>NC_137874.1:18501342-19101342 GCF_963924005.1 Protomyctophum bolini | reverse complement strand
AAATAGCAGATAATTATACAAGCTGACATCGCATCACATTGTGCTGCACTGCGAGCTTGTACATCTGCTATATTTTTTACATTTTAGAAAAAAAGATCTTTCTTGGTACAAAACACCGGGGCTCCACCGGGCACGTTGCGTCTCCGTCGCGTGCGTCAAAAAACGAACCGGGGCAATTTTAATGCAGTCACGCAACGCAACGCAACGCGGGCAGTAGAGCCACCCTTCATTGATTAAAAAGGGAACATTGACATTCCCTGATGGTGACGGAGACGTGACGCTGACGTGCCCGGTGGAGTCCCGGTGTTACTCCTCATGCATTGAAGGAAGCTTGAGCCCAGGATTACATCTTAGGCAATTGGCACTGGGTGAAATATGGGTTACAACGTCGTGGGATAAACATTTAAGAAAAAAATAAATGCTAAATTCCTTCCCGGATCAACTTTCTCACCCTGGCAGTTCTGCTATTGATGACCCTCCTTTTGAAATCAGACACTCACGCCAATTTGTAACATAGCCTTAACACTGGTTTCTTAACATCTTCTGTGTACTATTTGGACAAGTAACTGAATGTTTACTTTCCTTTTGGGGTTGGAGGGCTGAAACGATCTAAAATGCAATGGTGACAGAATTCATTCTTCCTGTTCCTGCACCGAACTGTCAAAATATTGCAAGTTAAAGTGAAGTAAAGCCTGAAACGTGTTATTTTGACGAGGACTTTCTTCTGTGTGTGTGTGAACTCGAGCAACTCTTTCAACGTCAGAAGGCAATGAAGCAGAGCCTTTATTGATGACAGTTTTTAGACACTTAAGAGAGCTGCTCCCTGAACAATGGACAGGGGGACTTTACATCCACACCAGTCTGTTCATGTAATATAATATATAATAGTATACAAGCAGTCTGCCAACATCTACAAACAAGGATTTAATTGGTTGTCAGTGTTAACTTCAGAAGATCTAGCCCAGCAAAGCTTCAGAGGATCTGGTTAGAGGTTCTTCAGATCTTTTTGGTTTAAAAAAAAAAAAAAAAAAAAACCCAGACACACACACACACACACACACACACACACACACACAGCCACACACACATAGCTGTCCAAGATCAAGGGATTCTTCATTTAACTTCACATTAATGTAAGAATTATTGTGTTGTGTTGTGTTGAGAGAGACCATTTTCATGTGCCCTCTTTGGCAGCAAATGGTATTGCCTGATGTGCGACCAGTTTCATTAAAGCCTAACACAACATAACGAACACAGCTGCGGTGGTTGTCACATGCACACAAGCGTGCAAATAGCCTACATGCAATGTAACGCAGAGGGACGTGTTTCGGTATGTACCTTTGCCATTTGATTTGTCGTAATGTTGGTGCTAAATAACACTTAAGCCAGACCGGGTGGGGAGAAGGGGCCGGTGCCCTACACACAGTGCATGCTGTGAGTGTGCCTATCGACGGTATCACTCGATTTGCCACTCACTTTATGCATGCGTATATGGATCTCCTTTTTCTGTCTACATCAAATCTCTTTCACAAGAATAGCCTATCTACTGTACAAGCTCGGCTCACAACGCGCCACGTTTCGTTGAGGCTAATATTCCCCCCCACAATATGGATGCTGGGGTTAATCAAATATACCACAACTGTACATATAATACACTGAGATTTCTGTACCTGTCTCGCTGTGTTCCATTATACCTATATATGGAGTTATGTGTCAGGCATGCACAAATATGGGGTGTTGTGAACAGGCCAGCTCCATATATGGACCCTGGGCAGGGGTTCTGTCCAGAGCCCGGGCAGAGGCCTTTAGTGGCGGTTCTGGACAACCGTGGGTCCAACTGACTCGACATCGGGCAATGCACTCCCTGTGGAGGTGTGGAACGCGTGTATCGAATTTGAAGTCGGTGGGGCGAACGGTTCTCGAGTTACATGCATTACAGTCGTACACACGTACAGACTAGCCTTCAATTCGGCATACAGTAGCGCAAACGTCGGTCTCTCTGCTGATTTCTGATCGTCTGCACCTTTGTTAACACCCTGAATGCCCGGGGTTATTTAATTCATTAAATCACAGCGCCCAGCGATTTATAGCTGCCGAGCACATTTAGCGATGGACCGGATGTTATCCCGGATCTGGCTGAAGTAGCTTGATGTAGCCATCAGCGATCGGAAACACGTACACACACACTCACACTAATTAGTCTCATGTCCTGCAGCTGTGTCTAGTTTCTCCTGGCGGGTCGCTGCCTATGCCATAGAAAGCATAGGTGAGTTCCAGTCTAGTACAGACAGACGTACAGACAGACAGAGAGACGTACAGAGACGTGGTGCATTTATAGATAGATTAAACTAGGGGTGGGTCCCGAACCTCGGGACCAAGCATGTACCGAACGTGCTTGGGTACCGGGTACACATTACAATAATTACATTTCGGTTCTGTCTATCGGTTCCCACAGACACACAGTCACACACACGCTATTTTTTTCCCTTTTTAATCGATGTGCAGGGAACAGAGCTGATACAAGCCTACATTGCGTTGCATCAGCGACGCATTGTGGGCTTGTGGTTTGCAGAGACGGTGCTATCTCTCTGCATGGAGTTAGTTGTCGAGGAGTCGAGAGACAGAGACGCGCTGTGCCTGGCACTGAAGCAGAGAAGCATTGAAGCAACATAATTATTATAAGTTTCTTAAACGTAATTTTAAGTGAAGTTTATGGGAGGAAACTTTTAAGAGAGGGGACAGGAGTCTTGCGCCTTGCCTGAGTTGCCTCATCACTGCATGTGCGCTGGCTGCACAGCATTGCATCAACATGAGACGAGAGAGGAGGAGAGATAAAGCGTGTGTGTGTGTGGGGGGGGGTGTGGTGTGTGTATGTGTGTGTGTGGGGCGGGGGTGTGGTGTGTGGTGTGTGTGTGTGATCACAGCGTAGGGTCCAGAGGCCCAGTTAGTTTAGAGCTTGCCAGTCAACAAACAACAAAAAATCACACCCATGTGAAGTGAATGGTGCAACTCCGTGTGTGTGTGTGTGTGTGTGTGTGTGTGTGTGTGGTTGCGCACAGGTGGTGAAAAACAACCATGCTGTTTTCGTGCTCAGACGCAACCAGCCAGCCTTTGTTTTCAATTATTCCCGCATTAGCACGTCGGCAAACCCGTTCTCACCTATCGGCCGGAGATGCGCTGCCTCCCCACCCCCCATTAGCGATGCTAATTTGCCCAGTCAATCGTGTGTGTGTGTGTGTGTGTGTGTGAGTGAGTGTTGATCTCAGACATGCTTTTATTTGTTATTGGTAGTAAGAGAAGTAGCCTACAACACTATTGCTCTGGGTAAATACAGAATAGATATATTATATTTAAAATAATCACTATATTATACACAAATGGCTCAATAAAGGAGAGGATGTTATACTATTCATTATACATGTCTTAAATTGACATTGAGCTTTTTTGTTAAATAAACATTTGACCTCATTTAAGTTATTTTATACCATTTTGGAACCGAAATAGGGAACCGTTAAGAACCGGAATCTGTACCTAACAATAACCATCCCTAGTCACAACATCGAAAATCAAATCAAACATATTATGATATTTTTTTGGCCATATCACATTTTATAGAGGGTATGGCATGCATAAATTGAGGATCAGAGTGTCTAAGTGAGTTTAACGTTATTTAATGCAAGCAGATAGGACTTTTCTGGCTTGTCAAGGCAAAACGTTTTTTGCCACTCAGTAGGCGTTCCTGCATAACGTTCGGATATGATGATGATGATGTCACTCGCATACCCTCTATTTGGCCATATCACCCGGCCCTAGTAGGCAAATGGAACAATGGAAAGCCTGACACTAAATGACGCTTGTAGTTGCCAGAAAACCCTATGCTGAAGATTAAATCAAATGAAATTCATGATGAAACAAAGCCCTTTATAACCCACATGCCATATGGCTGTTTGAAAAAAAGAAGAAAAAAAACACTGTATGCACGCATGCATTGTGCACTAGTGTACATACTGTATCGGCATGTGTGCGTGTCTTAGAGAGCATGAAATTACTTCCATATTTGTTTGGTCCCTTAAGAGTGTGAAGGCAGAATGCACAATGAGAGACCATTGTATCCCATCCTCCCTGGAACCTTTTAGGAAGAACAGAGAAAGCTCCCCAGCTGCATATTAATGCAATCATTATTTTACCCTTTCTTTCGCTGATACTACCGTGACCTTCGGTGCGTTCTTCGGCACGGTTTTCTCTCCGGGTGTAAGAAAATTGGCATACATACAGTAACAGAAAGAACCCCTCAAGTGTAGCAGTGCGATAGTAGTGCCCATGTGCCTGGATCACATTCAGTTGGAGGGGACGTTTTGACGTTATAATTTTGTCAGCAAGGTAGCCCATATTCAAAGCACAGCTGTATTGCTGGCATGCTGTTCTGACATGAAACAGTAACAGGTAACCACCTGCTTCCTGTGAGTCGTAAGGATCCGAGTTTGAATCCAACTGCCAGGCCCCAAAATGCCACAAATTACCGTATGAACGCAATCAACTGCCCAAGTTTGCACAGGACTGATACTCTGATGCCTTATGTGTATTTTTGGTACACACCTTGCTGTAATGTGTTTTTATGTGTATTTTTGGTACACACCTTGCTGTAATGTGTTTTATGTGTATTTTTGGTACACACCTTGCTGTATAATGTGTTTTTGACATCTTCCTTTACTCATGATTACCATGAAACTGTAGCCTTGTGCATGTTCCACAGACGATTCGCCCCTTATACATAATCAAAAACCATCCAATCTCTGCCACTAAACGATTCTGAAGTTTAGTTTAGTTTTCAGGAAAATGTATGTTGCTATATCTAGCTAAAATAAAAAATCACATAGACGGTTGCGTGTAAAGTGCAATACAGTCTCAGGGGCTACTGTGATCACTATAGTGATTTTTGCTATTTCGTAGTGGTGATAAATATTATACCCGATATAGTGGATTACTCTTATCCGCCACAATACATCCTGAAAAGAGGGTACACCCGGTGGTCACTATCGTAAACCCTACTACATGCCATCATGCATTTCACTGAAAGAAAAATGGAGATGTTTATCTGGCATACAAATTATGCTTTTTAATTTCACAGATATAGTCCCCTATAGAACTCCCTATAGCGAGCAGTGAATGAGTGATTCCATGTTGGGCTTGTCTTGTTATGATGGTGCTGTTTAGTCATGTTTATCCAGTCCCACGATCCTAATAAAACAAAAAACAGTTTGAGTGCATCTTCATAATGGATCTTCTGATTACCACCGTTTAGGTTTTGTCGAGATAATGTCATAATTGATCCAAGAATGATCATACTTGGCAACCATGTTAGCCCTAAATCATTTACAAGACAATTGTGTGAATCTTACTCCACATGCTAAATCTGTGGGAGTATGATTACATCAAATTCTGGATGGTGGCTCACCACCTGCGATGTTTGCCTTCTGCAGACGAGGTCTTTTCCAAGCTGTATGTGCCCCCCACTGTTATTTATAGCTACATGTATAACTTCAAATCCAGTCTCTGCAATGAACAAAAAAGTAGTAAAGTGGCGATAAAATGGAGCAGTTATGGATGATTTATTCTTAGCTGCGCACCAGTGTTGCACATACTGAAAACAGGCAATCTACAAGCTCATGATGTGTCTCGGGTGCGGCAGATTGTGAGCTTGTAGATTAGCTGTTTTTGGTGTGCGGCACCGCCAGCACGGCGTGTCAGCTTAAGTATATATCAGGCTTTACCCTGCAGCTAACTGTCTTGGAGCATAAGAATGTCTAAATAGTTTAAATGGAAGCATGATATCCCAGAGGTTTTAAGATCTGGAGAGCGAGACTCTGGGAAAGACGCAGGGCAAACTTATCAAAAGAAGAGAGTCTCGGTTATTTTTGAGCCTTAGACGGGTAACCAGCACATTATTCTATCGCCTGAGGACTGAATTACAGAACAGACATCTGGCTGTCTGGCAGAGATTGCTGGCAAGGGGGAGGAAAAAAATAACTTGTGTTTCTGGCAGGCTTTGTGTACATCAACTTCAAATGTATTGTCTCATCAAAGTTTACACCAGGTATAAAAGTGGGTGGACGTTTCGGATGTTGACACTCACTGCTGGCCAAATTTACATTGGGCCTCATTACTAACGCCGGTGCATGCTGTACACAACAAGTCTGTGCTGCCTTAAACCCTATGAATGAAAGTTGTATTGAATGTGTTCTTAAAAGCCAGAACTTTTTATAATGTTGTCAGAGGGCTCGGATTGTTCATATTTGGCCATGTTATCGGCTAGACAATATAAGGAAGTGATTGGCGGGAGTGAAAATTACGCTGAAACCAGTCGTGCATATATGGCGCCTGGTGTCGTTATTGGACCCAGTCGTGTTTGAACAATGGTGGGTCAAAGTGGGTCCTTACAAGTAACACAGCATAACAATTTCTATATCAGTTGCACAACAATATTCTTCAACAGGAAGGAGAGCCACGGCAACCAGAGCAAGCACAACATGTCATTTGAAATGAGCAGAGTTTCCATCAGGCTTCTCTGGCTCACGCCTGGTTTCATTGACCACCCCAGGTTCAATGTTCTCTTTTTTCCGGCATATTCCCCATCTCTGAATGTGATTGAGGAATCTTTCTCGGCATGGTAGCGGAGAGTGTATAACTGCAAGCCCTACGCACAGCAAAACACCCTGGAGCCGTTGCTGGCCCGCCTGTGGTGATGTGTCTGTGGAGTCTAGTCGGGGTTGGGATGATCGAGGCAGACAAAAAGGCATTTTTCACATGCTACTTGGCAAGAGCAAAAATAACGTGACATTGATGAGATGTTAGGGGCCCACAGCTGAGACGAGATGATAACGCTGATTGCTGTTGCGGAATAACCTGTACCTTTGATGCATTGGAAATTCTGCAAAGTTGGGTATTGTACTGTGAATGAACAATAAGTTCTTGTTTTGTCAGTGTGCCATTTCAAAGGTCAGGCTTGGTTTTGACCAAAACGGCATACAGTAGAATTTACTTTTTCCACTAAAGATGTATTACAATACTATTATTAGTAGTAGCCTAATGTTTTTAATGTCTCTATATCTGGATATCCAGATCAGCTGTGATTTTACATATTCTAAATATTTTGGTGACGATGTTTTTTGAAGAAATCCCTCCAGTGTATTTTTTACAGCTTATGTGAAGCTTATTTTCAGCTTCCGTGTGGCTAGGCCACACACAAGCACGTGTGAATGGGGCTTTAGGCTGCCTGTTGTATGACACATGTTCATGGCAGTGATGGACTCGTACAGTTTGTAAAGTCGTCCCCTATTCAATAGAGGACTCTCTTGAGTGTCTTTTGTTCAGAAATCATTGCACAAGGAAGGAAGGTGGTGTAAAAATGGACCTGTAAGGAATATACTCACCAGTCAAAGGACTTTTTTGATATTATATTAGATTTGTGCACATTTCTTAAATTGAAAGTTGAATGTGGAATTCTGCTCAGAGAAACCATTACATCGTTCAAACTCGTGAAACTCACTGATGATTCACTGACATCCTGTCATTCTGTACCAGTAATCCGTCACTTGGAATTGAAAGTCTTCATTCAACTGTGACAGAAATATAGAAAATAAATCTTGCTTTTTTTCAAGCAATAACTTTGATAACGGAGCATGTTCTATATTAGACATTTTTGAATGAATTCACATTGCATAAAATAATACAGCGAGAAGCTTCCATGTGGCACATTTGCATTTTTGTTACAAAGTACAAACCTGCATAGTAAACAGTACATGCAAACATATAAACAAACAGTACAGTATACTAACATATAAACAAACAGTACATACATATAAACAAACAGTATACATAATTTGCAGAGAAAAACACAGTCGGGTGCTCACAGGAGATTAAAAAAGTATTCAGAGATCTCAGAGATCTCGTGCTGCAACCATAGGGTGCAGCACTCAAATGCCCAGCAATGTGTGTCCCTGTGTATGCGTGCATGCATGTACCCGTATGTCTGTTTAGAGTACCAACAGGTGACAAAGTGGCGCTGTTGAGCTTCACACTGCACAGCTGCATGATGGGAAGCTGAGTTTTTAGCAGCCATGTTGGCGCTGTTGAGCTTCACACTGCACAGCTGCATGATGGGAAGCTGAGTTTTTAGCAGCCATTACGTGATTTTGGGTGTGACTGTACTGTACTGTACTGGGACCCCCTGGGGACCCCTACACGGTAACATTTCTCGACTGCTTCGGACACAGGGCGGCTCGCCAGAACCGGGTCAGCACCCTGGGCGAGTTCTTGTGCGTCTGGAACTACCCCCCGGGGACCCCCACACGGAGTTGCACCACTCGCATAGATTATAAGATTTATATCTTACTGTAAATTTAACTTTGTTGCTGTTTCCGTAACAAATGTTTTTTTTACGGTACTGGGTTGTTAGCCCTGTGCCCAACCCCCAACCTGGAGGACCAGTGGATCGCTCTTTGTCAGTCCTCTACCCTTCGACCTGTCCAGCATGGGTGCCTCCCTGCCAGGAGAACATTTCTCCCGCTGGCATAGCTCTATGGGTCATTGAGGCACGCAAGCCCCTCTACCACGGCAAGGTGACGATCCTCAGAAAGAAAGTCTTGGAAACAAAATCTGAAAGGCTACAGGAAAGATACAAAGACCAGTACAGAGAAGCTGAGCGAAAAGTAAAAAAGATGATTAGAGCAGATAAGAGGGCCTACATGGAGGACCTCGTGAAGCAGGCAGAAGATGCAGCCAAAAGAGGGGAACAGGGGACTGTATACAGGATCACCAACACTATATGTGGAAAGTACCGCCGAAACACCAACGGGCCAATCACAGACAAAAATGGAAGACTCCTCACATCTGAAGCAGATATCGAAACTAGATGGGCAGAACACTTCAGCAAAATCCTCAACAGACCACCTCCAACTTTAGAGGCTGATATACAGGAAGCAGAGGTCGACCTTGATGTTGAGATTGAACCACCAGAGATGGAAGAAATCATGTCCTCCATCAAATCCCTCAAGAATGGGAAAGCTCCCGGGCAGGACAGCCTAAATGCAGAGCTGTTCAAAGCAGACCCAGAGCTGGGGGCTAAAGTGCTAAAACCACTCTTCAGAACCATATGGGAAAGGAAGAAGGTACCGGACGACTGGACAAAAGGTGAAATCGTGAAGATCCCAAAGAAAGGTGCCCTCAGCAACTGCAACAACTGGCGTGGCATCACCCTTTTGTCTATCCCCAGCAAAATCCTTGCCAAAATTATTGTTCAAAGACTATCTGATGCAATCGACAAAAAACTTAGAGAGGAACAAGCAGGGTTCCGAAAAGGTAGGGGATGTATTGACCATATATTCACCCTACGTAACATCATAGAGCAATGTACAGAGTGGCAGAGGCAACTGTATATCAACTTTGTGGATTTCGAGAAGGCTTTCGATAGCATTCACAGAGACAGCTTGTGGAGAATACTACGTGCATACGGGATACCAAACCAACTTGTCCTTCTCATCAAAAGTTTCTATAATAACTTCACATGCCAAATTGGAAATAGTCAACACAGTTTCGCAGTCAAAACAGGAGTGAGGCAAGGTTGCGTTATGTCTGCACTACTCTTCAACCTGGTCATAGACTGGGTTATGAGAAGAACCACCGAAGACATTCCAAGAGGCATCAGATGGACCCTCTTCTCACAATTGGAAGATCTCGACTTTGCAGATGACTTGGCTCTGTTCTCCCACTCACACCAACAGTTGCAAGAGAAAACAAGTCGTCTGAACACTTTTGCAAAGCAAATAGGTCTGAAGATCAACCAGAAGAAGACAGAACTGATGGTGCTCAACATCCCAAACCCCACACCAGTACACATAGAAGGAATAAACCTACCCACAACAGAACATTTCACCTACTTAGGCAGCGTAGTAAGTCACGATGGAGGCGCAGGTAACGACATCACAAGCAGGATCAGCAAGGCCAGAAACACCTTACAGAGGCTTAACAACGTCTGGAAGTCGGCCCAGTACAGCACCAACACCAAACTAAGACTGTACCAGAGCTGTGTCCTGTCTACCCTGCTATACGGTTCTGAATGTTGGAGAACGACAGAAAATGATCTCCACAAACTGTCAACCTTCCACACCAAAAGTTTAAGGAAAATCCAGCGAATATTCTGGCCCAAAACCATCTCCAACCAACACCTTCTTGATCTATGTAAACAAGAAAACATGGATACCATCCTTATGAGAAGGCGGTGGAAATGGATTGGGCATGTCATACGTAGAGAACAGGACAACATCACCAAAACTGCACTTCACTGGACACCAGAGGGCAAACGAAAAAGAGGCCGACCCAAGAACACCTGGCGTAGGACAGTGGAGGGAGAGTTGAAGACCCTGCATCACACCTGGGGATCTATAAAGACGCTGGCCCAGGACAGACTGAAGTGGAGATCCTTTGTTGCTGCCCTACATGCCAGCCGGCGTAAAGGGCAGTAAGTAAGTAAGTAAGTAAATTTAACTCATTACATGTATATTATTTCATGGTGTGATTGAAAATGTCAATTTTTTCCAGTCCTGCTACCATTTCTTGCGTTTACCAGGGTGTGTGGTGTACATAACCTTAACCTTTGACATCCCCATTGAGCAACAGTTTTCAAATGTTTTAGAGACCCTAGCAACGCTGGTCTGGGCAAGTAGACCAATATTAAGCAAAAATAGCTCATATACAAACTCACACTGCATATAGCAACCCATTGTGAGCTTGTAGATGGGCTATTTTCACCAAAGTATGGAAGGACTACTTTGCCATCTTCATATACATGAAGATGAACACGGTAACTCTGTAACTCTGTCATTTCTCGACCGTTTCAGACGCGGGAAGGCTCGCGGAAACCGGGTCGCACCCCGTGGCCGCAAAGACTTTTAAGATTTTTTCCAAAAATATTCAAAGTACAGTACAGAGCACAGTACACTACAATACAGTACAGAGTACATTACAGTAACTATAATAACAATACATCTATAGTTGCACCGCTCACTTCACACAGGTGTCAGAAAAGGGTGGCTATGGTTCAAGTGGTTAAAGTGCAGAAAGTAACGGAGGACAGGGCTGGAAGCGGGCTCTGCCCCGTTGCGACTGTGTGTCGTGCATACTCTTCAGTAGTCTTCATAACTGAAGGAGATTTAAGATTTCAAATGCCACATGGTGATTTAGTAATAGTATTATTAAAAGGTTTATGGCATCATTTAGTTAAGGTCATCATCTTTTAATGACCTCCCTCTCTAATGACCCGAAGACCAAAGATTTGATGTGGCGCTGCTCCTTCCTTATACAGTATTAATGAGCTCAAAAGAAAGAGAAACACAGTGATATTTTATAGCTCCTAGCACATGGTGGTGTAGCGATGGATGAGATCACTCATCTGTCGTTGTCATGGTTAATTTACATTTTGTGTTTATGAAAATGAACAAATGGGCCTAAACGGAGAACCTTAACTCATTCAGGACGGGAACCTCTTTTGGCGTTTTAAGCATTATGTTATACTTTAGCTATTGGAAAATACCAGATCTACAAACTCATAGCGCGGCACTGCTAATTTTGGAAAATTGCGAAACTGTGGCGCAAATCTTTGAATATATATATTCTTTCAGAGTGAACATTTTTAACTAATCTTTGCTTCTGGGGGTCCCTGGAAAAGCATATTTTCAGATGGGGGTCCGTGGGCAAATACAGATAATTATGGGGGTCCTTGACATGAAAAAGGTTGAGCACCACTGACATAGAAACGTAGGTTTTTCAGAAAACTGTCACAATGTAGAAGACTTTTTCTTAGAATCGGCATCGAGGTCTAAATGGGTTAAATGCCAAGGTGCTACCTGGCTAATAAGATTGATGTGGCTGAGTTATTTCGTCTTAGTTGAGGCATGGGGAACTTTTAAAAGCAATGCAGGCTTTCAATGTCTCACTCTCAGTTCACTCTTTTTCATATCATGGCAAACAAACAGGAGAAGGGCGCACCAGTATTGATGAGGTGACACTGACCTTGGTGAATACATCTAAAGGTGAAGGATGTCCGCACACTCTCATAGACACGATGCAGGATCATTTCTACCAACGTTTTGACCTGGAAAGGTCTTCTTCAGAGATTTTTCATATGTCATGGCTGAATTGAATTTATTAGATCCAATATATATATATATTTCTATGCTTTACATTATGTAGTCCGTCTGTACTGTATGTATGCACTATGCAGTATATCATATGCGTTTGCGAGGAGTAAGGGCATGCAATGCAGCCGCAATAGAACCAGGGTCATTGTGACCGTGGCGTGTAGTCCGCTAGCAGCGCACACTGTCATTACCCTACTGTAACTTAAACACACTTCAATATTAAACCAATAAGCAATGGACCCTTTTAACAGCAGATGTCTTACCAACCTGAACGCAGCTGATAGATACCGTTAATCGTGAATGTGTTTAATTTACCGTAGGTGTTTCTGTGTGCCGACATGAAGTTAAAGGACCACTTCACCACTTTTCAACCTATCTTCATATAATAGGTCCTCACTAATGATAATGATAAAATGGCACGATTCTTTTCTACTCAGTCTGTGTCTCATAGGAGGGCTGTTGGCAGTTTAGAAACCGTCCTCCCGTGACATCATAATTAGGAAGATTTTTTACAAAAATGTTTAGATTGCTTCCATTTTCGCATTGCAACTTTTCAGGACTAGAAAGCCTGCAGTTTCTATTAGCTTGTATTCCCCATCGATGATGTCACTGAAGGACGGTTTCTGAACTTTCCCCCCTATGAGACACAGACCAAGTAGAAAGAAATTGCGCCATATTTTTCATGATTATTATTAGTGAGGACCTATTATATGAAGATAGGTTGAAAAGTGGTGTAGTGGTCCTATAACTGTACATGAGTTGTCCATGCTGGCACACAAATTAAATGCATTCCACGGTTCATGTCATTACCTTCATCATTTCCTGCTGTGAAAAAGGGTCTATCAATTCCAGTTGGTATCAAAGTGACTGACTATATTGATATGAATCTTAGAGCTGTCATTATCTTTATAATCAACAAAATGACGAGCGACACAAAGACTTCCTGCTTGGATTGTCCATGTGGCTCGGAGGCGGCAGGCTGAGGTGAATTCAATGAACAGTATACTTTATCTGTTTCCCAAACAGGAGCAGTTATGTGTCGTGAGTCTAAATATCCACTTTTTTGTTTCCTTTGTAAAAAGAAATCCACATTAAAAAAAGATAGGTTGCTACTACAGAAAGTTGGTGTGAAAGCCAAGGCGATAGAAAATAGACCAGCTGTGCTTACGCAGCAGCTGGTAAAAAGCATTTAAGAAAGTGAAAATAGCAGATCTGCAAGCTTGTAGATTTGCTATTTTAGTTTGGGTGCAAACGTCTAAGTTCTCTTTGGGTCTCGAGCTAAAAGGTTTGGGAACCACTGCAGTATACATAATGCTGTATGTAAAGATGTATTTGAACTGCCTCCACAGGCTCATCTGTAACTGTCTCCTATGTTCCCATCTGTAGAGTGCTCTTTGTTAAAACAGAGATGACACAGAAAGATTTTCTAACGCTAAAGTCCAGTCATATGGTTCATTGATTAGGGATAAGCGTATATCCTGCATTGATCTTCCTGGGAGGCTGCTGGAATAAACGTCTGTTTCCTCTGCCTCATAGGCTGTGAAAGGTTGGCTGCCGCGTTGAACTTCTTTAGTATTCAACGGCGTAGGTGATTGTCACCTGGAAAGAATATCAGACGGGTCATGTCTTGTCCCACGCTAGATGTGGCGTTTGTTACCTTTTTGATTCTAAGGGCAGATCAAGAGGGCTTCATTGAGTGGCATCTTAATGAGTCAAACGACAATACAATACAACAACATGATGATAATGACTAAAGTGTGTGTGTGTGTGTGTGTGTGTGTGTGTGTGTGTGTGTGTGTGTGTGTGAGAGAGAGACACTTTTAAGTGTCATTCGAAACCAAGCAGCCTTGAGTGAAAGTAGCTTATAAAGCCCTCAAGGGCGAGTCTATGCTGACCTAAACTCGATTGCCTTGTGCAGCCCTGCTCTGTGTCCGCATATAAACTGCAACCTACAAATGTAAGTACCACCACAAATAAATGATAAACTGCTCCTATACAATCTTCATCTGATGCAGAATAGACAACGCTCCAACTGATGTTCACAAGGGCTCTTTATTTACACCACCGTGAAAAACCATATATAAAACCACGCAAACAAAACACCTTTTAACACAAAGATTTATAAACAGTAACCACACACATAGATCATTTTCTTATACAGGCTTCTGTGAAAGATTGCAGTACATAATCAAATCAAATTTCGTGCAAAAATAGACTGGCTTAAAAAAATGTGTAAGACGGCTTTTAACAACAAAACAAAGAAAATTGTAATTACAGTACATCAATCAATACAATTGTTACTGCAAACTCGCAGGAAAAAAAACATAATTACAGTCTCATAATTATAGTGCTCTTATAATGTATCGCATGAGTGGTTGGATGGATTTAACCTTGTGTTAGGGTCTGGCCAGTGGACACACCACCTCAGCCACATCAGCAGCAATGTCATCCCCGGCCAGGCAACAGGGAAAACATTACCATGCGTATCCAACTGTGGCCTGGCCCTACCTCAGCGTCTATGTATGCCTCTTGCATTGGTGGGCATGAGGTTGGCAGTCATACACTGTCCAACACAGGGTTCCTGAGAAAAATAGACAAAGAAAAGAACAGGCAGGGGGTGACATTTTCCTAACCATTTTTTAAGCCCTATTCTTCACACAACAAATACGAAAATAGCTAATCTATAACAACCTGATATTGTTGTGTATACTGTACGTATCTCTCGCTCTCTCTCTCTATATATATATATATATACCGGTATGCACGCATGCACACACACCGTATACATACACACACACACACACACACACACACACACACACACACACCGTATACACACAACAATATCAGATACTCTAAAGCTTATGCTTATGGATCAGCTATACCGGTGTATGCTTTTTGCTTACAATGGATGGGTGATTATGGTTGGTTTCTATTTCTATACGTATGTTGACTGTTAGTCATTTGGATTCCCCTGCCGTGGCCCGGCACCACTACAAGGACTTCCTGTGCGTGGGCTTAATATTATGGTTACAAATTGTGTTTATTATATTAAACTTGGATATCAAACACACCAGTCAGTCTGCATTTCCCTAAAGAAAATGCATGTGTTTAATGCAGCCATTAGTGCGATGCATTATGGCCAGAGGAGGGGGTAAATCAGAAGAAGAGGCATGAATCCCCTACCAACCAACAAATTGAACCCTGCTGAATTGGATAGAGAAATGGGGAGTAACAAGTCGGCGTGTGAAGTTATTGTGTTTGGTGAATCCGGCCCAGACCAGAGCACCCTGGTGGAAACTAACATAATCCTGTATGACAACAAATCAGCCCGGTGCGTCCCGTACAACTGCATTATGTGGTGTATCCAGGAATGTGATTATGTGTGCAGTATTGTAGGGACCCGCGTGGCATGGTGATGGAGGAGCCCTTGCAGACGAATGGCTGCATACAAGGTGATATTTCCCCCACGCCTGTCCTGTCCACGTTTCAGCCCCAGTGCCTGGATGATCTAAGTAGACTGAATGCTGTGCCGCTGCATCAATGACCACAACTCTGTAACAGAACATGTATACTGGTGCAACAGTTAATCAAACTAATCGATTAAATAAAATAAAAACGTTTTTTATAAAATCTGTTTAACAATGGCCGTACAGTAGATCTTATATTTCTCTAAAGGTTTACAAACAGGACTCAAGTGGTTAATCAGACTAATAGATTTTAGTCGGTTATTTAAAAAAAAAGTCAATTTGGTGATACAGTATATGTAAAATATATAAAAAATATTTTAATCTGAAGACTATTCCATAGAATTGCAAAGTGTACGTAAGCTTTCACCCAAGCAATCACTTGCAATCGTAACACCAATAAGGTGTTCAAGAAGTAAAAGAAGACAAATATCACACAGAGCACTGCTCCCTGCACCTGCAGGAATGTGATCCAATCACCTCTTTATTAGATTTGCTGTGCTGCAGCTGTACTACAAACACAAGATTGCAGGTATTCTTGGGACTAGATCCCTGGCCAACAGACCAGCTGTCGGCCACCCGTACAGACAGAGAGGTGCGGTCACTCTCAACTCTAGACTTGAACTCAAGACTTGCATTAAACAGCTGCCGAGCTGACGAGCTGTCACCGCAAGTGAAGTCGCTGCAGCAGCAACTCACCACTCTAGGCTCCACTCCACTATACTAACAACATGAACCCTAGCGTCCCTATGCATTCATAACAGATGGATATTCCTTTATTGATCCCACGGGGGAAATGCAGGCGCCAGACTGCATACAGTAGCAGTTTAAGTTCCAGGTACATATACAGGGCATTAGAAGTACAGTATTCGGGAAGAGTAACATCACAAACAAGACGCCATTTAATAAAGTATATTTATAAGTATACACACTGTATTGCTGGTGAAGGGGGGAGTCAAATTTTTGGCTTAGGAATGCGACTAAAACCATAATATCTCCATGAATTCAAGGCAGGTGAGTAGTCATTAAAAAAGCAGAGGACGTCTTTGTAACAATTAACGGTTAGCAGAGCTAAAGGAAGGAAGACATCAATCACAGTCAGTTATTCCCAATATAACAATCTAATCTGGTCTGGGGTCAAATTGGCAGCATAATTATGAAGATATGTATAATTATTTTCACAAGCAACATTTAAAGAGCCGGAAACCTAATTAAAAAAAAAGTAGTTCCAGTGTGCTAATGGCACTTTGGAGATCATAATGCACTGAAATCTCATCTATTACCATCTGATATTCCTAAAAGGTAATTGTCATATCTGACCTTGTAAAGCTTAGAGAGTGAAATATCAATCTATATAATAAATACAGAGATAAGTAGCCTACTTAGTACTTGCAGTATGTTAAAACACTCAGAAAAGGTCAGTTTACTTATAGTCCATTATATGCCATCCCATACGCAACGTGTTGCTCTTATAGTGGTAACGTATTAGTATGAAAAGTACCAAAAGTAGAAAGAACTTATTATGCAGATTGTCCCATTTCTCAAGTTTTGTATAACAAAATCTTTAGAAAATACAGCGAGCTTGTAGAACTGCTATTTTCAAATGGTTAATGTATGTTTAGTGGTTAATGTATGTTGGTTAATGTATGTTTTTACTAGTATGAGTAAAAAGTACATTATTTGCCTCTGTAATGCAGTGGAGTAGGAGTAAAAGTATTGAAATTTGGAAGTCAAAATGGTATTTAGTAGGACTACTTGAGTATAGCTTTACCGAATTACACCGGTTAACAGCGCTAGATGTGATAGTCAGTGTATTGAGCAGGCACAACAAGCACAGAAGGACAACACATCTTAACAATGCCAACACATGACTGTGTATCGGTGGCACACTGAGTCTTTGACAGACACAAAGACTTCGTGTTGTTTGTCAATGGGAGCTCTTTAGCATGGTGGATTCTCTCCCAGTGATAATCCATTCTGGTATGAAGAGGTATCATTGCGGGAAGAGAGGGGATGAATGAACTGAATGGGACATTGGGGTCTTTGTACAGAAACCAGACAGCCTGAACTAATCATTATGAAGGGACATGGCTTGTGCACTGCCGACTGGCTTCTTATCAAATTACTCTGTTCCGTGCATTTACTTCACATTTATGGATGATAAAATACAGTATGTGAGAGAGATGGACTGAAGACTAATCATCTAAATTGAAGGTCATGTTAGTTTTATTTACTGCTCCAGCCCCTGGCTTCTTGTTCGAGAAGGGGAGTGTACTTTGACAAGGTCCACTATGTTCTGGTACATTAAGTCACACTGTTAAGCTGTGTGTGTGTTACATACACACACACACACACACACACACACACACACACACACACACACACACACACACACACGCCCGCCCCCTCATGAGGTTATTTGTGTGCTTAGATGCAGGCTATTGAAACCCCAGTAATGACTGACGGTTCCATCAGAAGGATGTGAACATGATTCATCCACTAGGCTGGTAATGAGAGCTGTAAGGAAGGCCATGATAATGATGTTCTAATGGGACACTTCCTGGACCTCCTCCATTGGAAGTGAATGTTACCAATTTGTAGTTATTACACCAGTAATGCTTATTACTATTATTAAGCTGTCGTGTGAAGTTGGAGTGCCAGACAGAAATCAAATAAAAACTATAATTTCCTCTGAGTGGGCTGCAATCCGTGTGTGGACAGGAAGTTCTAGTCTTCACATGCCTTTTCTCATGACGTTGTTTTATGGCATTCTAATAATTATCAAATTGTCGTGTTTTATTTTTGAACTGGTACATCTCATTGTGTGCGTCCCCATGTGGTGTTTGAGCGGTCAAAATGTGAAAAAGAAAAACCATTAATAGGCCTCCTTTGGTCCATTTGTCCATGAGCTGTAGGCGATGGCAGACACATTGGCAGGGCACATTTTCAGATTATTTCCCTGAAATAGATGATCTTTCCTCACCGTCTGCGTTGACAAGGGCCTTCATCACTTTAAAAAAGAATAATAGAGTCCGGACACTGTTGTTAGCTCCCACTGTTTATTGCACGGATCAAATCAAGGTTCTGATAGACGATCGCCCAAGGATCTTCATCAGGGTCTTCATCACAATCCATCACTTCCCCTGTGGCTCCCTTGCCAGTTATGACCTAAATGATTGTTCTTACTCTGGTACTAGACCAAAGCTTCACTTGTCACAATAGAGCAAGAGTTTAGTAGTCTACAAGCTCCGCTACTGTATAGCTACACCCAAGCAGAACAAAGTGGTTTGGAACCGACCCCCACGATGTAAATAGAGGTGTGTGTTAGGGCATTAAGCAACTAGTCGACTGACTAGTAAATCCACTAGTCGACCTTGTTGGTACTAATTGATAAGAAAAAAAAGTTTTATATTTTTTCCCCCTGATTTTGTAGGCCTCAAGATCAGGTAGATTACAGTTATAGTCACCAATGTACACAGTTTTTATATATATATATATATTTTTTTTAGGTAGTACTATAGTTAAACTAGTAAACTAGTCAACTAGTAAAAATGACTAGAAGTGTGTGTGTGTGTGTGTGTGTGTGTGTGTGTGTGTGTGTGTGTGTGTGTGTGTGGGGGGGGGGGTATTTTTGTGTAGGTCTATTAAGTGAATGATTAACGAGACCAGCAAGGTACTAGAGAAAATGCTGTGGGGGTCACCAAGACCATGTAGGGTGCATCCTCAAATGCCGGCTGCAATCTGTCCTGTGTGCAAAGTTGACATTTTGGGCTGAGGGTGGTGCTAGAGAGGAAAGAAGGAAGGATGGCAAGTCTCATGGCAATCTGTCCCTTAAAGATGAATGGCGTAAATGTTGTCCGTCCAACAATTTGTCCTAACAAGGTTAAATCAAAAGCTGTGGGCTGGATTGCCATTTTCTGCTCAACTTCATGTTATGTAGAGGATGAACCCTTCTGATTCAGATGACCTTACAGCCTTTCATCTAAGGCCACCCTCTTAAGCCATTTCTATTCAAAAGGAATAGTAATGTCAGATTTGCTGGTGTATTTTTGCATGTACAGCATATATATAGGCAACTGTTGGATCACACTGGGGAATTGGTGGAGAATTACTACTGTGCTTACAGTAACGATCTCAACACTGTTATCACTTTTGTAGCATTTTAAGATGCATTAGGTTTAATGTATTATCCTTCCAAAGTTGTTGGACAACCACAGTGATGTTACTGTTAGTTGTACCAGCTGCACAGAGCTGATAGGGGGCTGCTTCTCTCCCCACCCAGATGCAGATGCCATTCATGTGCCACAAGTTCAAAGCGGGTGACCTTCATGTTACTGTACACTCTCACTTCTCTAACCCCCAGACTAACTCCTGCTTAGCCACCGCAGGTCCAAGCCTTGAACAATAGTTGTGCTCGTGGTCATGATTTATTATCTTAAAGGGAAATCCTGAGTAATGCTTTAAATGTGATGCAATTAATCTCTGTGCCCCCCCCCCCCCCACCCCCTGCACTAGCCCTTAAGTTATGTGTGGGTAAAGGCAGAAGCTGTTGTCCTCAATATGCACAGTCGTTAGGATTTATGGAAATTACTTGCTTAACTCTGCACAATTGGAATGGCGCTGTTGTGTGTCGTTACTTACAAGTGCAGGGTCGTCCACTCCCTCCCCCCCGGTCCTCTTTTACCCTTGCCCTTTTAAACACTTATATAGCACTTTTTGTGTCCTTAATCTCTTCCTGTATTATTATTTTGTCTGTTGCTATGTCACCCAAGGGCAGTCAGTCGTCAATCTAAATGAAATGGAGTGACACAAAGTATTTAAAGCAAAAAAAAAAACGCCCGGCTGATAATCCATCTATGTATGTGTATGTGACTATGTGTACACTCGCACGCACACACACTCTATACACCACTTGCTCTCTTTAGCTGTTTGTCTTTGCCAACAAGCAAGCCTCTTTTCCTACACCATACCACTTGTGGCAGCTTTCCTTCCTACAGTACTCCGTCGGCTGTATTGCTCACAATAGCAGAGAGGCCACAGAACAGTCAAAACTGTGGGAGGCTCTCCGCATCATCCAAGTAAAGACATTTCATCAATCCACACAGATTGTGGTCTTGAAATGTCATGATCTGAGGATTTTAGAAAAGCTTGAGGCATCGTGGATAAACTTAGAAAACGTTATACTGTGCATATATACATACAGTATACCTGTATTTATACTCCAGAATGATTCGGTGAAGACACAAACATAGTCATTCATACACCAGTAATGGGCATTGCATAATGAAGAGTTGAGACGACGTACCATTTAAGTCCATAATAATTATCCATCCATAGTAAATATCCTTATATATATTTATAAATTATGGATAAGGGGTCAGGATAAGAGGATGGGACTTTTGGGGGAGGGGTCAGAATAAATTATGGCTTAAATGGTTCTTTGTCTGAACTCTTTATCATGACACGATGGATGACACGATGTGAAGCCATGTTGAATCTCTCATGGTGTTTGCTCTTTTTTACATGATTCCCAAACAACTTGAGTTCAAGTATGGCTGTTTTATTTATCTGAATGATTCATGGTTCAAATTGTTCCTAGTTATTATGCTTTTAACTTTGGCTTTTCCGTGCGCCCTGTATTCGTTTCTCAAGCAATTAGAGGGCAGCAAAAAAAGAAAAATCACACCTGTGTGAAGTGAGTGGTGCAACTCTGTCTGGGACCCACACGCGCCCAGGGTACTGGCCCTGTTCTGGCGAGCCGCCCCACGTACGAAACGGTCGAGAAAGGACAGAGTTGCCGTGTGGGGGTCCCTGGGGGGGGGGGGTCCCTGGAACATCCCGACCCCCAGGAACGTGCCCAGGGGGCGGGTAGTGATAATAAGCTATTTCCGTGCTTGGATAAAGGGAAACAGCCAGCCAGGGACACACATAGCTACAACCACTCCTATAGATAATTTAAAATAAGTTTATTCCATGAATGCAAACATGTTTCGACCTCTCACGGTGTCTTCATCAGGGCGAGAACTGTTGGCATCTGTGTTCTTCTCTGCAAAAGTGTGTGTGTGTGTGTGTGTGTGTGTGTGTGTGTGTGTGTGTGTGTGTGTGTGATAACAAATGTAGGGGTGAGGGAGCTTGATGCTGAGCATTTCCAGATGATTTTAGTTACATTGGCGGATAACCCTTAGGGGTTATATATGTATCAAGAAGTAGACAATTTTCCACTCATGAGTAGTTTGTCGTGTTTTCGAAAGGAGTCTGAAGATGCTGCTGGTCATTTCTGGGGTTTAGTGGCCGCGGCACTGGACGACCCTTTCTCTTCAACTGTCTAGACTGCTAGACACGTCGGTGAGCCTGGCGTCTGGCAGAGGTCTTAAGAAAAGGATTTAAGAAAAGCAGACAGTCTGGTTGTTTTCTTTTCGTTATTCTACCATAACAATCTCCTACCATATAAAGTAACAAGATATATTATCTCTTATCTAAAATAGCATTTGCAGCAATTTCTCAAAACAAATTTCCCAACAGATCCCCCCCCAGCTGACTGCTGTGAGCTCAGTATCTCTTGCTGGGTACTCCCAGAGTAGTAACGATCCACGACAAATCTCCAAACGAGGGTGAGGGGTGTGGCTTACCAGACACTAGAATTCAGGCACAACAATTGGACTAAAACCAGTGAATGATTAAACAGAAACCAACATGTTTGTCTCTGCGTCGTCTCTGTGCAAAAGTCTGCGGAATAATCATATTTAAAAAGTAGAAAGAAGTCGTCATGGGCCACTGTAAATGCAACTTCTACTGATGATTATGAGTAAAAGTTTGCCTTTGCGCCTCCAGAGTGTAAGCAGCGAATGATTCGCGGGGACGGAACAAATGCCTCCACGTGACGTAGCCCTGTGCAGCTGCTAAGGTCCAGGCTGTGTGTGTGCAATTCATCAGATGTCTGCACATCCAGGTTATGTTTCCCAGCTGAACTGCACCCAGATACAGTATACTCAATTCCTGTAGGTAATGACTCTGAGCACTTTGAAATGGGTGGAAATTTGGTGCTTGCTCATCTCCGGAGTCACACGTTCCCTTCCTGGCCTATACGGCCGTGCCTCCCCTACACCAGTGGTTCTCAAATATTTTCGTTCATATCAAGGATTCTTGTTTTATTTCAGTTTTCCCCAGCAGGTGTAACAACAGACAGATGGACGTTTCGGCCTAGTGGCCTTCTTCAACTTTAAGTTGAAGAAGGTCACCTAGTTACGTGACATCTCTAATTACAAAGCCTTCTAGTAAGTACCAAACAATGTCCCAGAATTGGATGGTTCTTGATATCCCTTGAGGAAACAATGCTTTTAGTCATTGTGCTCCTAACCTAAAGCATGGAATGCATTCCAAGAGACCTTCAAATTGGATGCCTTAATCCCTTTGGGGAAAGGATTATGGAAAGGATTTTGAAGTTGTTTGTTTTAAATTATATTGCCAAAATCATGTTAAATTGACAGTGGATGTTTTGTATAATAATTTGACTCTTATTAGATTTTATTATTTGACTAGTGATGAATATGTTTTTTTAATATGGTTGTTTTATTTTGTATTTTTATGTGTTGCATGATTTGCTTGCAAATGGTGCACAATCGCAAATGAGAACTGGGATTTTCCTGTTAATAAAGGTTAAATAAAATAGCCTTCATGAAAACATAAAGACAATCCCCTAAGGGAGTATACCTCCCACTGCCTTTGAAGGAAATAAGATGCACTCTATTATAGGTCAAAACAATATAACATTTTGTTTTAGTTATTATGTAGCCTACAATATTTTGATTGTGCGTAGTATTGTTCTTGTAGTTCTAGAGACCTGTGTTGAGCTCAGTGAATATTTCTGTCTGACAGCATCTCAACAATAGTAATGTATTGTTTGTATCTATTAGTGCCTCTCCAGTGACAATAATTTAATTGTAGTGATGAATGGGGCCATATTCCGATGCATAAGAAATTAACAATAAATATGGTCTAAGTGCATGGGATGAACAGGCATGAGAAGAATCATGCTTTAAACAAGAATACCTTTCTTGGTCCAAAGCATGAGAATTGATAGGCCAATTGTTACACATTATACAATTGATAGTGTTCTATTTTTTGTATTTTATTTTAGCTCTCACTCTGTGAAAACCTCACAAAAATAAACCACCTCGCACAGCCGGTGTAGGAACACGGATAATGGATATAGTCGATTGCAGTAACTTGGGCCATAATCCATTAAGTGACATTAATCAGTTACTATAGTAGAACGTTGTTGTTTTTCCCAACACTGTGACTAGAGAGGTGCAGATCTTTCCCCATACTGTATGCAGCATTTGTCAAGGCAGTTTTCGTAGTTCAATAACCACTTTATAGTCTACTTGCCAGCACATAGAGCCCCATTGTGAACCCGGACATGTTGAACCAAACCAAGGTTTGACCATATCTGACCATACCATTAACAACATATAGAAGACACGTCACATGCTTTATGTAGCATGTGCCATGTCAAACTAGGGGGTTTTCATGATGCTGAATCCATTCCAAGCATTAGTTTAAAAAAAAAACCACACACACTCATTGGGATAAAAACGGCCATTGCCGTCATCACAATGTGATGATGTCAGTATGGCAGCATGGCATGGCCGTTTTTAGCCCAATTTCAGCATCATGAAAACCCCCTAGTTTGACACGTCACAGCTACATAAAGCATGATGTAATTTTGAATATTTTGCCTTCTATACTGTAAGTTGTTAATGGTACAGGTCACATATTATGCCAATTATGAAAATAGCTCAACTTATGCAAGTTAGCATCTGGCAGTTTCTAGATGCTGGGGACCCATACTCAACATTTCTAACATAAAACGTTGGTGTACTCAACATGCCTGGGTTCACATTCTGGCAAGTGGACTATTATTGCGGTTGTCTCGTATTTCTGTCCACATGCATTGTTTTCCAATTTGGCAGACATTGATTCAAGCGTCCAATCAGCTCAACGTACGCCGTTTATTTGTTTTCGACAATTAAAGTAGCCTCCGGGGGCGATCGATATTGACTGTTTCTCTCGTCAAATTCATAAAAGCGTTCTTCAGCGCGAAGCTGCCATTCTTCCTTGGACCTTTGCTCCCCATTCCCTCTCTCACCTCAGTGTACCTAATCCTCCCTCCCCCCTCCTATGCTGTGCTGCCAAGCCCTGTGTGGCATTGAAGGAAAGGCCTCCCTGTTCTCTGACAGGCTCCCTGGTGCTTGGGGAATTATTACTTTGCCCTTAATGCTCTGGGTCAGACATACAGCTCCAGCAGAGGCAGGTCGAGAGAATAGAGTGAATAACAAAGATGGAAAGATCATGTAATCCAATGGGCCTTTAACCCTTTGGCTGATCAACAGCCTTTGGATTGACAGGGATTGCACTCTTTGGTCTTTTCTCAGCAGATGGCAGGGATAAAGATGACTGCTCTCCCATCAGCCTCTCTTTGGAAAAATAATAATACAAGACTTGAGACTCTTTGCCAGCTCAGGATCTCTCTGTAAATCTCTATCAGTGATTTCTGCCAGTCAGATTGACACTGTCACCTGAGGAAGTGTTGCTCTTCTGTCTTTCCTTGGAATCCTTCACATTCATTCACAAGCTTTACATTCATTCAATGTCAGCTTTCAACCCCAATTTCTAATCCTTATTCACTCGGGTCTTTCCCATAGACATCCGTCATGGTTCCTATTGAAACGCAAGCCAGTTGAGCGGTCTTTGTGACTGAAGCTTCTGTCAGCTACTGTATGCCCCAATAATGAGCCTTCTTTCATAGTCGTATAATATTTTCCTCTTTGTCATCTTGATCAAAAATCAAGGCCAACTGTGCCTGCTCAACATTCTTATAGGACGTACACTGCTTAGTTGTATGCATGTCAGTCAGTCCACCTGTAGGCTATGAACACAGATTTATCAGTTAACCACATTAACCCTGGCATCCACATTTTGGGGCGAACATTCAGCGGAAATAGTCGATCTACATGTTCACAATGTGTTGCGCTGCGCTTCGTTGTGAGTTTATAGATCAATGTCTACTGTGGCGTTCTGTGCCTCCTCTACACACTGCGCACAGTGTTGGACGTGTCTTTGTGGAGTTCTGAAGGTCATTGTTGTGTGGGAACATACATAAACTGTCCTCTGGTGGCGATTAAAAAGAACGAAGTAGTTAATTGCACTGCCAGAATGGCAGAAGGTCACCTCCTGTTTGATCTCCAAGCTGCCCTCATCTCATGACTTGCCAAAATATATTATCATCATCATATTTCATCTTTATGGCTATACTTTCCACAATAAATCTCTTGTCAGCAGATGTATGATTAACTCTAGTTTCATTATAGTTGCATGTGGTTCTGTGTAAATTGAACATGGCAGTAAATGGCAAATTAATATTTAGACATACGACTGCGCCACTTGACCAAAATTATTGACGTGACATGACACAAGCTGTATGTTAAATGTACGCTACAGTATGCATATATTCTCCCCCCGGAATACATGAATGACAAGTTCACAAAGCGCAAGCTGGTATTTTCGGCAAAGAGATTTGGTGTGTCTATACTTAATTTTTGTTTAAATGATTAGCAGTCTGAAGTTTTTGTAGCTCTTGTTCAGCATCAAATCTGTTCTCTTGTTACCATGGGAAGGACCAGTCTCGCAGCATTGATCTTAACTTGAATAAAATTGTCATTGTCGAATCAGTGCAAAGTTTCAGCAGAAGGCATAGGTTATAGGTATAACACTAGACTGGAACGTTGAGGCCAGCTGTGTTGTTGGATGATATGTCAAAATGCACCCAGACAGGATAACTCACAATTGATTAGTACAGTATTTATTTTTGTGTGCATTTGTTGGATTATGGAATGATATTGCCAGCAGCAACTATCTCTATAAGGAGTACAAGCAAACACTATTGATTCAATTACTGAACAGTTCTTCTAGTGTACCTGGGGTGATGGTTTTTATTCATTTTGTCCATACTGAATACTGATGTTTATTTACTTTCTGTCTCACCGGAGATGCTTTGCTTCACTTATGTCTGTTCAGATTAAGTAACAGACGGCGTGCTTGGTCAACATGTTGTGATGTCTGAGCTACATCCTGTTTAAAGCTTGCTATTGCTGTTTGTTTTGAGGGAATCGGTCTAAATGTAGGTATTTTTTCACCAGTGTGGTGTGCAGGCTTTGAGTCAAGACAGGTGTTTTGGCTATGTACTGTACCATATGAACCATATTCTGGTGTCATAATGGTGAAAAGATTCGATCTATTTTTATATTCATTAATGTAGTATATTGCTTCAGAAATAGTGTACTGTATGATTGCATCTGCATTCTGCATTACTATAAGAATATCATAATATGGTATACAGTATAGGAAGAAGTCAACCTTCCTGCGTCAACCGATCTGGGTCCCTATATTTTAGGACATTGAAAAAAATATTTTCAAAAATAAAAAATCTACAAGCTCGACCTACAGTATAAGCATGAGTTTATAGATCTGGGAATTTTTGCTATTTTTGCACGGTGTATAAAGTAGGGCTTAACTGGTTAAGTAGGACACCCACACATTTCCAGCCAGTATTTCCCGCATAGACACATGACCTTGCAGTAGACCATGGAGGGGGAAGGGTGTGAGCGTCATAAGGCCATTACAGATGCTGCAGACCAGCACCAGGAGCGCTGGTGTTGGTGTGTAGAGTCATGAAGAAAGATTGCTGATGATCTTAAACCTCGGAGGGGAAACTTGATGATGGCATCGATGGCTAGATATCCCATCCTCCCTTTGGCCAAAGTATAATGGTCCTCCTGTGTGAGACACTAAAAAGAAAGTCTTTTTTTTTTATATAAGCTGATTGTCTGACACTGGGTGTAGAGGCTTTAATCAGCCCCACGGAGAGTAATACTATCTACCTTCCAACAGTCGGTTTTGATCTTATATCACCTTACCTTTGGGGACGAAATAAATTAAAATGTGGGGTGGAGACTTTCCAGTAGTTGTTGTCTTGTAGTGACAGCAGTCTGATGCTCCTTTGTTTTGCTTTTAGCTCAGATGACAAGTGCAGTCATTCAGTGTCAGAGCCCCCAGAGACATATTAATCAATGTGCATTAACCCCAAATCACATTAATGGTCCTTACTTACAGCTAGCCTGTAGTGTAATCTCTCACTGGGGCTGCTCTGGTTTCTGCTGCAAGTGAAGAGAGTAATGCTCAGGCGGCCTTGGTGAGCATCACCACACAGAAGTGAGAGGCCTAAATTGTGTCTTTGCTCGAACTTATCCTAAAACGAAAGACTTGGAGTGATTAATTTGGCATAGCAACCCAGTGTCCCATAGGAATAGGTGCCAAGATTACTTGCATAATTGTCCCCTCGGAGTAGGATGAGAGGGGAGCATCCCTATATGCCACTACTACTAATTCAGGCAGTACTACATTGGATAACCACCCCCTACATGATTTAGTTGGCCTCTGCCACGCAGGCACGCACCCCCTAACATGATTAATGTTGTGAATGATGAATCGTTCACAGCTACCAATTTCTACGTCCATTCCTATACAAAACTCATATCTCTATATTTGACTTCCACGTTTGTGAACATGAGTCATTCCCTGGCCTATAGGGTATAAATGAGAGTTTTAACCCAAATTATATATATTTTTTTATTTTTTATTTTTTTTATTTTTAATAATAACCCATATCTCTGAGAGAGACCTTAATATGCCCAGCAGGTGCAGAATGACTCTTTAACTGACTCTGAACATTTACTGTCGTTGCAGTAAATGGTGCTTTTATCCAAAACGCTTTGCATAGATTGTGCATTACATTCACCCATTCACACACACATTCATGCACCGATGGCGGTGGAAACCATGCAAGGCACCAACCTGCACACTCCGGGGGCAATTAGGGGTTCAGAGTCATGGACACTTTGACACTAACTCAGGGGGAGCTCGGGATCAAACTGGGATCCTCGCCGTTCCCATCCGGCCGCTCTATGGGCCACTCTACCCCTGAGCCACTGCCGCCCGCAGTAGAAATGAAGAAGTAGCCAGAACACAATACATGTCCTTTTCACATGGTTTATTTACCTGACAAGCAAGCATCAGGTAGAAACGTGTCCGTTGCTTGTCCACGAGAGGTAATTAAACAATGTGAAAAGGACGCATTTTGTGCTGGCTACTTCATTTCTATTACATTTTGAGCCCTGCACCAAAAGACTCATCTGGTCTGGAGTGTGTGAGCCAGATATTTTTTCTCTGTTGCAGTAGACAAGACATGACCCCAAATTATTTTGCAGTAGTAAAAAGTACTAATTTAAAGTTTACCCTTAAAGCTATAGTGAAAATAAACACTGCAGGGTTATATAAGTTTACGATGTCTTAATCTAACTTTGTCTCAAAGAATAAAAATAATTTGACAATGAGCAGGAAATGGGACTGTACTCTATGCCAGTAGACAGTGGTACTCAACCTGGGGTCCAGGGACCGCCAGCGGTCCTTGAAGGGGTTCCAGGGGGTCACTAAGGATTTTGTGGCAAGTACACGTTATCGCAACACGCCTACACCAAAAATATTCTGAATGTTTTTATTCCACCTTAAGCCTACTGCAAAATGAATCATTGCACCATCACTCAGATTTGTAGAGGCATTGGAAATACATCGTTTTAGCCACGCTGGGAATTCTTTGTCTATTATAATATAAAGAGAAAATGCACGGTTCATGGTTGGTTTATTTATTCCTGTTGTTCATACATAGTTTTAGCGACGCATAGATGTGAGCTGATGAATACCATTGTGTAAACAGTGGTTCCACACATGCACTGCATGCTCCAGCTGTGTTGGACGTGTTGAACATGATGTCGGATAGATTGGTGTTTGGTGTCTAGTTAGTTGTGGTGTGGACTCAGTCATCAGATGCATTCCGGGAGGTGCACGCATATACACAAACTTTTTGACAGTTGCTGGATAACAACCTAGGCAAAATAGACTGAAAAGAGAATCCACACACCGTCTTCAGAGCTCTGTGTAACCATATTGACTCTTCTTTTCATTGGTCTACTGCGATCCACCTCAGTTTTCTAAAAAGATATATGTATATTTAAATGTTTTTTTTTGTTTGCTTTTTGGCTTTTTTTATTTTTTTTATTATGGAGGGACAGATAGTAGGCTGACAGGAAATTGGGAGAGAGATGGGGGGGTGACTTGCAGTAAAGGCCGTCGGGATCGGGAGTCAAACCCGCGGCACACTGCCAGACTGGATTACCAGCCATGGTGCCTGGACCGCTGAGCCACGGCCCAGGCCGTATATATGTATATTTAGTTATCGTTCTTGGTAGGGTTGTAATGATCCGATCACGTGATCGGAAATCGGTGCTGATTATGTCATTTTCAAATGATCGGAATCGGATCGGGAGCAAAAACCGTGATCGGGACGTACCTACAGTGGATATTGTCTGTGATTTTGGATTTTGTAATAAGTGTTCTATAAAAATATTAATTACGGATCAGGAAAAATTGGTATCGGCAGAAATGCATATTTGTGGGGATAGAAAATACACAGGGGTTTGTTTGAGATGAGCCAATTTGGCTTAGTTGTTGTGCTAAAAGATATTGACAAATCCACTTTTAAAACCTCATGATACTGTGTGTATCTGCATAAAACGATAAATCGATCAATAATGGTTATGAAGCTCCTTGAACGTATATCCCATCCTGTTATCTAATTTCTATCCCTGTCTGACTTTGAGAAGGTCCTCCACGCAATTTTTTATTGACTATTTTCAATTCAAGATGATGTAGGTCAAAGACTTGGCAACTCCAGTTGCATATTGTAAATTATTATCTGTGTTAAGAAATTAATCAGTTCTTTACTTTTCTATCTTTAAATAACTGTTACATATTTCAGTATGTTGTCAGTTGATGGACTATTGCCACTACAATATGAATAAAGTGGCTCAGGGGTAGAGTGGCCGGATGGTAACTGCAAGGTTGCCAGTTCGAACCCGGGCTCCGCCAGAGTTGGTGTCGAAGGGTCCTTGAGCAAGACTCTGAACCCCTAATTGCTCCTGCCTCCTGATGTGCTGGTTGGTGCTTTGCATGGTTTCCGCCGCCATCGGTGTATGACTGTGTGTGAAAGGGTGAATGGAATGCACAATCTAGCGCCTTGGATAAAGATATGAATGCACCATTTAGCATTCTGTTCTGGCCTTATATATTATATATATAATATATTATATGCACCGACACATACATGATTACATAGTTAACTGTGACCTTTGCAGCAACCACAGTGGTTATCATGAGACTGTCACAATATGATCATATATTGCCATTCCCATAATATGCCCATATTATCTGGGCTAAATATTGATCACAGTCAGGGGTCTCCATATATGGGCATAACAGCGATTATTAGGATATCAGCTGAGAATGCCCATGTATGGAACTTTTTCACGTGATGTCACGATGACCTGGGCACCTGGGGGCTTGCCTGGGGGACTGATGTCACGTGATGTCACGATGACCTGGGCACCTGGGGGCTTGCCTGGGGGACTGATGTCACGTGATGTCATGATGACCTGGGTGGGGGCTTGTCTGGGGTGAGCGACGGGGATTTGAGTTAGGTGACGTGTCAGAGTGACGGGATTTGAGTTAGGTGACGTGTCAGAGTGACGGGATTTGAGTTAGGTGACGTGTCAGAGTGACGGGATTTGAGTTAGGTGACATGTCAGAGTGACGGGATTTGAGTTAGGTGACGTGTCAGAGTGACAGGATTTGAGTTAGGTGACATGTCAGAGTGACGGGATTTGAGTTAGGTGACGTGTCAGAGTGACGGATTTGAGTTAGGTGACATGTCAGAGTGATGGGATTTGAGTTAGGTGACGTGTCAGAGTGACAGGATTTGAGTTAGGTGACGTGTCAGAGTGACGGGATTTGAGTTAGGTGACGTGTCAGTGACGGGATTTGAGTTAGGTGACGTGTCAGAGTGACGGGATTTGAGTTAGGTGACGTGTCAGAGTGACGGGTTTTGAGTTAGGTGACGTGTCAGAGTGACGGGATTTGAGTTAGGTGACGTGTCAGTGACGGGATTTGAGTTAGGTGACGTGTCAGTGACGGGATTTGAGTTAGGTGACGTGTCAGAGTGACAGGATTTGAGTTAGGTGACGTGTCAGAGTGACGGGAATTGTGGTGTTGGGTGTCAAAAACACAAGGTTTCATAGTTATCTGAAGATCCCACCCACACAAGCTTACATAATCAGATTCTGTGAGTGTAAGCCACTTCCCGAACTGGATTTGAATATGGTTAGGAATGATCCAGTATTCACAATCCAGTGCATTTTAAGTGGCAGGCAGTGTGTGTGCATGAAAGTTAATTGGGTTAGTTCTGCTAACATATGACTGTGTGTCTGGGCTGTATTTTCCCCTAGGACGTAGCATGTGGAAGCCTAGGACGTAGCATGTGGAAGGAACACGTTATTCCAACCAATTCCTTTCCCCTCCATCAGGAGCCCCGGCTGACCAGGGGGAGGCAGTATAGAGACCAGGATTACTGCATGTTTTTTGTGAGGGTACCTGCCCTGGTTACAGACTGGCAATCTGAAGTCCACTATTCTGACGCACTGCTATTCCGATGCACACAATACTAACCCTGTCCATAACACTAAATGGTGCATTTGGTGCATTTTTTTTTATATATATATTATATATAGGAGTAGTGGTGAGTCTGAAATTTCGGTACATGCCACTCTGTTCCCACCTACCGGAGGGGACACGGGGAGAACACGCAAACTTCACACAGAAAGGGCCCTTTCGCCAACCCCACCTATCAGCCTGTTTAATGCCCATTCAAGCCCTTGACAATATGTGTTGTGTTTGGTGGTCAAAGAAAGAGCTGGTCGAATTTCACCTCGCAAGGTTTTATGAATATAATTACTGCCGTAAGGCAGTGTGCCTTACGGTCCTTTCAAATTATGTGTTGGAGCAGAACCGAACCGAGGTTATAGATTATTTTCCAGCAGCATCTGAGGAAAAAAGTCATTGAGGGCCACCTGATTTATTGCTACCGCAATATCAGTCTGGGCGTCGAGTTAATTCCCAACTTTTTCACAGTGGCAGTAATAAGGATTGGTAGTATAAATTGAATTAGATCTATCTCAGTCCTCGACGTGAGGGTTTGATGTCGTCTAAGGTGCAGACATTGGCCGATATACAAATTTCCTATAATCTAATCTAAGACCGTTGCAATTATTGATTTTTGTCACCTACCCACAGCCCTATATTTCTGATAGAAGGACACTGATTGGACCAAGACATTTTGGGCACAGAGAAAAGTTTCCAAATGGCTTCCTTACCAGATGGATAATAGAGCCCTGAAATAAGATGTCAAGGGCCAGCATTTTCTATCTGGACTTTCTATCTATCAGCAAATAAGTACTCCCTGTTATTTTCACCCAAACCCTGTTTAGCCGGGGAGCCACAGTCCCAAAAGCTCAACGGTTAAGGATTAACCTGTGATGTCATTTGTTATTTGTGTTTTTTCTATGCACTTTATTAAGGTCCACATAATGAGAGGTCTGCTCTGCCGGAAACACAGCGAAAAAAAGTTATGGACATTTTTGTATACGACACCATAGACAACCAATATATGGCAAAATTGCATCAAAAGTAGCAGGTGACATGTCAAACTAGAGGGTTTTCATGATTCTGAATCCATTCCAAGCATTCGTTTTGCACGAAAAACACTCCTTGGTCTAAAACGGCCATAGCTGTCATCACAAATGTGATGAGGTCAGCACATTTGAAAAGTGGATGTGGCCAAATTTAGGCAATTTGTGCAAAACTAATGCTTGGAATGGATTCAGAATCATTACAACCCCCTAGTTTGACATGTCACATGCTACTTAAAGTATGATGACATTTTGCCTTGTATTGGTTGTCTATGGTGGGGTATACAAAAATGGCCATAACCTTTTTCCGCGATGTTCCGGCAGAGCAGACCGTAATGACCAAATGAATAGAAAAAATCACACCCGTGTGAACCGAGTGGTGCAACTCCCCTCTCCCCCCCCCCATCTCTCTCTCTCTCTCTCTCTCTCTCTCTCTCTCTCTCTCTCTCTCTCATATATTAGCAGGCAACAGTGCAGCACTCTCTCTCTCTCTCTGTTTCTGGCAAACAGCGCCCCTACTGGTACTCAAACTGGTGCTCATTAACCAACACATAGGTGAACACATAGGTGAACATCACGGACATTGCTGTTCCTTGGAGTGGTTGCACCACTCAAAAATACAAATAAAAAGTATCTCATGACATCACAGGTCCTCCGGCTAGTTAGAGTTGCATTTGCAGTACATGAATAATGATTAAGGTATTATTATTATTATTAAACTGTAATGATTATTTGTTAGTTGTAGAGTACCGTAATTGTTTATGTAATATAATTCTCTAATATTGTGTATATGTGTGAAAACTGAAGGGTGTGCCAAGTTGAGGCAGATGGCCACCTACCCTAGAGCCTTGTTCTGTGCACGAATTCTTCCAATTTTCCCTCCCCACTGTCACCAAATCGGGTAAAATGTTGGATCGCTCAATATAGAGTCTCCAGACAATTTTTGTGATTTGGCACTATAATTGAATTGATCTGATGAAGAAATTAATGATAAGTCTGAAATAATCAGCTGAACTGTCCCTGGCACTAATCATGTCCATGTTGCTACAGTAGGTCTGTAAAAGGATGTGCTTCGCTTTAAAGATGTGAGACTTGGTATTATTATTTCCACGCTGCAAATCCCTGGCACAGGAGTAATGCAATATACTGGTAGATATTGCGTTTCTGTTCTTTAGAGGATCAACAAACTGAGTCTTGGATAAAGATTAGAGCCAACCACAGAGATGTTGTTCAGGCTGCGGGAGATATGGTGGTCCTATCATGCTGTGTGTTGTCGATGCCAATAGGCCCTTTCTAGAAAAACAGGTTTGACACAAACAGGCTTATCCAATTGTCTCTGATAAGTAACAAAGGGTTAGACTCGCCTGAATGGATAAACAGTGCACATATTTCCAACATCAAACGGATTAAATAACAAAATAATTAAAGGTTCAGTGAGCAGGCGCAGAAAGTATATTCAAATTGATCATATAATCTCATGTTTTTTAAACGGAACGAGTTCTTCCAGAGTATGCATATATTTCGAGCTTGATTACTGCCCCGGCAAAGTCCAATTATTCTATCAAACTCGGGGCATTTTTCTTTCTTCTGTCTAATAGTAGAGAGAGCTAAACATTCTTAACTTTAGTGATTCAAGGTCAGTCAGGCCATGGATTATAATGTGAATTATGGTACACGGTAACTGCAATGATAAGGATCTTCAAATTTACTCAACTAAATGAACAAGCATTAAGGAAAATTACATTTTACACACAGGGTCCACAGACAACAGTATTGTTTGGATGTTCTCATGAGTATAGAGCTGTCTTTATGTTTTTCTTTAGTTTTGCTGCTCTTAAATCTGAAAGTCATACACAAAGTACAGGTAGTACTGAATATTATCCCAGTCAACTAAGGCTGTAGTGTAGGGTAACTGCACACGTTGAGTTAAAAAGCTGCAGCAAAAATTACATTTTTGGGGGTATTTTCTTAATGTGATTATTGTGTTTGGATATAACTGTGGGAACATTTCCATCTGCCTCCAGAGTCAATTAAATTCTAATTCCTAGTGTGAAAGTTGACTTAATGAGCTGGTGCAAGTCACGCTAAATATTTCCAGTTTTCAGAATATTTTGTGTCTAGTATATTACACTAATTCTATTAGTGTAATAATCTGAAAATGGCATTATTACTGGCATCTAATATGCCCATGATGAGTGCATGTTGGTCCATGCATGTCCTCACATACTGTAGGCTAATGTATGTATACATGTATGTATGTATATATATGCAAACACACTACTATTTCTATCTTTAAGGGCTTGATATACATTCTATCTACAAGATACAAACACGCAGTTAACTAGGTATAAATCCAGCTTTAGATGCTTGCTAGCCTGAAGTTCATAAAATAACCCCACAAAATAATGAGAGAATCATGCCTTATTTATACTTGGTTGCACATAAAAAAAAACTGATCTACTAGATCTGCCAATTTAAATGTGTGACACATTCATTTGATCGTTCAGAATGACATTTGTTTCATTGTCATTTTCACTAAGCTTGGATCATTCACAGAATTAGCATTATATATTTAAAAATATATTTCTTATATAAAACTCCAATAAGATGCATGCATTTATGTATTATTTGATATGTCAAATTAGAAGATGGATCGATTAGTCAAATTAGTCGGCAAGAGCAAAGCAAACTCCTGATAAAATCACATTAAAATTCAGGACTATAAAATAGCTCATATCCTATATCACAAGCACAAACTGACACTTATTGAGCGACGCAAGCCTCAAGACAAGCTTGTTCTGACGGACACAAAAAGAAAACAGTTTGCCAGTCGTGATACAGTGATCGGTATCACTCTACTATCGATTAGCGGCTGGTTCAGCACCACCGCTGGTGGACAGCGACATATATACCATCCATGCTGTGTGACCCACCCACCACCATGTGTATTATAGACGGGGATAAAATACCCAAGAGAGCAAAAACAGTGGTCTGTTTGTTTGTCTGTATGTACGCTATGCAAAGAGATAGAACGCACATAGAATTCAACGATGTAATGACAAGCTACGTCGACAATTTGTGATTTTATCACTTTATCACACAGGACTACCTGTCCTGGTAGTTTAAGTCAATGTCTATAAGTCTATCCAGGATGAATAGAAATGCAGCAGACACACCAGCACTTTCTTGCACCGTGTGTTGTTGAGGAGAACAAATAACAACCCACCACCACTTGGGCGAAGGAGTCTTATTAATAATGGGACCCTTGAAGTGCAGTTCAAGTTCATTTTATTTGTCACTCACACACACACAGTTGAAAACAGATTAAATGTCTCTCAGGAAAGCCTAGACAGAGCGCAAGGACAAAAAACAATACATTAAGAAAATGTCCTTATTGTGTAAGAGAGACTTGTCCATGTTATGTCCGTATTGTTGTATTATTGTTGTCCCTGCAAGTATGTGGTGCCTTCTCAATCTGTGTTTTCCCTGGGAGTATGTGGTACCTTCTCTCTCTGTATTTTCCCTGGGAGTATGTAGTACCTTCTCTGTGACCTCATCAGTTTGTAACAGTTGTGTAATAAAGTTCAGCGAGATGAGGTACATGGACTAAAACTTAACTTCCCAACCCCCGCTAGTCTGCTAATTGCTTATTATGCTAATTGGAAATTATTTCCACCTGGATTAAAAGGTACTGTACACAGAGGATCTCAGTCATTGTGTTGACAAGCAGCAGTGTCAGAAAAGCGAAATAATCGTGAGAGGTCATGGTTTCCCACAAATGGATGTTGAGGGTCAGCTTCTTCCCAGGGTTTGTGTATGTGTTAAATTCCATGGAGTGGCCCCCTGCTGTAGGATGTGATTAAAAACCACTTAAACCCAATATGCTTTGTTGACCGGAGACCCCCAGGGGTCCAAACTTGGTCTGCTCCTTTTTTCTCCGTTTGCACTAAATCTCTGCTGAAAATTGAAAAATCTACAAGCTCATAACGGGTTGCGATGCTTTGTGAGCTCGTAGATTGTGTTGGCCCCAGAATACTGTTGCTGGTGTTTAAATAACTGGTGGCGACATGGACAGGCTGCAGATCAACACACAGCTGGGGAAGTGGACAGATTTCAACAGTAGAAATATGTGACTCATTCTGTTATGACGGGCTAACATCCTGTTGTATGGAACTTCTCTGGCCTCCAGGAGACATGGATGTCTCTAAATTGAGACCACCACTCGCAGTCCTTGGAGACGGTTATGTTCTTTGTGGCATTTGACCATTGCTGCAGCAACAAAAAGGAATGTCTGTCATACCCAGTGGTATTACATTAGATCAGTAAGTACACTACTCTTGAAAGTAAAAAAATAGAATGCCCTTTAAAGATTATAAACCTGGAATTTACATAGCTACACAGTACAAATACAATTCAGATCATGTTCTTTTCCTCTTTGCTTGCATTTCAGTCAATCGCCAGGAGAACTACTAGAATATGTAAGACAAATTGGTTTAAATGTAACTTTCACAAAATAATAACCTAAAGGTCATGACAAATCCAGGCTGGATTTCAGAAGATGTTCTGCAGGTAGCTTTCAGGAGTGACAGGCGTCTTTGTTTAATCTTATCTCGTTGGTGCCAAAAATATATTTACCTTCATTTGCATGAAATACGCAGGTTGCCTGTTATCCGGTCGCATAATTTACAATCTCATAAATGCCCTCAAGAGATTTAACAGGCAATAATTGGCATTTATAAAATGTCAATCATATACTGTAGATGTATCTTTTAGGGGAATATAAATGATGTCTTTGTTTATCATGGAGACTTGATGATAATACTGCTTCCCCATAGTTATTTCTCAAAGTAGGTTCTGTCGATCCCCTGGAGTCTGTGGGACGTGTGCAGGTGGAGGTGGTCTCACTGGTCTGTGAAAAAATCTTGAATTTGTATTGTTTAAAGCCCAAACAATATTGTTTGATTTCGTATTTTTTTTATGCCACAGCTTTACTACAGTAGCTGTATTATTGCAGCTGCTAAACACTTAGCAGCTGCTTAGCGCTTATACATTACACACACTGCAGTGCAAAGCAGGCCCATCCCTCACAGTAAAGTACACTCAGTTTCATATACATGTATTTTGTGGTTGTTAATTTCAGTCGTTCTCAAACGTTTTGTGCTTCAGTATCTCCTTTTCCTGATTGCTGAATCCCAGTACCCTTTTTAATTGACAACAACATTTTGATTAGAAAATACTGACATCAAAAGTCCACTTTTTATGTCAATCTGTTGAAAATAAAAGTAACTACTGTAGCATATTGTTTTACTATTCAGTAACAGTTGTGCTATAGTCAAAATTCATACTTAATTTGGTTTAAAGCTTTACATTTACATTTGTTACAGTTTGACTGGTTTAAACGCGTAACCCGCATTTTAATCAACTACCCTACGCTGCCGAGATTGTTGTATTACCTTTAGAGCATACGCTGAATTATTTGGGCTTTTAATCCGTGAAAAAAGGTTCCTCGGTTTGCCCTTCCTGCATCTTGGTGCACCCGGAAGACGCACACAAGACCCGTCTCCATGAGGCGTTGTACCCCATTCATTTGCATTGGCCTCAATTTCCCAGAAGCCCTAGCAGCCCACAGCATGTGACGATTTCCGTTTTCGTCATCAAAACGAAAAGAGCTAGTCTCTATCTCCGCGGCAAAGACAGAGTTTATTTTTATTTATTACAATACGGCGGATTAAACACATAAAACAAAAGGCGGGTATGTCGTATATAGCAACGACAGTAACCTGGATTAAACCATTCCTGGCAGGGAAACTGTTTGTTTTGTCATTAAACATAACAGTAAAATAAACGTTTCCTTTGTAGTACCTCTAGAGCATACCCCTAGGGCAGGGGTACACGTCTTGAGAAACACTGGTTTATCTCACCATATGTTGGTCAATTATAGCCCAATGGAATATTTCCCTCCGTATCTGGCACATACTGTACTCAACGCATTCCATGTAAGGGACCAGAGAACAGTCAGAAATCTGCTTGTCTATTCTATACATTTTAATTCATGTCTCTCTCTGGACAGATTATGCCCATATAAGGACATACCTGATGTCACAGTGCCCCAGTGTGTAATTTTACTAAAGTCATACAGGACTAATGTCCTACACTGACCTCCAAGTAGTACTTTGTGCCTGTTTCATCATGGGCAAAGGCATGTCACATTTTCTGCTTGTAGGATGAATATAAATTGGGTATTTTTTGTGGTAATCATTCTTTCTTTCCCTTCTTTCTTTATCTTCACAGAAAATGGAAACTTATTTTCTCCTTCTAAACTGTAATTTATTTGCTGTGGCTATTTATGTTCTTTTTTGATAACGACCAGGTGTTCTGAGGAAAATAGATCCTACTTTTTCAAGGGGAGTAACCTGATTAGATAATATAAAGTGGCTTGGTGATTTCTACTGCTGATTTCCATGGAGCCCAGCATGCATGTGTTAAAGATATATTCAGTGTTTTCACTTAATTCAAATAATATCACTTCTTTTTTTGTTTTGTTCTGATAATCCTCCCTACTATAGAGTGTGCTGACATAAGGAGTTCCTCCCTGTCCCCAGTTAACCCCTGGGGTCAAAAAAACGTAGGTTTAGTTTTTGGCTAGGTAGCCCAGTCTTCATCCAATCAGGATAGAGAGGGGCCTTCCGCCAATCATGATCGAGCAGGGGTGGGCCTTCGTGTGCATGCTGTTGGCCTGTTGCGTGTCCCCCCACTGTAGTGGGTGCATGTGCACATCTTGTTACCGGGGCAGACCAGGTTTTTTTTCTTCCAAATCACCCAAATCACTGAATGCTCCTTTAATGTAGGTTTGGTCGCTGGTCGTCTGATGTTTAGATGTTCCATCTGAGTAGTACAGTAGCTGAGAATGAGAACAGAGCTGTCATTTCCTCTAGGAAAAAAATGCATCCAGAGGACGCAGGCCCTGTTCATGTGTGCCATGCCTAATTAAAACTAATTCCACTACCGTAATCCGTTCCGGGACCTTGATTGTGACCTTTACCGTGTTAAATGTCAACCCAAAAGTTAAATCATCCCTTTAAGGCAGCCTAGTGACAGTTCCCATCAAGTTTCATGAAAATCCGACCATCCGTTCTCAAGTTATCTTGCTAACAAACAAAAGCAGACAGGGCCGGATCGTGACGGAGAAAAGAAAAGCGATCCTTCAGTGCATTTCCAGTTGATTTCAGTTTTCTGACACAATGCAGAGCAGCTGGCGGCAAATCACTCGCCGAGCAGCCCACAATGCATCACTAACACTCAATCACATACAGCACAATGGTGCCTGTAGAGAGCCTTGTGTCCCATCTGTGATAGCAGTAGGATGAGATTGTTCATATGGTACAGTATGGAGCTGATGTGGCACTTACTGCCTCAAAGGCATTGAGCAGTGAGTGCTTTACTGTCAGTATTTGTCCAAATCTTCCAACGAGGTCAGAAGGACCTTTTGTCTCCTTGCCACTCTCAAACTACTCCTAAGTGTGACATAATGCCACCTTATTAAGGACCAGTGAAGTACTCCTCTTGACATTCTAAAGCTGCTTTCAGACTTGGATGGTTAGAGCAGCGCAATTACATACAAAGTCAATGTAAAGACGAGAAGTTGTGCGAGGCTGCGAGCGCTGGCGCGACCTGGCGCAGCACAGACGGGACGAACCGAGGCGAATATTTAAATTCAAGTCTGAACGCACGTTAAGAGTTCTGTTTTGTGCATAATGCTGCACAGAGAGAGAGAGATAAGTATAAATGTGTCAATAGTTCAGAGTAGATAAGTTTAGGGGAAATCAAATCACCATGCTGTAACTCTGTATTTTCTCGAAGGTAAATCTCTAGCTAATTATCTTCATTACCCACACATGAAGACTCTGCTAAGGACCCCATCAGTCTGACAGGTGTTGAGTCCTGAACCTGAACTGGCGCTTAGTTCTTGTGATTGTTAAACGCAATTAGCTAATCAACCTGACAAGCTAGCAGCAAACTCAACTATGACTCTTTAGTTTCCTTAAAATGTCTTTGTATCTTAAAGTGTAAATCATTTCTGGATTAAGAGCTTTTTAGTTTTTACAAGCTTGAAGCTATCTTTTAGTAAACCTAAAAAGAACCAACACTTCATGCATGAGAGGCACTAGAAGAGCTAGAAATGTGTACTCTTCGGAGCGCAGATCTTGCCTACGCAGACCTGTCAGTCATGGGCTGACAGGCTGACACGAGGAAGCTGTGGGGGGAATGCAGTTTGTCGACAGATGATGCAAATGTTGCCCCTATGGCCCGTTCTATCTGGAGAACCGGGAGGACGAGATCGACAGTCTGAGCTGCAACTTTGTTGAACCTGTAGCCTACTGTAGCCTACCATAACGTTGGTTGTAACATCATCCGAATGACAGATGCTGTATAAGAGTAAACGACGCAAAAATTATTGAATATATATTTGGATCCACTAGTAGTTAGCATATCATTTTCAATGATGCGTGTTGCCTAACCTACTCTATAATTCCAGGGGTAGGACAGAGCGAGAGTGCTAGGGTAGTCTACACATTCAATAAATAGGCATTTTATCATACTAAAATTAACGTGACATGAAATAATGAATTGCGGAGCGAGAGATGGCTGACTTACAGAATTTGATGTACATCTCCCTCTCTCTCTCTCTCTCTCTCTCTCTCTCAGCTGAGTTGATATTAAAGTGAACATTTTCTCTGACAGTGTAAGAATCAAACATTTATTTATTAATTTTATTTGTCTGTATATGCGGGAGGTGAGCGGGCTCAGCGGGCCCCCTCGTTTTCTCTAACAGGCTTCGTTGTGATTGGCTTTTGGCGAGGCTGCAGCTGGGTGCTATTGGTGCTCTCTGGCAGGGATGTTTGTGATTGGCTTTTGGCAAACGGGGCATGGTGCGGGGCACACTGAACCCAGCACCGCCATTGGCCGCCCAAGCTTGACAATGAGGTTACAGCAGGCCCCTTTGTATTGTTTTCTGTAAGAAATATGCCCCACCCATGAATTTCTGAAGGCAATTACAGGCAAATGGTATGTTGGAGTATCATCAGCCTATAGGGAGTTGCATCATGATCCCCGGAATCCAGGCGTAAAAACATTGATTGGACTACATGTATGCCTCGGGGGTTATAGGCTAAAATGTGAACTGTTATAGCACCACCATGAGGGGGTAGACACGTTTCACATTGATCAGCCTCGTGGTGCTTGAGATTAGTCAGACGGACGGACGGACGGACGGACGGACGGACAGGGGGCGAAAACATAATACCCGCCCCCGGCCTCTCTGGCCTGGTAGAGATAATATTCACTTTAATCCAAACCTTATGACTTGTGGGAAGTGGATGATAGTTGTGGGAAGTGGATGATACTATAGTGGCTCAGCCATGTGATGTTTACATTCACAAAGGAAGGTAGGCTATAGCTAATTAATTGTGGCAGAGTGTGACAGGGAGAGATAAAGATGCCGCTGCAGAAACACTAATAGACAAATCAATATGTACGATTGTTGAATTTGTTTACTAAACTACTATAGTGACAGTTTGTTAATGATCCTCATCTGCTTTCCTTCCCTGTCTTTGGTTTGAATCGGCCCAGTTTGCCTAATTTTTTCATTCTCTTCAAATCATCATCATCATCAAGCTTTATTTAGAATTCAAATGACATGTTTTCACCCCCCCAAAATATTAAGACATAAAAATGGCACACACTGAATGTTGAGAGGCTTAACTTATGCATTTTCAGAGCATGTGAGAGAGTGTACAAATCCATTTGTACACTCTCAGAGTTACAGACCCATAAGGTCCATCTGGTTCCTAATTATCATTTAGCTGGGGACCCCTGGAACCCCCCTGGAACTCCCTCAAGGACCCCTGGGGGTCCCCGGAGTGGTGTTCTTTGTTGCACATACATTGCACATAATTACAATACATATGACCATTCAGCATTATTCATGCAACCATCTAATGTTTTATTATTCATTACCCTGCATGGATACTTAGAACCGAGCATGGAGACTTAAACCATTTATGTCTCTCTCACACACACACACGCACGCACGGCACACACACACACACACACACACACACACACACACACACACACACACACACACACACACACACACACGCATTTAATTTATTACATGAAGTTGAGGACTGTATATTTAACAACAAAAAGCCTAAACGACAAAAGTAAAACAAAAAAGTGTTCAATCTCCCAGCTCTCTTAAATGTGTTGTCTTTTTTCACTGGCATTCCTTTGTTTTTCATTTTAAGCTATAGCTGGCTTGACGGCTGGCGACTTGCCAGTGAGTGAAGAAGGGTGGGTTCAAAAGTGTCCCAGTTGGCATATAAAACATGCCGTCATATGCTGTGTGTGGCAAGTGAAACCAAAACCAGGCCCGAATGAATTGACAATCCAGAGTGTGACTCTGGGTGTTAACTCAGAGTGTGCTGTGCAAATGTAATCACATGGACTCGGGTCCATTAATGGTTAAATCAACACTATCTTGCTGTGTACATATGGGACGCAGCATCAACCTTTTGTGATGATTCAATCAGAGTAGTGTTTAGTGAGTGCTTGTATGTTCTTTTACATTTTGATCAATTAACTATTTCAACCATGTTTGGTGCTTGGACAGGCTAAGTTCATTCTGTCATAGTTTCTTTGGAGATGCATAGCGATAGATCAATCATTAGATTCATTAAGATTCCATTCACAATACAGTATGAATACTACCCCATAATGTTGTGGGTGCCACGGGGCTAAATGCAATATTGGGAAATGTCACAATGTTATTGGTATTAAAATATATTTTAACAGTCTAAATGTCAATGTCATGATGAAAGGAACTACTCAGAAGCTGCAACAACCTTTATCAGTGATGGGTATATATTTTGAAAAGTCAAATGTCAATATAGTTTTTTCTCAAAGTTGCTTGAGGTTGACACATGAAAACGAATTGTTTGGCCGCATATGAGTCCCTGACTCCTGTGGTACCACCAGAAGTATGATGTATACCGGTGGTTCTCAACCTGTGGGCTATGGCCCGTGAGGATATTGCAAGTGGGCCCCCTAATAGTGTGTGTGTGTGTGTGTGTGTGTGTGTGTGTGTGTGTGTGTGTGAACTTCAATTATGCTATGTTAGTTCCATTGATCCAAGCCGGAACACAATCGATTGATTGATCATTAAAATAAACATGCTCTGAAAATTCATGCTGGCCACTTTTTACATTTTCAAGTAGGCTCTAATCCAGAAAAGAGATTGAAAACAACGTATTCATACCAAGGTTGCCCGAGGCAAAACATAGGATCTACGAGCTCGCAAAGTGTCACATCGCATTCGCAACCCATTGGTGAGCGTGGAGATATGGTAGTTTCTGAGTATACTGTAAAGTGTAAATTAATCAATGGTTGAGAGTAGGTATAAGATTACGGGATACAAATCACCATGCCGTGACTCTGTGTTGTCTGGATGCCAAATCTCTAGCTAATTCTATTCATTATCCTTAATATGAAGACTCTTATCTGAAGACGATGGCACAATTAGAAGTAATCGTTAAGGACTCCCATCAGTCTGACGCATTCTGAGTGCTGAACCCCTTAAACCCTATACTCAGCTGACTGGATTAGTAAGGGCTCTGTACTAGAACCCTCTCTTGCGTTGGCCCTATATTAAATATATCCAACAAAATAGCTCATCTACTAGCTCACAACGCAAATAAAATATTTTATTAATATGAACATATTTTGAAAGCTCAATGAACGGTTCTCTGCATTAAAATGTCGTGAGAAATGACTGAAGATCTTTGCACCGACTGGTGTGTGAATAAGATACGCTACACAAAGTGCACATCATATTAAAGCAGCCATTTTTTACACTTTTGTCGACATCTTTTTCTACTCATTTCATAACTCAGATTAATGCAGGCGTTTCAGTGTTCACACATTTTGCTGCTGGTACTGCTGTACTGCTTTGGGCAGCCATAGCTGAATGAGTAGCGAGGTCACATTATGTTTGCTTTTTATGATTTATTTGTATTTATTTTTATTGTTAAATGAGGTTACATTAACAGGGTTGTCTAAATCTCACCTGCACAACCCTATTGTATTGTTGTTTCAAATGTGTTATTTTTAAATGTGCAGACAAAATATTAAAATAAAAAGAGGTCGCCTATGTGGTGTTAGTCATGCTACACGGAGAGTCTGGTCTTCAATAAATATCCATCGAACCAGGACACGTAGCCCCCTCTGAGGCTTCGTACACACCTACTGTACGTACATGGCTATTTTTTATTTTCGCTTTTGAAATTCTCCACGTCCACACAAATATTTAGCTAAAGTGGCGGAGCCAGCCATAACCTCTGTTTGTCTTGTCCACACTAGGATGCCTAAAATGCATTTGCGTGTTGGCGATCTCCCCCCAAAAGCATAAAAAGCTAAGTTTATTTAAAAAAAAATAGCCGGCTATGTGTGGACGACAAAACCTGAGTGCTCATTGGAACCATATGAACAGCCAGCAGCTGGGTCAAGCTGAAAACTGAACTTTCCCCATGGGGTGCCTGGCGAGCTCCCTACCGCTTTGAAAAGTACAGTCAATAATCTTTATATTTTTTGTAAAAGTATGCTAGTGCTTCTATTCTAAGCAAAGACTAGAGCATGGGTAGATGGTATTTTTTTAAAGTGTTACAATAAATTATGCATCTAGAATTTAAAGATGCTGTGCGCTGAATTTTCCAGACAAATATTACTTTGGACCACGATAACTGTAAATTGTTAATGGGAACAAAACTGGCTGACATTTTTGTCTCCACCAGGTCGAAGGCATGGGGAGAGAGTATGTTTTGCACTGTTTTGCACGCACGTGTGTGTCCGTCCGTGTGTTCGTCCGTCCGTCCGTCTGTTAGCAGCTAATCTCCGGCACCGTTAATCTGGTCGATGCCAAATTTTGCACACACACTTCCTGGATGCCAACGATGAACCTCTGCCCCCAAAATTTCCAGAACACCTGTTATAGCGTCACCAGGAGGCAGACTTTTGAAAAACACTTTCAGATTCTGTCCAAAAATCCCGCAAAACGTTATACACTATCTCTATAGTTAAGGTAAATGCTTACTGAATGACAGTTGCTTCTATACAATGTAATAGTTTTATAGCTGTGCAGTAACTAACTATTAAGGTGGTCAGTTTATGTTTAGAAAACAATTACCGTAAACTCTTGAATGAAATGATGTATGCCTTAACGTTAAGTGTTACGTCCCCTAAATGCACCCAGAATGTATAGGCAGCCAGTCAAATCTGGGGAACAGCAGTATCTTTGGAACTCCACAGCCACTTGCCAGACAGATTTTGGTGCGGTTAGCGCCCTGGATGGCAGTGCAGCAAAGCTTGCCCTTCTTATTGTAGCCAGGCTTGCTGCCATTTGTTGTCTCTACTCTGGTAACGCTCTCATATTTCAGAGAAAGTCAATGGATGGCAAGTGCTTTACTGTAGTCCCCCCCCCCCCCCCCCCCCCCCTCGTCATGTGGATTGATGAGTTATGGATTTGTTTGTGCATTCCTGCACAGCACTAAATATGAGGAGCATCTGGGCTAATGGAACAAGCTAGGAAATTATATTGAATAAATAATGGTCTATGTTTGTTATTCATCTAAGAACAAGCTATAAAAGGCAAGATATCCACCAATATGCTATGAGGGGATAACAAAAACAAAAACAAAATATAAACATACTTGCAATTATATTTCATGAGTCAGTAGTCTTATCTTGTTTTGCTCTCATTAAAGTCTAGCCCAATAATTGTATTGATGTGGGTAATTGTTTACTTTGTAAAATGCAAAACTATGAATGCTTAACATAGAATATACAGCTCCATCTCATTGAATTAGAATATTGTGTAAAAGTTCATTTTTCCCCTAATAATAAATAATAAAAGTGAAACTTTTTTTAATTATATTCAAACAAGTATTTAAAACCTTTTTTTCCTTTTAATCTTGATGATTATGGCGTACAGCTCATGAAAATCTAAAAATCCTATCTCAACTAATTAGAATATTTTACGAGACCACTAAAAAAATGATTTTTTTAAACGAGAAATGTCAACCATCTGAAAAGTATATTAATGTATGCATTTAATACTTGGTTTGGGCTACTTTTGAACAAATTATTTATCTGTGGGGTTCAGGTCAGGCCAGTTCGCTGGTCAGTTAAGAACAATAATACCATGGTTAGTACACCAGTTACTAGTAGTTATGAGACTGAACAATACAAATTAATTTACGGCTGTTATCAAAGCAAACCTGGGCTTCCATAACACAACAGTGCCACAGGCTGATCACCTCCATGCCACGCCCCATTGATGAAATTATTTGTTCAAAAGTAGCCCAGACCAAGTATTAACTGCATACATTAATATACTTTTCAGATATTAGATATTTCTCATTTAATTATTATAATTTTTTTGTTGAGATAGGATTTTTAGATTTTCATGAGCTGTATGCCATAATCAAGATTAAAACAAAAAAAGGTTTTAAATACTTCACTTTATGCACAATGAATTGAGAATATATGAAAGTTTCACTTTTTGAATTATATTACGGAAGAAAATGAACTTTTACACTATTCTAATTCATTGAGATGGAGCTGTACTACAGCACTACACACACCACACACACGCGCATAATTCAACTACACGAAGAGTGTACAAAACCAAATGGATCTGTAAGAAGTGCGTGTACACTGTACAGAGCAAAATATTTGATTAGTTCAACTCCGCTTCCGAGTTGAATTAACACTGTGTACGGTAGTGTAGGTGTATCTGGATATTCCTGTTGTGGCTGCAGCCTCTTGTGACAGCAGACATTTAACAGAACCAACATACAATTCAAGGAAAAGTAATTAACAGTAATGCACGTTGGCTGAATAAAGGTTTGAATGAATGAAAAACTTTATTCCGAACATGATAAAATAGAAACAAATTAAATAATATTCCCAAAACAAAAACAACAACAAAAAACCAAGTGTCACTGGCCGCAAGTATAATTATTTATCTTTTTTTTTTTACTTTTATATTTTGATTTTTGAGGCCCTTAGGGCGTAAGCGTATAACACTCATATTTATTGACAAAGTGGTTTATGAAAAGGCATAATTAATGGCTAATTATTTGGTGGTACATGGTAATCAGATGTATTGGCGGGCAAAGGTTTTGTTACTTCTGTACTCCTCAAATGAACAGTAACTGAATTTATTATTCACACTATGCTATGATATGCATGATGTGAGTTAATATTAACTAACTGTGGGAACATTTAGACACTGAAGCCAGTTGTCACAGACTGTAACACCACAGTTGCTAAAATGTTAATTACGCTTGCGCAGAAGTGACATTCTTTTTATATGTCCGATCAGGAAACTGATTTGTGTTTGTACTCGCAATTAACCCAAGAAATATGAAAATATATGAAAACGTGCGTGTAATGTATCACCATCATGGTGAATATAGTGTGATACTGTGTAATGTATCACTATCATGGTGAATATAGTGTGATAGTGTGTAATGTATCACTATCATGGTGAATATAGTGTGATAGTGTGTAATGTATCACTATCATGGTGAATATAGTGTGATACTGTGTAATGTATCACTATCATGGTGAATATAGTGTGATACTGTGTAATGTATCACTATCATGGTGAATATAGTGTGATACTGTGTAATGTATCACTATCATGGTGAATATAGTGTGATACTGTGTAATGTATCACTATCATGGTGAATATAGTGTGATACTGTGTAATGTATCACTATCATGGTGAATATAGTGTGATACTGTGTAATGTATCACTATCATGGTGAATATAGTGTGATACTGTGTAATGTATCACTATCATGGTGAATATAGTGTGATACTGTGTAGACTAGTATGCTCTATAGATTATATTAGAGAGAGAGAGAGAGAGAGAGAGAGAGAGAGAGAGAGAGAGAGATTAAAAAGTGCCCATTGAATTGCATGCGTAATACAATGCATTATTGATTTTAGATGATGATGCTTGATAATGCCTGCTGCATGGTTTTGAAATTGAAGTCTGGATATTACACAGATACAGTATCAGGCACTGGAGCACTATGTTTATTTGTACAGGTGTTGTGTACTCTATCCAACCTCCTGCCAAGGCCAAGTAAAATCCTGAATGTACACAACCAACTGTCAGGCAGTAATCCTCCATTTGGTGTGTGTGTGTGTGTGTGTGTGTGTGTGTGTGTGTGTGTGTGTGTGTGTGTGTGTGTGTGTGTGTGTGTGTGTGTGTGTGTGTGTGTGTGTGTGTGTGTGTGTGTGTGTGTGTGTGTGTGTGTGTGTGTGTGTGTGTGTGTGTGTGTGTGTGTGTGTGTGTGTGTGTGTGTGTGTGTGTGTGTGTGTGTGTGTGTGTGTGTGTGTGTGTGTGTGTGTGTGTGTGTGTGTGTGTGTGTGTGTGTGTGTGTGTGTGTGTGTGTGTGTGTGTGTGTGTGTGTGTGTGTGTGTGTGTGTGCACTCGCGTTTTGATGTTTCATTTCAAAAAGCTTTGGACACTGACAGCCAGCATGATCAGGGCCTCTCCAGCAGCGTGTGTACATCGATAAGTCACAGTATTACTTGAAATGTTCTGATGAATTGAAAACGTAGGACCCCAATGTAAAAAAGTCTTGGTGCTTTTTCTGGGTTTATCCTCTTAGCAGACCTTGTATTGAACTGCGCTTTCCATGAACTGTGCTTATTCTACAAACTGTTAATAGAATTATCAATCAATCAATCAAGCTGCAGCTACAGACAGTGCACACTCTGGCACCACTGAACCTACCTATACGGATTCTATGTCTATGCTGTGATGCCAGATGTTTGAGGCCGATGGCAAGCTCGATTTTGGACAGTATGCCAAACAACAATTTACAGATTGAAAGGAAACAATTGTTTCCATTTGAGATCATTTAACTTAAAGCTGCTATAAGCAATAATATGTCAGATTTTTAATGACTTTGTTTTTTATTTATTTTTTGGTATTCAGACAGGGGGGGAAACTTTGACAGGAAACGACTCGCTCACTGTATAGAAACTAGAAGTAAAACTCCTTAGACTGAGACTTATTTATTATTTTATCATGCTCATAAAGTGCTCTGTGATCAAAGTGCAATTAAAAAGCAAAGGTTTTGGTCCTTAGACCTTCATCAGTGCTATATGTGTGCTATTCTTGGTATTCAGACAGCCAGCAATGAGTAAAACGCTCCCAAAAATAATGTAGTCTCTGTGACACATCTAGGGGCCACAATCTGCATTCATAGATGTTCCTAGAAGCTTTGTCATTGGTCGAAAAAACCCCGGTCGAAATGACTAACCAATCAGGAAGTAGACAGGCAAATCGACCAATGACAAAGCTTCTAGGAAGATATTTGATTGTGGCCCCTAGATGTGTCACATGTAGACTACATTATTTTGGGGAGCGTTTTGCCCATTGCTGGCTGTCTGAATACCAAAAAATAAAAAGGTCATTACAATTTGGACATATTATTGCTTATAGCAGCTTTAAAATATAGAATAATAATAAATGCCATTGTGAGTGTGTTGATCTGCTATTTTTGCCTATAATGAGAGGCCCAAAATATGTATGCCAGGTTGAAAAAAGTGTGTCAGGCAGCTGCATAATTTCAGATACAGATGTCAAATAATGGCCAATATATTGGCCAGTCTAATATGTCGGATGGGCTCTATAATGTATACAGTTTGAACCCCACACCTTCATTGTACAGTCAGATCAAGCATCCCCGTCCACTTGCCAATGGACAGGATTTATCTGCATTGCTGTTCTTAAAGCCTCATAAAGCATTGCCACCTCTTATCTCTCTGCATCACACTTTAGCTGCTTGGCTAGTGAGGTGTTGTGCTCAGATCAGACTCCCTCATGTTCCTTTACTCACATAAGCAAGTAGTTTTTGTAAATGCAGCTCTTGTCTTGGCTGTGTACAGGCCTTGCACAATCATACTGTAGCTCTCATAGCGTACAATATGTCCATCCATCTTCCTCCACTGCAAACACAAAGTAATTGGTGGGAACTGGGAAGTAACTGCCTTTACTCACATACTGTACTTCACTTAAATGTTTTGATTCTTTATACTACATTTCAGAGGCAAATATTGTACTTTTTACTCCCATTATTTCAAAACTTTATTTACTTTGTAGATATAAATTATTATTACAATATTAACTAGTTAACCCCTTTTTATACGTCCGCTATTCCACTAAAATAGCCCATCTACCAGCTCGTAGTGAGCTCAAAAGTTAACATGCTATATGGAAGCCATTGTTCTCACGTTAATACAAATAAAAAATGTGAAATCTTGAAATGATGTATTGTGTCCACAGCCATCTTATGAGACAGAGTAGAAGAAATGGTAATATTTTATACTGAGCATTACATTAGTGAGGACCAATTATGAAGATAGGTTGAAAATGGGTGAAGTTGTCCTTTTATGTAAAAGGGAAAAAAAAGAATCTGAGTGCTTCTCACTGATTAAACGAAAACCAAGGCAAGTACACGTATGATTATTGAGAGATTTGCCAAGCCCTTTGGTGCTGGGCTTATTAAAGGGAGAGTGAGGTATGAATCTAAATGCAAATGATTACTTGTGGTGAGGCCTATTGCAGGCAGCACACTTCAGATAGCAGCCCAAACGTAAACCTAAGCTACCATGATCCCAAAGGGTCAGAAATATGCCAGGGATCTATTACAATTCCTCTTGTTTGAGAGTGTGACTTGTCAGTGATTTCATTATGATTGTATGCATTATGGCTTAGCTTCCCTCGGAAGATATAACAAAAAGTGACACTTCAATATTCATCTCCTGAGCACTTTGAAAGTGAACTAGTTCTGCATTTTTCACACTCTATCTGTCTCTCTCTTGGCCTTAAATGACAAATATTAAAGCAGTTAATGATCTACCGGTCTTGGATAGCTGGAGCAAAAAGCGCATTGACTTAATGTTAGAGAATCTGGTCATAATAGTTTTTTTTAACATACCATTCAAGCATGGTAATATCACTGACCACATAACTATGAAAATTGCCTCAATGAATGGTACGACCAAAAGCACTTTGATATGATAGATTCATTGATAGACTGTGTGCTTATTGTTTTTTGTTTTGTTTTTGAAGACAATTGTAATGTGTTAGAAGCACCCACTGTACACACTCCCATGCATCAGTCTGTGAGAACTTAGAAGCAATCCTAAAAGCTTTTCACGCTGCTCTGGGACATATCAAAATAAATTAACACCACCATCCTTTGGCTAAATGCTCTCTGGATCATCACGGTTTCTATGATTAATGTTGTTGAATCTGGCTTCTCAATATGAGACCTGTTTTGTATGTTGTGCAGGATGTTTAGCTAATTGAAAGCTACAAATGAGCATCATTACCTGATACTCACCGGGCACATTAGTGAATATAGCATCAGCATGTAAAGGTCCTTTTGAGCCAACGTCTAACAAGCACTCCTAAATCCTCTGAGCCGCATATACTTTTGAGATTAAATTATAATGCCAGTTCTCGTACCCTCTTCTCCCATCGCATTCATCTTCCTTGTGTTTACTGACTTCATAAAATAAAGAGAAAGGAAAATGGTTTGACTAAGAAATATATGAGTAATAAAAACAACACTATTGGCTTATTTTCCACAGCAGGTTGTTGCTATTATCAGGGCCATATCCTAAGCCAAATTGACTTCCCTCTTTGTCCCCATCGAGGGATTGCAATCAAAATGCGAGTGCAGTAATCTCCTGTCGTTTTAGTCTCTCTCCTCTGAAGCAAATATGACAGCATTTGGCAGCTGGCACTGCAATTAATTCTGAAACATGTGCTGTTTGCAGTCCTATCAGATCCAGTGCTCCGACACCGGTGATAAATCCATTTTTCTTTTCTCACACACTCCTCGTTCCACTTGCTTTCCTCCTCTCCTTCCAGACTGCCACCACTGCCCCCGTCTCCACACCCACCAATTAATGAACGACATCACTGATTCATAACCACCGGTGTGGAAGAAAAGTGCTGTATTTCATTATGCACTACCTTCATAAGAGACAGACATGGTCTGTGATTGATTTTTTTTACATTTTATATCTGTTCTACTAAAAGAAATATTCACACATCCATGGAAACGCCTTTCGGTATTCATGTTGAATACAGTAGAGGTCTCTACTGAGTGTGTACATGCTTGTTAGTACCAAAGATAATGAAGCAACTAATCTGTGCTAATAATGGCCAATTTGTTCTACAATGAGGCTTGGTTATTAGTAATCTGTTCACACAATGTCGTATTGATCTCTAATTGTGCTCTAACTTTATTGATTGCTTCTCTGCCTCACTACATACAGTATGGATCAACTTCAACGTTTGACAGCTAGTCGACCACTAGTCATAATAATATGATGGCCAAGGGAAATGAGAATCAGAATTCTCTGTTCTTTTTGTGGTTGATTGTAAAATGTCACTCAGTCAATAACTTTACTGTCACATAGCTATGTTCACAATTCTGTGTCGTTCTGGTGCTTTACTAGTGTATTTTCTGCTCTGTTTATGTCCGGAGCTGTGCCGAGGTGTTGATAAAAATCTCTGCAGCTTGCTCTCCGCGAGGGGAGCAAAATGTGAACTGCAGAGCCCCAGGGATGTCGAGACACACAAAGGCCTCGCTGCTTTTGCTGAGCACATCGTCTACACACTGGGCCCTTTGGCACATTGTGGCCCCCGCGTATTGATCACAAACTACATGAAGCAATTCACGAGGACATGACAACACTCAACAGATGCCTGGTGCCTGGCCAGTCAGTGCACACTGCACAGACCGTATATGGTGTCCTAGTGCATTGTTTCTCAAACTGTTTGTGTGGAGGAAGTTAACAAACTGTATTTACAGTAGCTGCAGACCCCCCTTGAAAGTATTTTGTGCCAGGCACCGCATAAGAAAAGATTTGCGTGAATTTAATTATCACAATCTTTCAATATTTTCAGTACATATTTTTAATTAGCCCATCTACAAGCTCACAGTGTGTGCGTGAGCATAGAGAACTACTGTCCGCACTGACCCACTTTGAGAACCGCGGGCAGTCCTATAGTGAGCGTAAACATACGGGTTAAAATCCGACCCCTGTCTTGTCTCGCATGTCTCTCTCTGCTCTTGGTTTCCTGTCTGACTCTCTCTACACTGACAGCATCAGTAAACAGATAGTGCCTTCCCCCCTGGACTCCAAACGTGCTCTCTGTTATTTGGCTTTATTATACGGTAGCTGCATGAATGCATTGTCCTGAAAGTCCCACCACAGCACCTAGCCGAACGTATTGTTTGTTAGAGTGTGCCGATTAAAAAAGGCCTCTTGGCTGATCTGTACAAGGACACATGGGCATTGTTTTAATTCCACAGCCACTGTTTTACCAAGACAAAGCCCTCTATTTTGCTCATTAAACATACACGCTCTTTCATTAAACACAGATTTTGATGCATTCATGAGGCTTATTATATTGATGCTCACCAATTTTTAGTCTCCCCTGGACCCACAACAATTCATTTTCCAAATTTCCAAACTACTTTGTGGGCCAAGCATGGCAGCATATTGATGTGATATCCAAGTGTTGCCTTATTTGCATAGGTGTGATATAAACATTGTGTAATTTGGGTCATCAACTACAGTTTCTTGAATAGCCACATGAACCCTAGCATCCCTAGTATTTTGGGTATATCATAATGGGCAGGAAAATATTCTGCAAAAAAATAGCTGACACACGACGTGCTTTTAGATAAGCTATTTTCAGCTAAGCGATTTGGTGTAGATGGAAAATGGGGAGAACCATTAAGTACAGACCCCTGGGGGACCCCTGTTGACTGATGAATAGGGTTTAACTTTAAACATACCAATTAGAGGAAACTTAATCCAGACACGTGATTTGAGGAATAAGTATAGGTGCAGGCAATAAGTGCATGAAATGAAAATAAATCAAATGAAAGTCAGTGATTGGTGGGGTCTGAAGGTTGAATATAATGACTCGAACAAGACGGTAGATTGGAGGATAATCTAAATCCTCTGCAGGCCTCCATTGTAAGTGGCAGCCCGCAATGTCATCTCCACAAGAAAAGGGGGTTAATAGTGTAATGTGTGCCTTCAGGGGAAATTGCCGGCATGTTCACCTATTTTAAAATATCTACTGTACTAAGGTTGCATCAAACGATATGGTATTATATTTGTAACCACAGGGCAAACATGTAAAAGCTGTGTGCTACAAGATTGCGAACATTTCATGGGAGATTGTGAACATTACACAGTAGACATTTTTTCACAATCTTTTCCTCAGTAGCATTTTCTTTTATGTACTATATTACAGTCATAATCAAACTGGGGGTCGGGACCCCCAGGGGAGTCCCCAAATATTTTTTGTTCGTCCCTAGATGATTAGCTTAATGTGCAACATTGTTTTCTCAGTAAACGGTAAACAAAACAACTTTTTAATACCAAATATTACAATAAATGCACCACGTCTCTCTGTGTGTGTACATCTGTACTTCTGTAATCCACGTAATTCGAGAACCGTTCGCCCCGACTTCCGAATTTGACGCGTTCCACACCACCACAGGGAGTGCAGTGCCCAGTGTCGAGTCCATCAGAACCAGCACAGCAGCCTCTGGCCAGGCTCTGGACAAGGGACCTAATAAGCCTATTGTAAGTCCCCTCACCTGTAGAATTCCCAGCCTCTGCCTCAGCCAATTGATTCCCAAGGCAACCCCACACCTGACATTTCATTACTTAACCAGTACACTTTTCACAGACAGATACAGAGACCTCCATATACAGTACAGTATGGGCACAAAAAGAATGCAGACAGATGGTTAAATCGGGTGCTCTGACAACAGGTATTGCATACTACTGTAGGTTCCCGACTAGCATCGTTCCCAAGTAGGCCGGTGGCCGACGAGCACAGGTCTACTTGGTCAAATTGTCAAATATTAACTATTTTTTTGCCATCTACGTACATATACAGCCTCATAACAGCTTGCAGTGCGAGGCACTATAGATGTATATCTCCCTGCTTTTAAATGGCTGTGCTGATAAAGTGCGGAGCAGGGTGTAATGTATACGGTAATGTATGAGATTTGGGAAAAGGGTGCTGAAAATGTGGAATGAAAGAAAACATGTTTTCTCCCAAATTATTCATTGACAATTCCTCCCGTGTGTACTGTGGTGGCCCCATCCCTGCTAGCCCCCACTGTTGTCCTGGGGAGGGTGCAGACAACCACATGTCTTCTTTTGATTCACATGGTTTCACCAGCTGCTTTCTTTTCACCTGACAGTGAGGAGTTTCAGCAGGAGGGCGCGGTGCATGGGGAGCGTTACAGTGTTCAGAGCAGAGTGTATAATAGTTCACGCTGTCCCTTGACTCCCTTTCCCTCCCGACGGTCAGGCGTCAGTGTTGCCCTGTCATCTTATTATAAGCGACTTTTTGGGCGGGGGTCTTAATTGTGTAGTTGCTTATTTTGGGCTTGCTGTGCAATGTCGTTTAAGCCAATGGTTCTCAAACATTTTCATGTCAAGGACCCCCGGGCCCCTAATTAATATGTATTTGTCTGCGGACCCCCATCTGAAAATACTTTATGCCTGGGATTCAGGGAATGATTAGTGTAGTTGAAATGTTTCAAAAGATATTCAAAATCGAGACTTGTGAGCTTGTAGATTGGCTATTTTCAAAAACTACCTATGTTTAATTGATAGTTTTGGTGTAATATTGTTTCCCAGCTTTATTTAGTAGGGACACTGGAGAGAGATGGGTACTGTATGGCACGAGGCAGAGGTGGCCATTGACATGCAGCACACGTACGTCTGGCTGTGAATATGTGATCAGCACATTAACTTGTTGAGCTACAGTACCAGGGTGTCTACTCCTAGCCTGATTAAATCACATACATCTCTGGTGACTCACATCCTTGCTCGCCTCCCTAATAAGCTGGGAGCCTTGTCCAACCAAGCCAGGTGACTGTTAGTCTGCTATTACTGTAATGGAAAATATTGTATATGTACATACTGTATGCAAATATGGACTTCTAGCTCATGCACCATCTCCCTGCTAAACCAGCCCACCCACTTTCGGTTAATACGGTGCTTCAGGGGTGCGCCCACATGTTGTGGTGTTTGTGTTGTTTATTGTTGCGTTATTGTATTGATGCTTGCCAATGGCAAGTTGCCATGGAGAATGTGTAGGGGTATGCCATTCCCCATACTTTTACCTGTCATTTTGCACTGAAAAGTAAAACGCTCGATTTAGGCCTCACGTGAGAACTGCAGTAGCCATTATGTCCCATTGCATCCTAATCGTTGCTTTGATGTCACCGCATTCTGCTCTCGTCAGTGTCACGTTTCACGTTTTATATTATTTTATCTAGAGGTTTTGATTAATTTAACTGCTAAATTCGTTTTTAGTGCTTTGACAGGGTATCGTAAGTCTCCTTGGCATGGGTAATGGTTGTGTTTATCATGTCCATTCTTCCTCACCCTTACTCTGGAGTGGTTTAAATAGAGGTAATAGAGAAAAGGGGAAGGAATGTGTTTGAGTGAGTATGAGTCTCAAGATACCAGACATAATTGCAGGTTGCTATGCAACTGAATGTATCCACTGCTATGAATTATCCCTCTGTCAGAAGTTCAAAGTCGATAAGAGGACTGCCTTTGCAAGTTTGCATGCGGTTATAGCAAACTACCATCTGCACAAACGATCTGTATCAATCATGCATCCATATGCAAATACCACTTGTGCACTTGGCACACATGGCCGGTCAAATAAGGCTTTGTTGATTGTTAGTCTGTGTTATCCTAGATGCCAATCTGCACTCGGATTTCAGAGTGGGTTCCCAAGTGGGCATCTGCCCAGGTACAGTAAACACAGGTGAGCAGCAACAACAATTGCACGCCGTACGCCAATACCATTGTGTGAGCATCCTTGGAATTTTAATGCTTTAATCATGGTAGTTGGTCTGGCTCTTAATCTAAGTAAAGTACTGTAATCCTTGCTCAAACCCTTCGCTCATACGGCAGGTGCTCTTCACCTATTTCAGTGGCGTGAAGCAGCTCACATGTACCAGGATATAACCCCTTGGGCATGATGCCAGCTCCTTGCAGTCTTCTTTTTACAATGGTCGATGGTCTATATATAATTCTTTTTTGCCCAGTACAACGAAGGCTACAGTTTATAATTCATGTGTTTGTAATTGAAGACATTTTTGTATGAAGAAAATACAATATATAAGCGTGCGTGCGTGCGTGCATGTGATCTTGAGCGCTTGGCCTTATTGACTTGTGTGTCGAAAGGCAGCAGTACACTGCATAATGGTCGAGGACGGTGATGAAAAGACAGGAAACCAACACCTGCTGGTAAACACTGTCAGCGCCCACAGCAGGCATTAGATTTTACCAGGAGACTGATGTTTTGGTAATGGACCTGGAGTTGCAGCCACCAGCCAGCCATTGGGGGTTATCGATCTGGCAGAGATATGTTTCAGAGTAATCAAAGAGCTGTGAAATCCTGCCTCCACGAGTGCTCAGAGCATCAGGGACTACAGGCAGGATTTCTTTCTCTGGTTGAAGTTGAGAGTCGAGGAAACTTGATACCACTCTCGAGTCTCGACTAATGTAGAGATGCTGTTGTAGATGTAAATGGGTGAACCTGAGTCTGCACACTATATACTCTGCTCAGTGATTTGGATCATGATTAGGGTCATTATTCAGGTCTGACTCATCTGTCCGGTGATGCATTGGGTTAATGACCCATGCTGAGGGACTGCCTGTCCTTGACTTTGTTACCATTAGGATGATGTAACCGCATGCAATAAGTTACTACTGTAAGTATATTTATGGGAATTCAAAGTGAGCAGTCAGCACCATGCAAGAAATAAATGAAAACAAAACAACCCTGCAGATTTACATGCAAAAGAAATGATGGAGAGTTGGCCAGATCAGGTAATTAACTGCCAGGGGTAAAAAGAAAAGAAAAAAAAGGTAGCCTAGCAACCTCTATTAGATTGCATAATATTTTATTTGCCTCCTATGTGGCCCCGAAGCCAGTTGGCCATTGGAAAACACGCTGGGCAAATCCCATTACTTTGTTGCGACACCAAAATGGAGTTCTGCCATCTTGAAGGACGCTCCAATGCATGTTGTATGTTTCATATCAGGAATCTAAGGAGAAGAGAGAGGAGCTTGGAGTGAAGAAACTCAAATAGAGTGTATGAATTAACTCGATCTGTGCCACTGATGCAATTTCTCATGTTTAGGTACCCATCTGTGTCAGTGATGAGATTCTCGTCATTCATTGATTAGGCCTTAGTTGATTCTCTGATATTTACCGTATAGTAGCTTCCCCGTCGCTAGGCAACACTCGCCTCCGCTGCGGCCAGTCATCGAAATGTTTCCCCTCCGTCCACTTCCATTATAACGCCATCTTTAGCGGCGCTTTTCTCTGAGGCTCAGATTGAGGTGATTGAATAGAATGTTGATGTTAGGAAATCTGCGCTACCTCACGCTCGCGGTTACAACATTAACGCTTCTGATGAAAGTGAAAGCAACGGCCGGCAGATTAGTAATGGCCGTTAAAATAACCTTCCTCGTCCTCGGATATGGCATCCAAACTGTACGCTCTCCAGGAGATAGCATACAAAGGTCATGGCCCTTGCAAAATGCAAAGGACGATAGTAGCAAAAGTCTCATTCATAGTTTTCCATTCTTGCATCCCTCACTTGCGTCTTTGCACCTCCCTTAACACAATCAGCGCCAGGATTTCTTTCAAAATAGAAGCTCAAGCGTGCTGGGACGATCTGGCTGCTTTTACTCTGTAAAGACCCCCTTCCGTGAGACATTATTTTAGCTTGCTTACCTCGCTAAGATTACGATATAAGTCGCTGATGATCACTCGCTTCAAATTTGAAAGAGAGGCATGTTGAAGTCAGAAATGAAGAGCTTAGTATATCCATCTCATCTGGTTAAAACCACGGAGAGCTCCTTCTTTCTGATCCGTATAGTGAACGACACGATATCATGTTGTATTGGGCGCTGGATTTCTTTTTATTTTATTTTTTATTTACATATCATGACAGATATAACAATTGAATGTGAAATACGCTTAGAAATTTAACTGTTCTTCTCTCCCATCGATCCACCCATGCACAACAAGCTGGGTAAGTAAAGCATTATTGAATTTGTAAGTGTATTTCACACGTTCAAATGTTTATATTAAAGGATGCAATTTGTGACAAAGAACAGAGGGGGACTATATGGGAATACAGAGAGGGTGTACGGGCGTGTATTGTACAATTATAGTGTATTGCTAGGATGTGAAAAATAACTGAATAACTGAAGAACAAAAAAAGTTGTGTAATCACAGTTTTTCTGAAAATGTCAGTAGGCCTATCTCTCTTCCAGTTTAATCAAGTGAGACACCGGACACTTAACTCTATTGTATCAGATTGGTGTGGAACATCTCGATGTGCAGGTCATGAGTGGAGGAGCAGGCAAGGAGGCTAAACAATGAGGGAAAAGAATCTGAATTTGGCTAAAGCCAATGAAACATTCTTCTTTAGTAAAACATCACACCATAATGTGAAGTGAGCATCATTTACACCATAATTTACGCAAATGCACCATTTACCACATGCACGTGCGAGGATACTTTATAGAGAATTATCTGAGAAAAATGATAACAACAAAATGATAATGTATGAGGTTTGAGTTTTCTGTTACTCTTCTTTTTTACTTATATTATTATTATTATTATTACATACCAATAGGGTAGGCAATTATAAGCTTTTAGCTTCAGCCTACACCTTTTCGGGCCACTCAAGTGTCTGTATAATGTATTATGTATTGTTATACATGTGAAAGGTTCGAAATAAACGAAACTAAACAATACAGAACAATTCCCTAAAAGGCCAAAGATAGGTGGTCCAAGTTTAGAATGACGCTCACCTGAACAGGATGCCCCATTCATAAGATCCATTCCTCCGTCCTTGCATCTCATCCTCACATCTACCCCATGCTGCGTCATGAAGAGGAAGGGGCCAAGACCAGAGGAAGAGATTAGGGATTAGCAGGTGAGGGACGAGCGCGTGGACAAATAAATAATGGGGAAAAGCCTCTGTCTCAATTGTGGTTAATTGAAATGCAAAGGCAGACGGAGTACAGAGTAGTAGCCACTTTTAAAAGTGGCTAACTGGCCAGGTATTGAGCGATGATGTAGCCTCTGGCAGTATGTCCTCGCTTAGATGGAGCGGCTTGTCAGGTCTGCAGCGTGATGGATATGAGATAACAACCAGTAAGCCACAATCTGGTGAATAGTGTTTTATTGGAGCTTTACCACAACCACGAAGCATTTCATTATGAGGAAGGAAGTGTCCACTCTCCACGCCAGCCTGTGGAATGGCCTTGGAGCAAGTTGGCCCCTTCGGACCATAATAAATACTCACTTACCCTAGCCAAAAACCCTGTGATAACTACAGATTAGACGGATTTTCAGTGTGCTAAATGGAAAGAAATATCACCCTGAAAGGCGAGAGGCCAACTAGATCTATTAGACAGACGTTTAGGGCCATGCAATGCCTTCAGCTGTGGTCAGTAAACTTTAAAGTGAGGTGATGTTATGCTATTTTCTGGGTCAATCTGGTTGTGTAGACAGGACAAAAAGTACTCTGCAGGAAATAGTGAGTTAAACATGTCAAACTATTAACTTTTTTTAACCTCACAAACCCATTTTGGGCATTAATTATAGGCAAACATTTTGAAATGTTTTCACATGAAGCAAAAAAAGAGCACAGTGCATCGTGATATGACATGTTTTACAAAGACAAAGTGTACAATACAGTGCTTAAGTGGTTAACATTGTAAAACAACCAGTTGGCAGAAAATAAACCGATTTGGGGCTTAATGTGTCAGTGTTTGGGCTTTAGTGTGATTAGTACAGTAGCATGTATTATTTTCCACACACTGCAGTAACAGGACATGTTTAAGGCCTATAGGAAGGACAAAGAATGTGCTGCGCTGTTCTATGGCACAGTAAGTAGTGAAGGGTTATTCTGTTATGCCTCTCAAGGTTGCTTTTGCTGGACGGTGTCCAACGCGTGTTTTGTTTCTCATTAGTGCACAGTGCACTCAAAGGCCCATTGAGCACCTTATTAGCTGCAATGAGAAGGCTGAGTACAAGGAGACAGGAGTTGAGTTTTGTATTGGATGGCAATAATTCACTTCACCTTTTGTTTTTGGTGAATGCATTTAAAATGCAATGTGTTAGTTGGTTGTTTAATTAACCACTTTCAACCTGTTGCAAAAATAAAGAAATATTAATAATAATAATAATATAATGTCCAATAATGTTTACAATAATTGCAAAACATTGCAGATATAGATTGGCTAGTCTTGCTATTTATCGTGCAATGAAGTATATAAGGTTAAGTTGTCTTCAACCTGGACAAAAACAATCTTCCTGTCAAAATGGCTTTGTCAATGATACTCCCCAGTCAGATACATCATAATCAACATCAGCAAATATATGTAATATGATTTCTCTCCAGCTACCTTAGGTGACATAGTGTAGCTGCAAAAATCAAGTGATGGATGTCACTATTTCATTTCACATATTTCATTGAGTAGCAAGTCGGACACATACCTGCAGGAAGTGGAGGATTACATTTATCTGCAGTAGACAATTGTAAAAATCCAATGCCTTGCAAAAATAACGAATTAAAAGTAAGTAGAACAACGAATCTAAGTGCGTGCGTGTGCGCTGTGCGTGCATATGTATGTGACTGTGTGTGGGTTAATAGTTCCATCAGGACTTCCACAGACTGCAATAGAACGTCCAGCCTGCATGTTGCAAAGTCATACCTGCTCTATACAGTACCTCAAACAATTCCCACCCAAACTGAGCCCTAATCTGCAACATAAACAAAATGACACGTTTATGCTGAATGTCAGATGAAAGGTCAGTGTGGTGCACCATGTGGGCCCTAAAGCTAGGCCATGGATGACACACGTTTGTGCCCAAATGAGCACACAGATTTCATGGCTTCCCCCAAGCCGTATACTGTAGAGCTACTGTAGCATGTGCCACGTGTTTGGAGGTTAAGTGAGATGTTTTGCAACCTTCCTCCACTGAAGTACAACGGGTGCATTCAAATCAAAGTCATTATTTTTTAATCCTCCTGAAACCGAGTGTGCCCCTGATCCAAATGTTTATCTGGATCACGTGTCAAACGGTATGAAAAGGGGCCCTGTGAGTGAACTCTAGTGTGAATGTGTCCCTATCATTCCATCAGGGTCACTGGAGCTAGCTAGACCTTGAATGATCAAGCGTATCGGCAATGGGAGCTTTGTGCACACGCTTTTTCTTTTTTATTTTACGGCCAGAGACAGGGCACTGGGGTTAACCTCATCATGCAGACAAGCCATTACAGCCTCTCATCTTCTCTGCCATTGATTGCTGCCAGCGTTTGGGAATGGAATCCTCCGTATTAACTGCTCTTAATGCCCGTATCAATCAGCTATGAAGTGATGGATACTCGGCAATAACACATTGATGTATTCTGGCTCTGCAGCGGCAGCTTGGTCATTGCAATGGCTAATAGCAGCGGTGTCATTTTCCTTACTCCATTTAATGTCCATAAATGTATCATTTCAAAATATCTCTCTCCCAACCATATTAAAGCTTTAAGTGGAATACAATTGTCAGTAACATGCTGTGTTTGTGCCGCAAAGAGCTCTTCGATTTCATTCGGTTGCGTTGGGAAATGGCGCACATATTGCAACGTAATCATGTCATGGTCTGTTTATCATTGCAATGTGAAACTGTCAATAATCGTTCAAGATTTTTTTTATCCCAGATAGGTCAGCGTAGAGACAGTAAACAAAGGGCAGAGGAAGAGGAGAGAGACAATTGCAAGACAAGCAGAGCCCAGTTCCTAGTGGTCCGTAGCAGGACTTGGCCTCGTCCTTGGCAAATTCCATTATCATGTGCTTATCTTAATCATAAGACCCATTTACTGGACTCCACTTTAGTACTAGTGGTTCTCAAATGTTTTATATTCAAGGACCCCGGTAACTCTGAGAGTACAAATATAGCCTGGAAGTACCCAAACTTTTCATGGTCTAGAGGGACAGGTTCAAACGCTGGAAACTGACACCGGCTCACAAAACCTACTGTATGTACCCGCCTCCCCTCATCTTTGTATGCTAATTCTGTATGTCCATGGCAAAAATAGAATTTAGACAAAAAATGTCCACCACACGCCAGCCTGGTGATGACCACTGGCTGGTACATTCACAATGAGCATAAGGTATGTGCACTAACTGGCTGAGCCAACAGGCACTCCAATCATCAATTATAGTCGGGGCAAATGTTACCATGGTAGTCTAGTGGCCCATCTGTGCTCTTTAGGGACTCGTCACATTGTATAGCTCTTTGTTCTTCTCATTTGGGGTTATTGACCTCTGATCCTTCCTGCATGTGTCTGATGCCTTGCGTCAGCTGTGTCCCAACTGTCACCCTGGGTTCTGTTCATTTCCTGTTCAAAGGCGCTGCTTGTCAATTTGCGATGGAAACAAGATTAAGCGCGTAAGCCTGACGCCGCTGTTTGACGGAAATAGCCAATTTACAAGCCCAAAGTGCGTCGCAATTCGCCACGTTGTGAGCTTCATGTAGATTGGCACTTTTTTCCCCCACTGTATAAATTAAGCATAATATAGCCCCAGGATCATTTTGAGAATGTCCGCCTTTAATAATGATGCCCCAAATGGGGACACCAGGGTTAATGTTGTAATTATATTCAGTTGATTCATCCTCAAATGAACCTGATGGCGCCGTCTTCTGCTGGTTTGGTAACATTCTTTTGAGCTGATTTTGATATGGCATAAAATATATATATATCTTTTCAAACGTAAGCTTTGTGGTCGAAAACTGTTAAGACAGCTTGACAGATGGTGGCGGAATGTTAAACACACACACACACACACACACACACACGCACACATACGTACAATACACACACACACACACACACACACACACACACACGCTCATTTTCATAATTCCATAAGCTGTTTAGAGGAACAACAAAAGGTTTTGTTGACATCACAGATCAGAGGGCGTGTGAGGACACACTTTAATGAACATGTCGGTCATTTGTGACAAGCTGTCTAGCACTAGAGACGGTCACAAAGAACGATTGTTGTTTTGATGCAAATGAGTGCCAGTTAAGCATCACAGGGGGAGTAATGCATTGGGAGAAATAAGGACACTATGTAAACAAGGTCATGGCCATTTATCAGCAGCTTTAAATAGCATTGCAGTAGTAGGCTGTAGTTACAAATGAGTAAATACATTATTTAAAAATAGGGTTAAAAGTTAGTAGTGTAAATACTAAAGAAAGCTTTTCAGAGGATCATATGTCCTAAGGCTCTCGATAAAGGGTTCTCAAACATTTTCATGTCATCAACCCCCAAATTCATATGCATTTGAACACAGACCCCCATTTGAAATGAGTTTCTGCCATTTTTCTAAATCTTTCATAAATAGCAGAAATAGCTGTAATGGCTAAATAGCTTTAAAAAAGTATAAAAGACAAAAAAAAAAATTGCGTGTGCATGTGTTTGGTCCGACATACTAGCCAAAACCTAACCCTAAGCCTAACCTCACAGGAAGCCACGGGTTAGTTTTAACCTGCCACGGGTTAGTTTTAATTTAACCTGCCACAGTTTAGTTTTAAACTGCCACGGGTTAGTTTTAACCTGCAACGCATGTCGGGAACCACAGGCTAGTTTGAACCTGCCGCGCATGTCTGAGTTTTAACCTGCAGCACGGGTTAGTTATAACCGCCAACCGGCGCATGTCGGGAGCGACGGTGTTGTCGAACTAATGCCTGTCGGACTGTTAGTATGGCTAACATGCACCTCCCGATTTGCTGCTAGGAAGAATTTTATAATGTCTTGAATAAATTACAAACCCTCCCACTAAAGCTAACTGGAAAGATACTCATGGAGTGTTTTACTCTTGAATTACTGACCTGTATGCTTCACTCGTCAATTCCATAGTGGCTGCCACTTAACCACTCTCAATCATTGTCCTTGACTATTATGAACCACCCTCCTTAACTTTGCTTAACAGGGGTTCTCAACGTTTTTGCCTGGGGACCACCGGAAATGCTTTGGCCATGTCTCGCGACCCCCGCCCTGCCTCCCTCTCCACCACCAATACAAACTGATTGCAAAAATAACCTTAATATTATAGAAAATATATCATAAATGAATACTGAAACCAGATATAATCAGGAAAAGTGTATGCATGCACTGTGTGTACTATGTAAACTCTTGATTTCCATTTTCCAGCCATTCTTTTTTTTTATATATATAATTTTGGAACCCCCCAAAATAATTTGGCGACCCCCCCCTAGGGGTCACGACCCACGGGTTGAGAACCCCTGGTTTATAGCACTGCAATCTGAGCTGTTATAGTTAGACTCTTACACACACACACACACACACACACACACACACACACACACACACACACACACACACACACACACACACACTCTCTCTCGGTTTGTAATTATTTTAGCTTGCAGTAGTAGCGGTAGTTGTATATTTTGGCTTTCAATTAATGCAGAGACAAAGACTCTGTCTGTGTTTAGACGCCCCATGTGTGTCTCTGTCAAAGCTCATGATTTATGGCAAAAGATAAGCGTCACTCCACCAGCAAGCGTTCGTGCAGACTCTGCAGAGGATAAATGTTGGAGTAATTGCGCTTGATTGCAGGTATTTTTGTTAGCGTGTGTGGATGTTGTTCCCTGCATCCTAATGGGAGCAGACAGTGATGGTTGGGTATGGAGGTTGGGTGGTCGACAGCAGACACAAAAGGCTCTCTTGGGGAACTGTAAGTGGAGACCCCCACCGTCTTACAAGCTTTGTCCATGTGCCCTCTCGCTAACCCTCCCCTCCTCTAATGAGTTTCAAGGCTGTTGAAAATCACTCTGAACCACCTCAGCCCACACCCACTCCCTAATGCACATCGCACAGACAAGAGCACAATTAAAATTTCAAAACAAAACTCGCCCCTCGTGCATTATTTACAGCACCAAAAACCTGCTGCTGCTACTAATTGGGTCAAAGGGGGACGGGGTGCAGGGTGCGGCCACTTAGACCTATGGTGTGTGTGTGTGTGTGTGTGTGTGTGTGTGTGTGTGTGTGTGTGTGTGTGTGTGTGCGTGTGCGTGTACGTGCGTGCGCAGTACACTCCCACACAAGTGGGGCACTGCAAGTGGGTCTCAAATAATTGGCAAAGTGAGGGGAGCAGCAAGGGAAGTTTTGACGACTTATGTTGTAATTTACTGCCCTAAACAAACATTAAAGTCCATAGACTTGGCTGGGGACGGGTAATTTATAATTTGGCTCTAAACATATTTTAAAAGTCCATAGACTTGGCTGGCCTATGACATCATTTCGGAAAGCCATGTATTGGAGAGGCTAGCACCCCAATTGTTAACAATGCCATGGTATTTTTTCTTTTAAACCTTGAATAAAACAGTGTTTCACTGTGATACCGATAAATAGGACCTTAAAGTATACCACATTAGTTCCATTGATCCAAGCCAAAATCCAATCGATTGATCATTAAAATACATATTCTCTGAAAAAGCATGCGGCCCACCCATCTGGCCACTCAGCTGCCGTCTTAAGTGGTCAGATGGGTGCTCAGCAACCTGATCCATAAAAAGTTACGAACCACTGATTTTGCTGATGCGTTTGGGGTCTGCCTCAGACGGAGGGTGTGTTTGAACAGGCGCTCAGGGCCGTGGTCTGAAGGGGGACCCGTACTGTACGTGCGTTTGAGCGGGTGCCTTGTGGTTGTGGGACGCAATGATCAGGTGTTTCCGCCACTTGTTTTTATTGGCTGCAACATGCAGATTTCTGTTGTTTGTTGTCGGCGGGAATCCTTTAGCTTTCCTCTCCAGGGAGTGCTGCTCATGTGTATAATGGATCACAAATCATGGCCCACGACATTAAAATGCCATCAGCAAGATCCTTGTATGCCAGTGTATCCGATTGCACAGGCATACAATGTCATATTTCTGTGAGCTCGCTGCAGGGCCTGCGAGAGTAATGTTATCCGACTGAGAGCAATATGTCTTAAATCACCTGGTGACATTTGACCAAATCGTAACTTTTAACTCTGGCTCACAGGATGTGACTCAGTAGCAGTAGTACTTGAAGTTGTGACAGAATGACAACTCAGATTTCCCACAGCACTAGTTTGCTGGCTGGCAGCTCTTGGTGTCTTTGTACATTTGGAGCCCTGGTGAGGTGCCTGCAGGGCTGACCTGAATCAACCAAAGTGACTGTTTCAAATTAAAATGACATAAAATGACACATCAACGTCACTCGGCAATACCTGTGAATTTAATCTGACATGATGAAATGTTGAACATGGAAATTTGGCTAATTGGCACTGGACTGATTCCCCACCTATATATCCTCTGGGTCAGAGGTGGCCCTGCCAATATGTTCAGAACCCTGAATTGAATTAACCATTAAATTGTAGAGATTCACACAGTGGCAGCCATTGAAGTTGCACACAAACTCTGTATGCTGTGCAGTTGATTGCAAAAAAGGATTCAGGGTATAGAGCGTTGCTGTCACATTAGAAAGAAGAAAATAAAGGCAGGAGACAAGATTATTTGTTTTGTTTTTCTTCTTATAAATGATTTGATCGGCCCAAAATATTGTGTTCATTGTCATGATTTGTCACGATCCGAGTTGGCTTTGTCCGCGGTGTAACCATCTTTAAATAAATACTTTCAGAAACGGCTATGGGAAAAATGCATTGCTTTTCATTTCCTGGGCCACTCGCCGTTCTGAAAGGGGGAGGGACTGCGATGCTCTATAGCTGCATTATGTTAGACTTGGTGGAAAGTATTGTATCTGCATTGTGCAGCACTCTCTCTCTCTCTCTCTCTCTCAGGCAGGCTACTTACTAAAGCCCACTACTTACTAAAGGTGAACAAGGCCATTCTACTTAATCCATGGCCACACTGCTGAGGTTGTATTGTGTCCCTTCTCTGTGAGATCATTAAGATAGATATCCTTATTGACAGGTACTGTATGTACTATGTTAGGGGGGATAGAACAATTGGAACAGAAATCTAACTTGCCTACACTACTTTTATCTTCCTGCAACCTCCTCTTCCTGAATTACCCCCAAAGGTGAAACATCCAAGGACACAGGGAAGCACGTGCATAGATGCCCTTACGTACGCCTGTGTCTGTCTGACTGACTGCCTGTGTCTCTCTTTCACTAATTATTGTCTGTTACAAGTTTTCTTATTTCCTGACTGTTCACCCATACTAAAGACATAGGTTAAATAATGCTATTCTACTTCATTAACCTTGTTGTTCCAATCCAGCTGAGGTGGTAAATAAGGCTTTGAATGGGTATTTACATTCAACATTAGGTGCATAGTTAATTATTTTCCACAATAACTTGAAAATTGTTAAAGTACTTTACTATTATCTGCAAATATGAAACAGTATGGTCTTTCAATTGGCTACCATCAGACTGTTGAACAAGGCCTGACCATCGCCTGTCACCAGGCTGGTGTTGGACTTTACTTTTCCTTGTGGATAAACTGGTTATACCATGTGAAATTTACTACTGTTACTGTATGTGGACTACTACCATTCTATGTGAACTTGTCAATGCATAGATACTCTTTTGGACACTCTTTGACACCTTAATAGGTCTAATCTCATGTACCAGCTGCTGTGTGGCAGCACCTTTGTGGCAGGCGTTGCCACCTTTACTGTACTGTACTGTACATCTGACTTTATGCACCTTATGTTTAATCTCATGTACATACTGTGGCTGCTGGTTTATGCCATGTGTATTACGTAGGCCTACATATATTAGATTTTTGCCTATCCATGACATCTTTGACTTTACTGTTTTTTTGTGCAATTTGTATGTCTTTATTGATAGGTAGACAGTAGTGTGACAGGAAATGGGGAAAGAGATGGGGGGTGACACCCAGCAAAGTTAGTTGGAATCGGGACTCGAACCTGCAACGTGCTGTCAGTCTGGATTACCTGCCTATGTGTCCAGACTGCTTGGCCGGCCCGGGCCTGACTTTACTGTTTTTTTCCATACTTTTTTCCTCCTTTCTCTTCCCCTCCTGACCTTTCTCTTACTCTTTCTGAAAACAACAAAAACGACGGAGCTTGCAGAAAAACAAATTTCACCCACTTCTTTACAATACATCTGATTCTGATCGGCAATGTGAACTTTGACCTTGTTTGGCCTGATTTAACGTCATGCAGTCATACATACAGGTGACAGTTGTAATCAACACGTGTATTATTCCTGCTGTACTAATCAGGGTTGCACTCACAGTATAATCTCTCTAGGTTATCAGCGTCTCCATAACTATGCAACATTTAAACTGAACTAGTGTTTAGTGTAGTAGATGCATTTGAACAATAATCTAAAATCAATCATCAATCAGAACCGTGTAGCAGCTCTGGAATCAAATTGGACCCTGCAGGCATGGGATCCGCTCAGCGGTTCAGAATCGTATTTGTAATAAGCCACTATAACACGATGGCATTTACTGCTAGCTTAAAACAGTTTGTATGGTTGTCTTTAAACCACCTTATATTTTATTTTTATTTTTTGTTTTGGCAAGGATACATATCCCCGCTTTAGTCATACCCCTACCAGCACCAGCAGCACCACCACTAATTCCACCATCACCCCAGTTAGCTTTAAACACATCACCCACTGATTGCACTAATCCAATCAGATATATCAGGTGTGCCAGCTGTCGCGTTTGGATAGTTGGCGACAGCAGCAGAGAGAAGCAGGCTGCGGAACAGCCGGTGAGCAGCCATGCAGAGCGGATGTGTCCTGTTAAATAATCCATTAAGACTTTTTCTGCCCTCTCACCGTCCTCTTTAGGTGCATCCGCATTAAGCGAACAGCCCAACAAAGGGTTTTGTCAGGACTTTCCTTTTATGTCGCTGCCCTCCCTTTTTATTCCTCACCAGGAGAGAGGGAAAAAGGTTTAATCTCTATGGAAACAAAGGTGGCGTTTATCTCACATAACCTGATGCTAATGCCTGTCCTCTGGTTTTTCAAAACCACACAATAAACAAGCCCATTTTCATCCATTTGAATAATTTTACTATAGATATAACCTCAGCCACAGGTAATTTGTTAAAGAAGGGTGTTTGTGAGTTATAATAAGTAAATTGTAAGTACTCGCATAAAGACAGGGTCCCAAACAAGACAGAGTCCCAAGCTGAGAAAATGAAAATGTCTTTTGGCATATTTCCTGGCAATTGTGGAACAGCGTTGAGAGGCTCTCTTGGATTAGAAGTTCTTGTTCAATCTAGAACATCATAGACCAGTAGAAAATATGCACTTCTCTTATTTTATACATTATTTCTATGCACAGATATTTTCAGTCCTACATCAAGGATGCTAGCACTTAGTCACTGAAGTCTTACATCCAGTAGGCCTTTCTGACAGTTTACCGCTCTGTAATGGCCCATGGCAGTACATGTAGGAATAACGGTATCTTTATTATGCCTGTAGGGAAATTGCCTTGGTGGATGAAGTCATTTACGGTATACTCTATAGTCTGTTATTGCTTCCTCGCAGATGGAGATTGTACTCAGGTTTGATAGCTCTCGAAGAATCGCCATGGGCTCTGTGAATGCACATGCAAAAAAATAAAAACACACAGCTCTTCCTATGGTGCTGTGCACTTTTGAACCCGACGTGACACAATGTATTTCGTTTTTCTTTCTCTCCATTGTGTCCCTTCTCTGTGTTATAGTTTGATAGATATCCTGATGGACAGGTAGGTGTTAGGGCCCGGGGAGATACGGATGTGGAAAGTGGGCCGGATGAAACAATTGGAACAGAAATCTAACTAGCCTACAGGCTAGCTCTCAGGCGCAGGCTCTCCAGCGTGACCCTGCGCTACTTTTATCTTCCTGCAACCTCCTCTTCCTGAAATACCCCTAGAAGTGAAACATCAAAGGCCACAGTGCACAGGGAAGCACGTGCACAGATGCCCAAACGTATGCCTGTGTCTGTTGAGTGAGCAAGCGTTTGGGTCTGTGTATCGTCATTCGTCACTGTCGGGGCGGAAACCTTGTACGTCCAAAACTGTTACTTTTCAGGAGATGGAAAAAACAAACCTGTATTCCAGTGGATGCAGTGCAACTTAGTCAAAAGCTCCGGTTAATGCTTTTCATTGGTTAAAGATTGATAAAACCCTGAAAAACGGATTTACCACTTTTAGATTACATTTTCATCAATAGCGGAAATAGCAGATATACAAGCTCACGGCTGAGCTTGTAGATCGGTTACTTTTGCACCACACTGTCATATGACGGAAAAAGAAAGAATATGGACATACAAGTTTTCGGCCTAACAGCGTCGATGTTCGGTCATGCAAACTTCAGTCCCCTGTTCCAATAATGGCAAACAAGAGGAGAGTGATGAGCGATGGTCAAACTATGAGTAGTCCAGGTTGTCTGGGGTCTCTGTCCCTAGTCCCGCTTTAATGGTCCCCCATGGGCCCCATTAATTCGAGAAGGCCCAGAGGATGAGTGAGCAGTGAACTTCAGACACGGGACTGATGTAAATGTGAAGAAATAGGCTGCAGGAGCTAAATAAAGTCTACGAACAGGCAGAAAAGCAGAGGACAGGGTCGGCGCAGGGAAAGGCAGCTGGTCTGCCCTCACTGCATTGTCTCAGTTCATCTGAGATGATGTGAAGTAGACTTTGTTCACGTGCGTATAATAGTAATAGAAGAATGGAGGACAGTTAGAAGTTTCTGTTCCGTCCAAGTTTTCCTCTTCATATAGCAGTGCTTGTGCTTGTTTGTGAAATATTTTAACGGAGGAAAACAGAAAAAACTGAGACAACTGAGACACGTTATACACAGTATGTGGACAAAGTTAGAAAACTTTTAATTAGCACATACTAAAGGAAAATGTACAACCTATTGTCGACTATCACAAGTCCATGAAGCTATAAATGAAAAAAAAAATCGAAATAGGATTTGTGGATTTGAATCAAGGTTGGCGGTATCCATACAGCATACTTGGAGTGCAACAAGCTGTGTGTGTGAGTGAGTGAGTGACCGACCGACCAACCTGGCACTCTGTTTTGGACTAGACCAGCTCTTGTGTCACTGCATTGCCACTCAGATATTGAAGCGTTGAATGCTGTAGCATTAGTTGTTAGCGCATGTTGCGCATCATGGACATACATTAATAAAACCTGACAAAACATTTACACACCAAAATATATTGACATTTTGAGAGGGAGAAAAAATAGTTTCTTAATCAGGGTTTTCTTACCACCAATGTTAAGGTCAGGTGGAATGTCCTTACAATTAGGATAATTCTCTGCAGTGCTAGGTGTATGGAGTCGTGGTATAATAAATCACACTATCAAACATTTTTTTTTAATCTACAAAGTTCACTCGAACAAGATATACAGTCCACTAGCTAATCTAAAAGAATCACTGACAGTAGCATTTCATGGGTACACTTCCATGACAAAATAAACACATTTGCTGTCACAAATGTATTACATGACATGTTCAACCAGTCGTTGTCCCTACTCACTGCACCAGGATCAAAATGTCTCAGTTATATTTAGTTCTATTGAATCGACACATTAACTGCCAGGTATTATTCATTAATTCTTCCGCCACTGTCCGTGTTGTTCAGTGCCGACCATTGTTTTGAAGGCCCACAGAACCCGAGATGTGAACCGGATATTTACAAATGCTGCTTTCACCAATGATATAAAAATTGCAACAGCGATCATCGGTTCTTGAAAAGAAAAGAATCCGAGATAAATGTATTTTTCTAAATCTGATAACGTTGAGGCGGATGGCAGGTGACATTTTCACTATAATCAGAGAAAAGGTTGAGTGCAACTGTGACATACAAAACTTCCACAATACACGTACCTTAAAATGCAATTTCAACATCCTGCTGTGTTTGTCTCATATACGGCAGTGGTGATAATGGCTGTGACGTTCTTCAGTCCAACAATGCCCGAGTCCTCCAAGAAAGCAATATTCAGAGAAAAGGTTGAGTGCAACTGTGTCATACAAAACATCCACAATACACATCGGTCATTCCTAGTAGCCAGTGCCATTTGTGCCCCCATGACATAATATAGCGTATTACAAGGCTTGGTTGAATGCTTGATTCTGATTGGTCAATCGCATAATTATGAATGAAGTACAGAATGAAGTACATCTCAGTGACATCACAAAGAGATGTAATTCATAATGGGGGTACAACTCTATATTAATGACATAGTAAAATGTTGAAAATGAGTGGTATTCCCCTTTAAGCTGGACAAATGTTTTTTTTTCTGACAGCTGAACATGGCCTCTTTCAGAACAATATTCAAAATCCTTTAAAAAAAATTGTTTTGCAAAAGTTACTAGGTTGAAATGGCACCGAATAGTAGACCCACCTACCCAAAATGCAATTTCAACATCCTGCTATGTTTGATTAGTCATTGTACGGCAGTGGTGATAATGGCTGGGATGTTCTTTAGTCCAACAATGACTCAGTCCTCAATTATCCAATATGGCACAACGCCAATTCATTGCTTATTATTTCAGAACAATTATCATCGTTCTGTTATTATAAATTAATTCATACAAACATTAAAAAGCAAGGCGACAGAGAAGGACAAACAGGTGCCCCGAAGTACTGATAAAGAAGGGACTCCCGCACACTGTCTTCAAATGCAGTGAAAAAAGTGTTTTGGGGAACCAGCAAAATTTCCACAAATGAATTTCTCCAGGGTCATTACCCAATACCCACCCACACACGCTGACATTTCCAAAACATATGTTTAAGTGTACCTTTGGTTGGTGTTTTATCTTTATTTTTAATGGAATGGGTAGACACAGGCTATTCTTTATAGATCTATATCACCTGATTTCTTCCCTGATTTATGTTACCACTGTACAAACTACTTGAATGCTTGTGTTGCATGAAATACCAGCTCTAAAGAGTAGTAACTAAAACAGCCTACCAAAGTGTCAGTACTCATGACAGTCCCAAGACTATTGCTTGAAATGTACCGTTGAAACCAAATGACTATTAAGGAAGGTTTACTGTAAGAAAACAAGGGAATTGAGATTGTTATATCTACAGGTCAAAGCAACAGGACAGTAATAGAAAGAGGGAGTGTGGATGTGTTGTTGAGACACAGAGGAATAGGGCTTGCTTTGTGGACATTTCATCAGGATGATTGACACAGGGACAAAAGGCTAGCTGATCTCTGCTAGATAAATTAGGTCTCTAAGGTTTATTTGACACTGAGCTGATGAGGAAAACATCCCACATAAAATATAGCAAGGTCTCCCTGTGGTTACCCTTGTGTTGCTGGTAGAGCCGTAATGCTCCCCCCCCCCCCCCCCGGAAAAGGAATACATTGAGTAATGACATCTGAGTGCAGACCATTTTTCTTTGAATATACAGTAGTAGAATATAGGGAATTGTTTCATCATCAGTGCATATTTGCATGTTCAGAATTGTAACAATCAATCAATAATATATTAGTATTCCAATATTAATTTGTGGGTCGCATTAAATGAAGTTTGGAGCCGCATGTGACCCCCGGGCCACCAGTTGCAAATGTATGTTAGAGCTTGCCAGGAATATCCCCCTCGCCGCTGTATAGCCCACTGTATACCTTGGATTGCTCCTGGTATTGATGCTTTTTAATGTATTGTATTTTGTCTTTTATGTTTACTGTATGCCTTTATTATGAATGTAATACATAGGACCACAATGGAAACAATGGAAACAAGTCAATGTTTTATTGTGTTATCCTTTTAGCTTTGAAGTTTGCAATGTTGATATACTGTATTATAAGTAATAATACAGTATATCAACATTTTTATGACTTTTCTTGTTTTTTTTCTTCTTATAGCTACTTTAAATCATTTTCAAGTTACAGAGTACATGACAGAAACATGAAGGGGCATGTCTAAACACACTTATTACATTGTTTACTGCGTTGTTTGTTGATTCTGAGCAGTTGCCTCATGATTGCAAACAACAACCAACTATTACAGGAACACCTTTCACTCTGGTGACGACTCCCCTAGCACAATGATGTCTCAGTTCTTGCATGACAGAAGGCAATTCTTTCCAAGTCGTAAAGTAGGACAACATCTGGAGTATAGAAATTGAAAGCAATCCCTGGTACCCGGTCTCATAGGCCAGCCCCCCTCTCTCTCTCTCAAGTATCTTTCCTGCAACATCCTCCAGCCATGGATGTTCTCCACAAATGATTGGGCTCTAATTGCCTGTCACAGTGCCACAAAGTTGTACTGTTTTTGCAGAGCACACATTCTCGGCGTCATTGGACAGTATGCCGACAGAATGGGTTGAATTTTGAGAATAATCTGTAATGCTGCGTCAACGGGCGTCTTGGACTATTATGCATGTTTGCCCATGCAGAATTTGTGGCCACTTAAAGGCAGTGGAACCTAAAGCCACAATTTGTCTAAACACAGGTTTTTGGCCGTTTGTAGTCGACGCATGCCTTGCTGTGCTTCAGGAAGAAACCCATCTTCTTATTAGCTTCAGGGAGTGACACTAAATAGCTCCGCTGTTGAATAGTAAGCAGGGCCCAAGTAGCGCATAACTGACTCCTTTTTTATTTTTCCACCCCTTTGGCATTAGGACACAAACAATCCACAGATGTAATCTTTCAAGGCACAAGTGGCACTGGAGCCGTCGAGGAAAACCCTGAATTGCATTTTTGCAGTAGAATCTCTTTATTAGAGCATCGCTAGATTCTCTCTTTCCCTCTCAATTATAGCTGAAGGCACTACTGTACTCTGCACCACAGGGTAAGGATGAGAATGATCAAATTGACGACACTTTAGCTGTCTCAAATTGACGGCACTTTAGCTGTGTTGTGTATCACTGTCTGCAGGACAAGGGATGAATCCCTGATTAGATTGGGATGATGTGTGGATGCGCGCTCATCTGTGTGCATAATTGTGCGCGTGCGTGTGTGTGTGTGTGTGTGTACATTTTAGAGCAGAGCAGTTTTTATCTGTAGTGTAATTTCAGCAGTGTATTCCCCTATGAAAGGTAGCTACAGTATAGGTCTACATTATACATCTTGTTAGTTTCTTTTGTTTTTTTTGCCAAAACACAAAAATACCCTGGATAATACTCACATGGCCAATTCTGTGTCAGATGGTGGAATAAGGGACGGAAGTGAAGTGGGCTGCCACTTCTAATCACACTGACTGGTAATGCAGCCTATCAGCTCTGGAAACATAAACTATAAAGTAGCAACTTACAGTAGGCTTAGTTTGATTTCCAGCAAATTCATAATATGAAAACAGATCCGCAAAATAATGTCTAAGAAGAAGGCACGCTGTTGGCGTGTCTTCTCTGTGCGTCTGGAAAGGCCTTCAGACAGTTGGCTAAATCAATTAATTAAAATGCAAATTAAAGTAAAGACATTTCTTTAGTGTACTGTAGTGGGTATTATAGTAGTATTTCCTACATCATTTTACATTGTGCTACAACCTACAACAATGATATGCATATAACAATACTTATCTACACATCACCAATGATGTCCTAGTCTTGCATAGCGAGACAATCTGAGATCTCCAGCTACTGATAGGTCTTGGGAAATCTAAATGTGTTCAATGTGCTTATACGCCAGTGGAAACAAACCTGCACACACTGCTTTGTAAACTAACCCTGATACCATCTCTCTCTGCATTGGTTCTGTGATGATGCTGTTATTTATTTTTCTAAATAGTTTCCTCACGGTTTTAGCACATTCATTGAATTTACTAGAATCTGTTACCAGATGTACAGTATATGTAGTATTAGTACAGTGGTTCTCAACCTTTTCGGGCTGTGACCCCCAAAAAGAATCATATTTGAACTGGAGATCCGCCAAAATAATCATATTTGAACTGGGGACCCCCCAAAATAATCATATTTGAACTGGAGATTCACATATTGGTTGTTCAGTTTGACCCACAGTTTTGGAGATATGGTTAAACTTTATAGAGTAATTTGTCTTGCAGTAAACAGTGAGTTGAGAAAACAGGCTTGAAAGGTTCACTTCTGTGGACTCTAACATAGCTACATGTTTAAGCATTTATTTCATATTTACATGTCGATTTCAGCTCTGACATTTATTTCAGACATGCTCTAGTTAATATGTGAAGAGTCTGTATTAACTCATTTTGTATAGAAAAATAAAAATAATCAGTTTTTCTCCTCTCGCTGCCATGACTGTCTCTGTATCAAAAAGAGTGAACCACAGGATAATGTACAGGTAGTAGTGGAGAGAAAAGAGTGAACCACAGGATAATGTACAGGTAGTAGTGGAGAGAAAAGAGTGAACCACAGGATAATATACAGGTAGTAGTGGAGAGAAAAGAGTGAACCACAGGATAATATACAGGTAGTAGTGGAGAGAAAAGAGTGAACCACAGGATAATGTACAGGTAGTAGTGGAGAGAAAAGAGTGAACCACAGGATAATGTACAGGTAGTAGTGGAGAGAAAAGAGTGAACCACAGGATAATGTACAGGTAGTAGTGGAGAGAAAAGAGTGAACCACAGGATAATGTACAGGTAGTAGTGGAGAGAAAAGAGTGAACCACAGGATAATGTACAGGTAGTAGTGGAGAGAAAAGAGTGAACCACAGGATAATGTACAGGTAGTAGTGGAGAGAAAAGAGTGAACCACAGGATAATGTACAGGTAGTAGTGGAGAGAAAAGAGTGAACCACAGGATAATGTACAGGTAGTAGTGGAGAGAAAAGAGTGAACCACAGGATAATGTACAGGTAGTAGTGGAGAGAAAAGAGTGAACCACAGGATAATGTACAGGTAGTAGTGGAGAGAAAAGGCTTAATAAAATAGACGTTTAAGTTCTGACCCCAGACTTCTGCACATTGTCTGAGTTATGTACATTCTATCAATACATACTGTATGAATGCACAATCTATCTCCAGCAGAGACTATACGTACGGTATGTGTGAATGTACTGTACATCCAACAGCAATGAATATATGAATGGATATATGAGCAGACTATCAACACTGAATATGAGACATGACCTGCACTGTGTGATTGAACCATGATTGCGGTTCGCTGTATGCACACATGCTGTAGCAGTGTGAGATGAACTATATGGGATCGCTGTAGGAACGCACATAGCAAGCAGCGTGAGCTTTTGGTTTGCTGTATGCGAGTAGCAGCATGAGCTAGACCATGATTGGTGTTGCATCATGAGCTGTGCTGTGCGGTTCGCTGTATGCAGTAAACCCAAAAGTAACATTTTGAGGCATTTGTACTTATTTGTGTACTTATTATTTCCAATTTCCATTACTTTTACTTCTACTGCACTACATCTTGGAAGCAAATATTGTACTTTTACTCCACTACATTTGTTTGAAAACTTTAGTTACTAGTTACTTTGTAGATTTTGATTATCATTACAAGACATACAGTATACATTTAGTCGATCTACAAGCTCACAGTGTGTCGCGATGCGACACATTGTGACCTTGTAGATCTGCTACTTTCAAAAGACTGTTGAAACTTGAAATGAGACATTCTGTACAATGAGTACTTTTACTTATGGTACTTTAGGTACATTTTTATACCAATATTGACACTTTTACTTCAGTAAAACATTTGAGTACTTTCTCCACCACTGCGTGCCGTGTACCATAGCACATACAGTAGCAGCGTGAGCTGAACCGTGTGAGCCGAGCTATGTGATAGGCTGTATGCACGCAGCAGCATGGGCCGAGCTGTGATAGGCTGTATGCACGCAGCAGCCAGCAGCATGGGCCGAGCTGTGATAGGCTGTATGCACGCAGCAGCCAGCAGCATGGGCCGAGCTGTGATAGGCTGTATGCACGCAGCAGCATGGGCCGAGCTGTGATAGGCTGTATGCATGCAGCAGCATGGGCCGAGCTGTGATAGGCTGTATGCACGCAGCAGCATGGGCCGAGCTGTGATAGGCGTGGCGGTGCGAGCTGCGCTGTGTGTTTCATAGATATTGAAAAAATAGATGCCTCATTGGCTGCTGCAGTCGTTGGAGCAATGTGTGTGCAAAAGGGGGCGGTAGTGCACAGGAAGTGCTAAAGGCACGCTGCGTCGCTTCCCAAGTGACGTCACTCATGCGACACCTCCGCGACCCCGTTTTTCCTCCCGGAATGTCACCACCCCACCCCTCACTGGAGAAAATTCCGCCTCTCGCTGCCACTCAAGTGACTACTGGCCAATCACAGCGCGTCTTTTCTGGGACTTCCATTACGCACGCGGAAGCTTGGCAAGCTTCCCAGAGCCGGAAGGGGCGTCTACCTTTATATGTCTATGGTGTGGTTCACTGTATGCACGTACCGTAGCAGTGTGAGCTGAACTGTGATTGGTCTACATTTGTACGGACAGATATGACTAGGCCTTTTCAGTGCCGTAAAATTGCCTGTGTGTAACATACACTCTAACTATTTCCGCTACAGGCCCGGACACTCATCAAACACACCCATTGTTTACAGCTGCTGCAGTCATCACTGGTTGTGTCTTTCAGAGCTCGATCTCTTCTAGTCGCGATGCACGGCACAGACCAGAGAGAAAGAGTGCATGGAAGGACGGAGATCTGTCCGGACTTCAGCATGCATGTATTTAGTGTGTGTTTAGTGTGTGCAGTTGTGCACGTGTTTAGATACCCTCTGATAATTCCATGCGGTGCGATGCGGTTCAATAGAGTAATAATTGCAGTGCCAGTATTGTGGGGAGGGGGAGGGGGTGGGTCAGCGTAATTACCCTGACGGTCTGACTCACTCCATTACTAACCCTGTCCCTAACTAACCGCACACAAAGCCACGCTGCCGGACTAATGCACCGTCGGAAATACGAGCGGTTCCCTGACGAGGCAAGTGCTACAGTAGTCTGTTTATTTTCTGACTACTGTGGAAGACAGTTACAGGCAATGGGTGCAGAGAGGCTCATTACAAAACGTGGAGCAACTATACATTACGATTTGATGCTTCCAATCTGAACAAATGGCCTAACTTGATGCTTGCCGTGGACAATAAAGGCTTTCAATGGGTCAGCTAGGGCCTTAACATTGCCTTTCAATGGGTCAGCTAGGGCCTTAACATTGCCTTTCAATGGGTCAGCTAGGGCCTTAACATTGCCTTTATTGTTATGGACATTTGCTATTTCTCACCAAAATGTAAACGCTCGTCTTTGTTTCACATTATATAATGCGGGATAAACCTAAGCAATTTCAAGATGTCTGTTTGGGATCAGATAGCATGTGATGAACATTTGGCGTTGGCTATTACCTTATTTTACTCATTTCGTGGTCTATGGTAGATTAATCATATAATCTAAAATAAATTATAATTGACAGATGAATCAATTATAAAAAATAATGGTTAGTTTCGCAGCCATAATGGCAATTATTATCATCAGATGACTGTGAAGCTGGACATTTTCACTATCATAATGAGATCAGAATAGATCCTGTGTTACCATAATCCTACACATATGAGCCTAAGCTACCACATTACAAGGACTTTGGAACACTTGCTTTGGCCAAAGGTATTTTCGTATTAAATCCGCAAGCCAGTGCATGAGTTGAGTTTTGCTGTTTGTGAATCAGCCCAGGTCTCCACGTTCTCTTCAAAAGTTGTTTTCTGCTGACTACTGTGGATGATCGTCTCGATGTTTTCCCTTCTTTGAATTTTGTTTCACATAATATAAGTGGTCATTTGCGTTAGATTTGGTTTTGAATGTAGAGTGTTGCTCTCATACTATTGGTGAAATATTTCAGGAATGCTGGCTCAAGGTTCTTGATCTTGTGTATGGGTACAAAGAGTAAACGTATTTAATCTGGTTCCTCAGGATTCAAGAAGATACTACTAAGAATAACTATAACAAGTCCCCGACTATTGCCCTTGAACGGCAAATGATGGATACAGTAACCATAGTGTTGTGGAGTTCATTCAGAATGGCCTTTAGGAAGCCTTGGACTTGTTTGTCCTTTAAATCCGCTCCCTCCCCTTGTACATAAAGTAGAGATGGCCTATTTTGATGAAGGGTACAGTAGCTACAGGTGAAGGTTATAGCTCAAGCATTCTTCTTACAGTGAAAGTCTGATTTACACATTGAAATTAAGATAAGCCCGCAAAACAATTATGTATGATCTTACTGCAGTGGAAATCACTGCAAATATTGATCCTAAATCAGTGATGTTTTGGATTTCACGGATGATATAATTCAGTGGCTGATAGGTGCGACAAATTAATCTTGGAGATGACGTACACCAATTAGTATGAGACATTTTGATTCAATTCTCTAACCAAAAAAAGGCACCATGGCCGTAAGCACTTGCGTGAAACTTTATTTTTCTTTTACCAATCTGAATGGAATGATACAGTACTGCTGTTGTCGGCCTTTGAATCTTGGACTGCAAACAGTCAATCAAATTAACAACCCCAATAAAATTAAAGTACACTATAAAATACAAATTTATGCATGTGTTGTGTTTTTTAATAGTTTTGCAAAAGGCAGTCGATATTCTGCCGGTGGACGGTCATGGGTAAAGGAAATCCTATTAAGCTGTCTGGGCCTCCAGAGCTTTACCTTAACAAACCCATGCCTGAACCTTGGCATACTAACAGTGTCTAACCTTAACTTTAATTATTATTGATTTGATTTTCTCCTGCTACACTCCACCCGTCATCCCCCCCCCCACCCCCCCCCCCCCACACACACACACACACACACACACCCCAAATACATCTCACATTTATAGTTATACACAATAGAATTAAGCACTCGAGTGTTTTTGTATTGTTTATGTTCATTTATAGGCATTCTTTCCAGTAAAAAAGTCAATAAATCAATCACAACTCGAATGAATTAAACAACACCAAGGTTGCAGAGCCTAACTTGAACCATCTGCAAGCTAAAATAACCACGTGATTAATCCTTACAGTGCCTTGGGTATTACTTTTGCTGAGAACCAAAATTAAGCTTTGGTCCATCATCCATTCCAGAGAAATCTCTGGCATTTCCCATCCAGAATATAAAGAGGTAGCACATGTGCTGATGCTGGAGGTGTACTTCTGTAAAGTGGTGGGAATGGATATCCCATTCATTCTACACGTCAGACTTAAGAGATCAGTGGAGTCATGCCGTACTTCTTTGAGTCAATGCTGCAGGTTTTGTGATGCGAGTCAAGGGAGTTTCATCAGAGAGAGAAGTGAGTTGTTCTCTAGGTTTGAGGTAACAGTGAGGGAACTACTTCAAGCTTGACTCTGCCAGTTGCTGGATGAGTCTGTCACAGAAATACAGAAATACATACGCACAAATTGCAATTCCGTGCATACACGCCTAGAAAACCCCCAAATCTGTACCGTTTTGACTGCAACGGAGGCGTAGCTTTCACTAGTACCTAAGTGCTATTTCACCGTGGCTGGGTCGGGCTGGGTGAGTTCGGGTTTGATATTATTCACAACTCACAACTCGGACGGGGCTCTGCCGAACTTCTCAACACTCGACACGGCAACTCACGGCCCTTTAGGGCGCTCGGTGGTGTCTCCCGTGGCTCAAGTTCGGTAGAGACAGCGCCCCTCCGTCATTGTCTATGTTATGGGGAGGATTTCAGTGACATAATGTACAAATTTTTGGGTTTTCTAGGCGTGCATGTACGGAATTGCAATTCCGTACATATTTACGTATTTCTGTGAGACTGGGTGTCTGCCTCACCGTGATTCCTAAATTATGCTCCATCATAGGACGGTGTCGCATATTGGAAGTCTGTGACACTTTGAGTAGAGCTTGTAGATTGTCTATTTCCATCACTATCATATGATGATCGTATAACACAAGACAGATGATGTTGGGAACTGGGAAGTATGAGAATGAAGGCAGGAGACGATAATAATGCCGAATTTAGTTTAGTCTTATAACCTAAAGCTTATGAGGATTATTGGCCTTGGCTTGAACTTAGCCTAATGCTTACATCCTACATATGTTACCTGTGTGAATTAAATTACAAAACGTACGTTTGGATCAAGTCAAACACCGTAAAATACACCAGAATGGTGTTACAGGCCTAACTACTAAAAGCAGCTAGCTCCTAATCTGTCAATAACAGTGATATAGTGTGCTAATATAGCTGCACACGTTTGTCTGAAGGGATGGGATATGGTGATTGAGGTTGTAAAAAAATAATTAGCTGTGGAATACTCACATCTACAGTACATATGACATGCCATATTTTAGTTTGAACTTTGAAGGGTGTTAGAAACTGTTTTCTTGGTGAAAATTTAAGTTGTGAAATGTTGATTCTGATGGAGTATTGTTTGTACAACGACAAAAGTGTGTACAGGAAGAGTAAAGAGAAAAAAGGTGGTTGAAAAAGGGTGGTAGCAGCTGTGCTCACAGACACACAGACAGACAAACAATAAAGAAAATATATGGTTAGTGGGGAGTTGTAGAGGGGTTTGGACTTTGAAAGCCCCGGGTCTTTGACCTCATGTCGGTGGCTGAACACTCCTATACACAATATATACTCCTACATAAAGTAAAACAATTGTGCACTTTGAACTGCATTTTTCCTAAGCCTCTTTCTTTTTGTATTCTCTTTATTATTTATTTCTGTTTCAAAAGCCTTTTTAGCCTTGAATAAAGCACTTTTTGTATGAGAGGTTCTATACAAATAATCTTGCCTTGCCTTTATAGCTTTATAGTTGAGAAATAGGTAAGGTAATTGATCAAATCCAGCAGCTGGCACCATAAAGCATAATGCATTATTTCAAGTAATACAAAAGTGCATCTGAAATAAAGACTACTGTAAATCATGACTGAGGCAAAGCAATGGTATTACGTACAGATTCCTTTGCTAAATTATACAGCACCTTTGCTAATGAATTGAATTCATTAAGGGCACCAGAATCCACAGATGATTTTACAATTTCCAAAAAGTAGCCCTTACTCAAATAGCCGCCAACTATACAGCCCAGGGTCTGACACCATTTTGCGTAATAATGCCTCATCCAAATAATCTCTCTTGTCAACCCGGGCCATTATTTGCAAACGTACGTAGTCAGCCTCATTTATATTTTGTTGAATAACAGTGTGCCGAAAATAGAAGATCTGCATGCTCCAAGTATCGTGTCTGGAGCGCAGCATTGTGAGCTTGCAGATCTTATATTTTTGGTGCGCGGCGTGTCACGCACCGTGGTTCCAAGTGTCGTGTAATTTGAATCATATAGCATAATTAATATCTACTTGTTTAGTCATAATGGTACATTTCTGCATGGCCATTTGTCTCACCGAAGTGAGTCATCACCCACCCCACAGTGTCTTAAACTATTTGCATATCAATGGTCCACAGGCAGGAAGCCTCGTGGCTTCACTCTTTGACTAGATAATTCTTGAGTGATCTTGTATCTGATATTACCTTTAGGGTCTAGACCACCTGTGGATTTGGGCCTTCCTGTTTCATTGTTCAATGACAGAGCCAACCGACTACAGTTTGTCTCTTTACATTTTATGATACACACACACACACACACACACACACACACACAAGGTGACACCAGACTGCAGGAGGGGGATGGATAAAAGGGGTGGATGGAGAAGGACTTGGGGTGGTTGTGCTCTGAGGCTGGGGAGTTGGAAATGGAGGAGGACAGGATGGTCACCCTGGCCTGAATGTGCTGCTCAGATGGAAGAGATGACTTTGCTATGCTTGTAACCTGTAACGATGGGAGATGCCTTGATTGAATAAAGAAGGACTTGGACTGGGAATCGGAACTCGTGTGTTGTGTTCATTCTGCATTAGGAAAATAAGGTACAGATCCGCGGGACAGTATACGACAAGTGGCGCCCGACGTGGTTTTGATGGCGTGGAGAACATCCGCGGCACAATAAAAACGGACCTGCGGAGTACCTGTGGATTTACCTGGATTTTTATTTTTTGGAAGGAGTTCTGCGAAACCCAAGGACTGACAAGAATTCGTAAGCGTTAGGACCATAGTGTAGATAAGTGTTCACTGTGTTAAGAAGTTTGAAAATTGAGCGTGTGTGCGTGATATGTGTGAGCGGCTGTGTGTATGTGCTTGATTTGTTTGGTTTTGTCTGTGGGTCTTTATATGTGTTAGTGCTGGTAGATCATCGTTGTAAGCTGTGATTGAATGCCAAATAGTTCTCAATTAAGTCTTTTGTTGCTATTTTTAATTGTGCGGTCACTGGTAGTTTTGGTTACCTTGGCTGTTTAAATTGCTGCTTTTTAGTGACTTACCATTTTTTTGGGGGTGATTTGGCATTAATTCATGCAGGTTTCGCGTTGCTCTCCTGGTTTAGGCCTTCCTTTGTCTCGGGGGTGGGGGCTGGGGTGGGGATTTTATTTTTTTACTTGTGTGACTTAAATTTGGGCTGGCTCCTTGTAAACCGTTTATTGGTTTATTTTAAATGTTTCTGAAACATGTGCAACAAGTTTCAGAGGGGGGAGTAATATTGATATTAAATTGGGGGGTTTAATTCAGGTTTTAAAAATAAATTGGCGTTAAGTTTGGGGTCAAATCTAAATTTTGAGTTTAGTATGAGAATACATTTCTCACATATCACATTTAGGATATTTCAGATCTTTTGTAAAATTAGGTATAGGTTAATTTGGATTATTAAGCCTACAGGATTTTCTTATTAGTCATAATATATAGTCTGCATATAAATGAGTTGACCTTAGGACGAAACCGCTGGCACTGTTGCATAGATGTAAATGAGCTAGGGGTGTCAGGTCACTGAAGGGATCAAGGGGGGTATGTGCCCTAAGTCAGTTTAGAAAGAAGATAGAGGCATTCCTATATTTCCTTTTTAAATTACAGACTATAGTTTGTCTATCTAATTTCTTTATTTTACACTTTTCTGTGTGAATGGGTGTGAGAGAGACAGTAGTGAATGTTTTCCTTGAAGTGACTATCTACTCATTCCGTGGGGACAGTATGCAAATGACTGAGTAGGCGTGTCTGTGACTGTGTGAGATGAGTGGGGACATGCATGAGTGACAGTGAGTGAGATTATCTACAATTTAGTAGCTATGGCCACAAAGCATACTCCAGTGCAAATTGTGCACAAGAAATACCCATCTAAGAATATTTCCAGCATTTCGGGAAAATGGCATAAGCGTTGGCCTCGGATTGACAGGCCATGGCCAAAACAAGGCTCTTTCGAGGTAGAAGACCTTGCATCTATAAAGGCACAGGTGGGTGCACATAAAGCAGATCAGATGACGAAAGAGAGAGAGAGGCAAAGGGAAGAAGAACTATTCGTTTTAGACTTGTTTTGTGAAGAGGGTCGGAAAAAAAGATTGAAAGAAAAAGTGAGGATAGGTCCACAGATTGTCGCAGCATATAATGCTAGCCGGAGGCCTGTCAGCGAGGAGATCAGCAGGAAATTGCCAGACTCCGCATCATCGTCTGTGTCAGTACTACCTGAGGAGAAGATGTCCGCTGATTGCAGAACAGACAACCAGTGCGTTGACATTGTGGGTCACAGCGACAACTCAGCACAAACTGAGGTGGACTTTTTGGAGAACAGCGACATGCCAGACGAGAGCGACACTCAAAACTCTGTTGAGAGGGAGCTGGGGCGGTTACGTTCCCAGAAAATGGACCTGATCAGTGAATTGACTGAGTCAACGAGGGCACACAGACAATACCTGCATATGATTGAGACGTGGTTGAATGAACTTTCAGTAAGGGAGACACAGTTGACCAGTGAGCTCAGTGGCAAGGCGGCGCACAGCCACAGTTTACATGGAGGTGAAGACATCTACAGAAGGGCAACCCGCCCCAACGCAGACATGAACATTGATGCTGACACTGAGGACAGTTCTATTCAAGCCAGCAGGGAGAGTGGGAGGCATTCCCACACTCGCACACATTTGAGCCGGAGATGTGTGAAGGACTCCAGGGGGGCTTTGGACAGGCACCCTGCATGCAGGCCCCAGAAGAGGACTAGGACTAGCCCTGCACTAGGATCGGAGGACGGAAGTGGAGATGGTGTGGATGGGAGTACACTCACCCTGAATGCAGAGGATTTCCGTAAAAGGCTGGTCGAGATCAAGGAACGGAAGGCACGTCTGAACAATGACCTGAAGGTTCACACAGGTGACAGGCACCTCACAGCAGCCCTGATGTCCAGTCTGGATGAGCGGTCCAGGGAAGAAGAGGAGGTCAGTCGGCTTCTGGTCCAATGTGAGGAGGAGCAACAGGAACTGTCCCCAAAGCGGATTCGAGGGCGGAGAGAGGGGGAGACGCAGGACTGGACTACAGCACTGGCTGACATGACCCCTGTTAACATAATGCCTGTGGTGGTCCGAGGACAGAATGACTATAGACCGTGGTCTAATGGACATGACATGATAGACCTGGTGGAAAAATTGCCTCCGCTACAGGAAGGAGCCTACCAATGGGTGGCAAAACTTGATGTTCTGACTATGGGAACTCAGTTAGCTGTGGGTGACATGAAGAAATTATTGGCACACCTGGTGGGAGTGCAGATGTTGAATGACCTCTTGGCCAGGGCAGAAATGCAGGCTTACGTTGAGACGGCCAGCAGAGACGCAGAGCCATATGCAGAACACAAGGGGTTCCTGTGTCGGGAAATGAGGTTGTTGTACCCCACTGTTTTAAATCCTGACAGAGTCCTACTTGATTGTCTGACTGACGGCGAGAATCCGAGGGCTTATGTCGTGAAAGCGCATCAGATATGGACAGACGTGACGGGGCATAACGCAGGGTTGCCAGGCATGGACCGGACGGTGCTTAGGGACAAGATAAAAAAAGGACTGCCCCTGGCTGTACAGAGTGAACTTGAGGGAGTCGTCTCCTTGTCCACACTGCCTTTGGAAGCCTACACAGACCATATTGCTGACTGCGTCAACCAGGTCCGGAACAAACAGGAGGTACAAAGACTCAAAGATGTCGACCTTAAACGTCAGCTACGAGCAGAACAGCTGACAAAGATTCGAGAGGAGAAACTGATTTTGCAGCCACCGCAGGACAGTGCAGACCATCATCAACAATTGCTGTCATGGAGAATGAGGGAACCACAGAGTCAACAACCAGCATCATCCTATCAGTGGGCAACAAAGCCCTACGCGGCACAACGTGGGCGGCTGAAAGGAGTCTGCCATAACTGTGGGACACATGGTCATTTTGCTGGACAATGTGACCAGAAGCCGGCGCAACGAGAGACTCTGCGAAGCTGCACATTGAGACGCCCCTCTCTGTGCTATTGAAAGCATGGTGTTAGATCTGTCACCTAGCTGTCATCCGACACTGACCTTTTCTAGATGTTGCTCTATCTAGGGGCACTGAGAAAATGTCACCTCGTTTTGTTTTTTGATACTTGTTTAGTTTAGGGAAAGAAAGACTTTCTAAGGAAAAGGGGTAGTTCAGTTAGGAATGATGTCAAAACGGTTTGATTTGCTTTATAAGTTCTATTCATTGTCATAACAAAACAGATAGGTTAATAGTGATCAGATGAATAGGTTAGAACTTCCTTAAATATTACAGTGAAATCCAATCCAAGAATAGGAATTATATTCTAATTAGTAATGCAAATATTGTTTTAGCTCTTGGGTTTGTGTGTGGCTTTCCAAATCATGGGTTAGATGAGGGGTTTCTGCGCAGGACCACCCATCTGTCCATCATTATGGGAAAGTGACTCACAAAACTAAGGGGGAAAGGGGGGGGGGTCAGAGGTGCAAAGGGGTGTTTTGTGTGTCTGCGAGTGAGTGCATACTGAAGTCCTGGCCAGGCATGTCTGTATGAGAAAGAATGTTGGGGAACGTGTATATATTTTGTTTCATTTTAATCATTCTGTTTAAGTCTATTTACAGTTTTCTTTTAATATTTTAAGGTTTATTTGCTGTGAGGAATTCTCAAATCAGAACTTTTATGTCAAGAACAGTATGTGAGTCTAAAACAGTCGCAGGGAAAGATAAGATTAGGGTCATTGTCTAACAGATGTCAAATAACATAGCCTTTGATTTTGTTCGTTTGTTTTTTTGTGTTAATGTACTGTTTCAGTTTTCGAATATTGTCCAGGGGGGAGGAGGGTCACAATCTTACAAAGGGATTCGGTTTCAGGGTTAGGAGAGACATTTTGGGGAATTTGAAGTTTTGGGGATTGTGGGGAGAAAAGCATTTTTGAGCCAAATTATGATTCATATTTTAGACTAATAGTCGTGAGGACTATTAGTAGGGGGGATGTGTCGTGTAATTTGAATCATATAGCATAATTAATATCTACTTGTTTAGTCATAATGGTACATTTCTGCATGGCCATTTGTCTCACCGAAGTGAGTCATCACCCACCCCACAGTGTCTTAAACTATTTGCATATCAATGGTCCACAGGCAGGAAGCCTCGTGGCTTCACTCTTTGACTAGATAATTCTTGAGTGATCTTGTATCTGATATTACCTTTAGGGTCTAGACCACCTGTGGATTTGGGCCTTCCTGTTTCATTGTTCAATGACAGAGCCAACCGACTACAGTTTGTCTCTTTACATTTTATGATACACACACACACACACACACACACACACACAAGGTGACACCAGACTGCAGGAGGGGGATGGATAAAAGGGGTGGATGGAGAAGGACTTGGGGTGGTTGTGCTCTGAGGCTGGGGAGTTGGAAATGGAGGAGGACAGGATGGTCACCCTGGCCTGAATGTGCTGCTCAGATGGAAGAGATGACTTTGCTATGCTTGTAACCTGTAACGATGGGAGATGCCTTGATTGAATAAAGAAGGACTTGGACTGGGAATCGGAACTCGTGTGTTGTGTTCATTCTGCATTAGGAAAATAAGGTACAGTGCCACAGGGAAAGTATACGACACAAGCAAGAACACCACAATAAAGTCATGCAATGGCACATTCCCACAAAAACTTGATATTTAACTCACGCCATACTCAGCCAATTCACAACCATTTGTTATAATTCCAAGTGGTCTATCCCCTGTGGAGTGGCTATTATCATTGACTGTATAAATCATGTGTTTGTTATGCCTTCATCGAATGATATGGAGAGAGGTGGCGGACATCAGGCAATACTGTCCAAAAGCAGGAAGACCTCTGTGCCTTTGCACATCTTCTATCTATCCATAAATGCACCACGTCTCTGTGGTGTCTGTAATCCATGTAACTCGAGAACCGTTCGCCACACCGACTTCAAATTGGCAATAATAATAATATAAAAATTATAAAATAATGGCACGAATCGTGCGCCTGTGTGTGTGTTATTAATTTATGTATTTATTTATATTTTTGAGTGGTGCAACCACTCCAAGGAACAGCAATGTCTGTGTCTATGTGTTGTTCACCTATGTGTCTGCCTATGTGACGTTAATGAGCACCAGTATGACTATTTGTACCAGTAGGGGCGCTGTTGTGCCAGAAACAGAGAGAGACAGTGCTGCACTGTTGCCTGCTTATGAGAGAGAGAGAGAGGGGGGGGGGGGAGTTGCACCATTCAGGGTGTGATTTTTAATTGATCTACAAGCTCCCCACACCTGGGTTTAAGTGATTACTTTCCTGTATTTAGTATGAATTAGAATTCCATTTTAATGTTATTTATTTTTCTCTTTTCACCCATGTTTTCCATATCCTGTGGTTGCTGATGGTTCCTTCATCATAAATAGGTAAGTCATATATCTATGCATACGATTTTTCTTTTTTCTTTTTTTTTTTTTTTAAAGAGCTGCTCCCTATTTGAATTGGCTATTATGGAGATAGTCATAATGGATTGAATGACCTTTGTCATGAGTCTAAATATAGTTCAACCTTGATGGGAAAGGAGCTGAACTATGTGGGAGTAATGAATTAGAGACAGCCAGCCCAACACAATAATTTAAGGTACTGAAAGGATTGTTTGGCTGGAGCATATTTAATAACCTGAAACGGATTTGATGGCAGCTCTTATAACAGAAAAATCCCCACCAGCTCTGAGAAACAAGAGGTCAGGTGACCACTTTTATACCATATGCCCCCAGTCCACGAGATGCTTTTCTGGTGGAAATTAAATCCACTCCTATTATGACTATGGTGAGGGTGTGTCCCATTTGCACATCTGTGAGTGAGTATGAATGCATGCATGCATGCATGCATGGATGAATTTGAATGAACTTTTATTTAAGTATCATGCCACCTCGTGGCCCATCCCTCATGGGATTATGTGACAGTGACACCCTTTGTATGAATTGTCCCTCTCCCTTAACCTCTCAGGGGTTTTGGGGAGAAAGTCACCACCATTTAGGATGAAACCAAAATATAGGAAAACATCTGAAGAACTGTAAACCAGGACTTTTAATCAATACTACCACTCTGCTTTCATTTTTCAGAGGCATTAAATTCCCAGTGCCACCATACGTGTTCACTAATAAGTTTGCAATAGCAACCGGACCAACGTTAAAAGCTGCCATGGAGCTCAACCATTATATACACAGAGTATACGTTGGGGTCCGTATATACAGACCTGGCTGATAAAGTCTCCTAGCATCCCCTAGCGGTGGGGTCCGTATATATACGAACCTGGGAGAATAAGAGTTAATGGTTTTAGGAAATGCATGCCTTTTATGCAGAGTAGTCTATTTCATTCATAGTGGAACATAAAAAGCAGAAAATGTCATGGCACAGTATTTGCTTAACACACTCTGCGTGTTATAGCCTAAGCCTAATATAACATGCCGAAGTATTTGCGCCTTTGATCCATGAAAATCTCTCTGAAAATAGATAGTTCCATGGTTTGTTGCCTCGCCGAAACATTATCCACTGTTGTGATGTGGAAGAAGTAATGGTGGATGGATCCAAGCGTAAAACCCTGTTCACTTACATTGAACTCATTTTCCCAGAAGCCCTTGCAGTCCAGTCCACAGGTCGATTTCCGGTTACATCATAACGTGTCGGCCTCGTCACGTTCTCCGTGACAAAGCCGGTTTTTCATTAAAGTCATTACAAAACAGCGAATTAAACATATAAAACAAATAGCGGGTTTAGCGTACGTATTACGCCGGGAAAGACAATGGAACTATAAAGGGCCCCTCGGAGCACAGGTCTCCACCAGGGCAGGTCAGGTTGTGGCCTCCTGGTGGCGCTATAGTAGGCCAATGTGAAAAGGGTGCCATTTCTTCTTACACCTTGGATGGCAATTGGATGATTTGAGGCATTTTGTTCCAAAAATGTGTTTTGCAAAAATCCACCTGTTGGTGGCGCTATAACAGGCCAATGTGAAAAGGGTGGAATATTCCTCAGCCTATTAGGAAAGTCTGTGAAAGATTTCACGTAAATTGCACGCTACATTCATGATTTGAGGCTTTTTGTTCAAAACGGGCCAATCCTGCAAACTTTGAAAGCCAATGTTAGCCAATTAGGATGGAATATGAAATATCGGACAGATACGTCTTGAACACATGACTATAGGACTATAGTACTGTGTAACGATTTTTGGACAGAATCTGGTGGAGTAATAGCACAAAATGTGTTTTTCAAAAGTGGGCCCCCTGGTGGTGCTATAACAGGCCTTCTGAAAGATTTGGGGCAGAGGTTCATCGTTGGCATCCAGGGAGTGTGTGTGCAAAATGTGTAATCGTCCAGGTTAACAGTGCCGGAGATAATCCTGGTCTCTAAACTGCCTCGCCGGGGCGCCTGATGGAGGGGAAAGGAACTGGTTGGAATAACGTGTTCCTTCCGCGCGCTACAGTACGTCCAACCAGGGAAACTCCCCCTGTCAGGTGTAAAGGAGCAACTTGGACACTCAGGCATGAAGGAAGCATGAGTTCAAGTCCGTTGCTCTCCCCATGTCCCCCATATAATGGGGACTAGGTTGGCGGAGGGTGTGTAGAGCCCAGGATCACATTCGATAATTGACACAGGGGTGAAAAATGGGTTACAAAATCGTGGGATAAAAAAAATAAAAAAACAGTGCCGGAGATTAGCTGGTAACTGGCGGATGGACGCACACACACACGGACTCACACACGGCCTGGTGGAGACAATAAAAGGCGTGAATAGCGGGTTATGCAGGGAAGCTGTTAATTTTGGGTTGAACTGCCAGGCAGAGAAAAATGCTTCAACATTTCATATAATGTTATTCACACATCAACTTTTAGGATATATTTAGGAGTCCTGAACTAACTGCTGAAGCATTGGGAAAGTGCTAGGAATACAATAAAGATAAATTCTGGTAATGAAACGTGAACACATTTTCCGCAGTTCGACAGTTTGGCCCAAATGAAGCAAAGAGGGTGAATATTTATGCAAAGGACATTTCTTTATCTGAATTTATACATTGATATACATTTTATGCAAACTCCTTTCCACTAAGACAGATTAGAGTACTCCGCATAAAACTCAGTGCCCAATAGGCTTAAAAGCATTTTTGAATTACCGTAGTACTTTTTAAGCAGTCAATGGGGTGGATCAACTAACCTCTTATACAGTAAAATCCAACTTCATAGTTGAAAGAAGATTCACAATGACATACATACTGTACTGTATCAGGCCTCTAATTCCAACTAACAACATAAGCTATAATGACTAAGCAGGTCGTGTCCCCTCCTTGGCCAGGGGGTTGAGAGACGTAGAGGAATGACTCAGTAATACCAACCTACAATCCTACCTATTTGTGGCATTCCATAGGACACTCCAGCAGAGCTTAATCATATTTATTAGCTTTGTTAGCCATGGCAAGCAAAAAGCACTCCTTCTGTTTTAATGAATGTGTGGAGAGGATGAGGAGGTGACCTTATGTCCATAGGCAGGCGCCAAGATTCTTGAGCAAGGATAAAACATCATCTCTCTCTACTGTATGTACACACTAGTAATGCATGTTCTTCTGACTCCTCATTTAGCTCCAGTGAAGAAAGGCCTTTGTTTTAGCTGATTATGGCTTGTATATCGCATGGCACTAATAAATCATGTCATAAAGTTGCACCAATTGGTTCAGGCAAACATAATGCCATTTGGAAAGACCAGAAAACAATTCATTTGTGCCGCAAGTCACTAACAACAATAATCATTGCATTTCTACTTTGATTATTTGATTAATCATAGATGATATTTATTTTCAGCATTATGGTCCGGTCACACGCCAGCATTAATGAGAGCAATATTTCTCATTTTCAACTCGCAAGCTTTTTAAAAAGCAAGGACACATTCCAGTTCTCCTGCTGTGAAACTGCAGGAGATGCTGGTGGCATTGGAGAAATGGCTGTTTTGTAGATGTGTCACATAACCCCACCTTAACCCCTATTTGTACAATATTGCTCTCCTAGAATATACTGTACAGTGAACCTCAAAAGAGCAGTCTATCAGGGGGACTACACTTGGGACGGAACAGAAGCAGCTAGGTGGCTAAGGTGGTTGCACCGCAGCGGAGTTTTTTTCCTATGAAGGCGAGGCGAAGGGCTACGTAACCCCGGCGCACATGCAGGAAAATAGAGCACTTGCGTAAAAAAAGATTCACGTGTGGAGCTTGCGCACAACCTGCGCACCACACCCCGCTCAGTGTAGCCGTGTTCCATTGATTATAGTGGCAGTGTACCGTTGCGGTCTCCCGCAGACTCCGTGAACGGTTCATTTAGTTTTAGTGCTTTCTTCTGTCACAAGCTAAATGCTAAGCTATGTACTGCACGTGTAGGAACAGTTCTGGTGTGACCACAACTTTAACTAGCCTCTCAAAGCACTCCATGATCACTGAGGTCAGCACTACTGGGCTAGCCTGGCTAATAAGCCAGACTGAAAGAAAAAAAATGCAGAGTCTGGCTTATTTAGCCAGGCTACTACTGGGCATGGGGATGGGACTATATGATAATTACATAAACATAATTGCGATAATCAAAAAATATTCTTAAACCTAAAATGCCACTTTGGTTAAGCACTTGAACCCCTATTCTGGGGGGGAACATTCGCCAAAAATAGTGGATCTACAAGCTCACCAGTGAGGGTCTTTTGAGTCTCTACTGTGATTAGCTGTAAGAAACTATCTCAATCTTCTTCCGCAGACTTGTCTATCTATGTACCTAGACTAAGGACCGATTCATACTCCTATTTTACCGCTGTTTCGGCACTGTAGTGCCGAAATGATTTCGGCTCGTCAGAAATTTTCAGTAGCACCGAAGAGCCGACTTTAGGACGGTACCCGCCCCCCGAACCTCAAATGACGTCAAATTGTAGGCTCTACAGAGCCAAACCGACTTTTATTCGGCTCTAAAATAGGAGTATGAATCGGCCCTAAGAGTCTATGTACCTAGACTAAGAGTCTCATATACAATGTGAGAAATATTCAGGGAGTTACTTGCTTGCTTAATTGGCCTATTTGCAGCAAATGTGCATCTGTCCAGTAGTCCGGCAGCCCCCCCCCCCCCACACACACACACACACACACACACAAACACACACACACACACACACACACACACACACACACACACACACCTCTTCTGCCATGAAATTTAGATAAATGATTTCTTACTTCAAACTTATGCCAAACTTGTCTCATTTGTCTTTAACGGCGTTGCCTGAAGAACAAACACTTGCTTGTTTAGTTTTGACTAGGATTTTGTAGAAACTTTCTCGTGCCAAGCTGTCTTCCTTGTCATTGTTGCAATGCACTTTTTGTTGACGTGTTTACTGTGTGCGTGGGTCATTGTCATGTTCCTGTGCCAAGTGAGTTAAGTTTGGAAATGTTGTCTTATTTGAAGAAAGACTGTGTTCTGAAAACATCCTGTCATCCTTCAAATGAATTCACTAATGGGTGTGTCCCAGACTGTCAAGCCGCACAATATAAACAATCTCAACTGGAGAGTAATGGAGGATAATCAATCAAACTGTAGCAGTACACTACACATTATTCTGAAACAAACCCCAAAACTGACAGGCCCAACCCCCCTCTTAAAGGTTTGGACTGTAATTCACTCTCTGCAGCATTTAATATCTAAACAGCATTGTACCTGGTGCTGTGACAACACAACAAAACACTTAGCAAGACAAGACTTCTGGCAGCAATCTATTTTGACATGCAAGCTTTATCATTACCATCATAGTGCATTGCAGGATATGCCTCCATTCAGACAGTAGTCACTACATAGACAATAATAGTAGGCGGTATATAAGTAGACGTTACATGTTAAATGCAACGTTCAGGAGTCAGGAAGCAGGTAGATTCAGCTATAGGGTCCAATGTGTCAGGCGTGTTCGTATAATGAATGTGATACAGGGTGAATGATGAGTACCTAATTGGCAAGATGTTGCCAATTAGGTATACAATTATATCAAGGTAAGGTGATTTAATGCATAGAATGCTGCTACAGAGGCGTGCCACAAATAGCAGGTAAACGATGACATGGCTGTAGTTGACAGCAGTAACAATAATTGTAACAATAGCAGAGCTTACAGAACAGATTCCAACATGAATGGCACAGATACTATTTGCACTGAATTTAAATGCATGGCGAATATGTAGCATTTATAGGACTGAATGCTCTCCTTGAGAGAATACCCCTAAGGTTAGAACATATTCTGGGTGGGTCGTAGATCATTTCAAAAGTGCAATCTTCGGTTTGTAGAAATGTGTAGGATGACCATGGTTTGTTGGTTTGTCTGTCTTTCCGTCTGTCTGTCCAACAAGATCTCAACAGATACTCAACTATACATATATGGGTGGATGTCCATGCAACTGGCTGGATGCACCATCATCATGCCCCCCAGAACAGTGGTTCCCAAACATTGTAGCCATTAAAATGCGTCTGTGACCCAGAAATGGGTTCTGACCCATTGTTTGGGAAACACAGAAGATAAACCGTTGACTTATATTATTACTCTAATGTAACACTTCCTTTTCTGTTCTAAAGGCACTTTGTTGCTTTTTAATTATGCATCTTTATTTTATTTAACAAAACAACAACAACCACACCAAAACAGCCGTGTTAATCCTTCAATTAATGTAGACTTTTATTGTTTGGACGATGAGTGAACTCAGCTCCATTTTAGGGCCGATTCATACTCCTATTTTTCCGCTGTTTCGGCGCTGTAGTGCCGAAATGATTTCGGCTCGTCAGAAATTTTCAGTAGCACCGAAGAGTCGACTTTAGGACGGTACCCGCCCCCCCGAACCTCAAATGACGTCACATTGTAGGCTCTACAGCACTGAACCGACTTTTATTCGGCTCTAAAATAGGAGTATGAATCGGCCTTTAGTCTGTTCTTGATGGGATCTTGTACATGCCTCAGCTCATACCGTTGCATCAATGCATCATGGTTCAAACTAGAACTGTGTATGTTAGTTGAAAGTCAGTTAACACTCAACCGCCTGCACGTCAGATATGTCACTGGTGTGTTTGTACAGTATTTATTAGGCCATTCTTGGTTTATGATCCTTGTGACTGCTTTTCCGGGCTGCCAGGATGTTGTGGAGAGGATGACTCACATGGTCCATTATGGCCCGCCTCTTATCGTGTGTGCATCTCTCTCCACAACAGACTCCAGTGAGTCCAGCCTTCTTCACCAGCTTGTCCGTCACACTGCCTCACCAGCAGACTACCGCATAGAACAGGCCACTGCTGGCTGGAATTATATATCTATCTACATTATATAGATATAGAAGAGAGACTGAGAGAGCGCTATAAAGTGATATCTTATTATTTCTTTGAATATTTGGGTTGCATTAATAAGTACAATTTATTTTGTGTGGAGATAGTACATAATTGTTCAGATATTGAAAATGCGGATTGTGTTTCAAGGCAGAAAGGGAGAGAAAAGCGTAATTTTGGGCTGATTGCAAAACAAGAAATGTGATCTTGTCCCACCCAATATTCTTTCTGATTAATGTAAGATTCTTGAAGCCTGCGTTTCCTCAACATTCTAGGTCATTTCATTATTACGTGTGAGCTTCAATTTCAAGAGCTCTCCCTTGCAGTGTGGTCCAAGCCTGAAGACCACGCAGACAAGTCATTATGCCACCTATACTAGTGACAAGAGTAGCCCCTATACTTTTACAAACCAACACGTTTGGAATCGTGTTGCTGCGCGGTAATGGCACAGTGGCTCCCACGCATTCCGACGTGAAGGCCCGGTCATGCTGCTTGCAGTTTTAATTAAATGTTTGTTTGTTTTTCTTTTGCAAATTGCAGGAATTGGTAACAAAAAAACTGTATTGCTTCAAGTTTTACTATAACAAGGTTATAAGAGAGGTCACAAACAGGTTAAATACACAGATTGTTAATAGAATGATTTGCATATTCAGAGATTGTGCATGGTGCTTTGGGTTTATACAGTAATTGGCATATAGCCTAATAATTATTATTTTGAGATCTGAAGAAGAGCCTGGTCAGCTCGAAACTCTTTATTTTTTTATTCGGTTACTATTTCTTGTCCAGCACCTAGACTAGGTTTTGAATGTGCGTCTTTTGGCTGTTTTTCAGACTCTTTTTCAACTACTAATGAACTAGCCAATAAATGGAGGCTTATTTAGTTTAGTTAATTTTATGTAATTCTTTATCACACAGACGATGGACAGTTCGATATCAACTGTCCCAGAAACGGCTAAAAAGCTAAACGTTTATCTGTAGCCCCTTTGATATTGTTTCTACCAGAAGAGCTCTGTGCTTTTCCTTTGGTTTGGTATCTTCACCTGCCTGCTAAATAACCACCTACTGGGTCACTATTCATCTACCTACAGTAGTGAACATAATTATGATCCATCCTTTGATCTCTAGAATGTAGAATAGGATGTCTTGTATGCGAGTTGTTTCACCAGGTTTTTATTACCATGTAAAGCCGTGAGCTAGCAATGCTTGAGTGCTAAATGACAACAAATTGACATAATGTTTCCTTGGAGGATTCCAAAATGAGCCAGACAACAGACAGTGTTGCATCAACTATGACAACTGGGATTAAATTGTCTGTCCTTATAACAGGCACTACAAACTGCTTTTCATTGCAGTACATGTAAGCACGCCTCACATGAGAAAACAGAAAGTCCATACCAAGTTTTCTTCAAGCCATACCAAAGCTCAGTGAGCTCGAGTCAGAAAGTGTGAGGCTGGAGGCTATAGGGAGCAGCTGAATATGAAAATGATGATAAAGATAGTGAGAACACAACAGGCACCTTTTCAGAGCCAGGCACTGTATAAATAGCACAACACAGCAGATATGATTAGGTGTGGAATCAATCAGCTATAACTTCTAATTCTGTGTGTTTGTTTTCTGTCTGTCTGTCTGTGCGGGAGGGCTTGTAGGGTTCGATCAGACTAGCAACATATGGGGGTGCCAACCGTGCCATACCTTTGGTTGCTTTGAATGCCAGCATCAGTTTTGTACTCTGTGTGGGCAGTGACCGGGAGCCAATGGAGGGAGTGGAGAAGGGGGAGACATGTGAGAATTTTTACCAAGGTGTTGTCTATGAAAATAGTTAGCTCCTGCATGGGGAAGGACTTCGCTGGGAAGAAGAGAAGCTCAGTCTTGTCTGGGTTCAGCTTGAGGTGGTTATAAGACATCCACTCTGAGATGTCAGCCAGGCACGGGTTGATGAGTAGCAGAGGGGGGAAGGATAGAAACAGTTGAGTGTTATCGGCATAGCAGTGATAGGATAGATTGTGAGCAGAGAGACAGTGCCAAGAGATTTACCGATCCCTGTGGGACCCCAGTTAGGAGGGTTCGGGGGTGGGGATGATAGCAAACCTTTCCAAGAAATCTGGTAAGTCTGGTCGGTTAGGTAGGAGGAGAACCACTTTTGTGCCGTCCCACCGATGCCTAGATCAGCTAGGGTGTCTAGGAGCAGCTGGTGGTTCACTGCCAAATGCTGCTGATAGGTCTAGAAGAATCAGGACTACAGAGTTGGAGGCAGCCTGGGCAGCATGTACTGTAGTGCTTCTGTGACTGCAAGTCATAATGCAAGCCACAATTAAGCTGTCTACTTGGATATGTGCAGTCTTCTGCTCTTTCATAATATAACAGGATATATTTCAAATAACTCTATTTGGGTTAAATACCTCTACCGATGCATGTTGAAAATGTTCACCAGGGATACAGCACATGTTTGTGCCACCTTTGCCATGCACTGTCATTTTAGTTTGTGTACTCATGTGGAATGTGTTTATATGTTAGACTTGTTTCAGGCTTTAATGTGTACAGACTAGTGAGATGAGATATACTTTATTGTCCCACAAGGGGAAATTTGTCTTGGGCAAAAGTGCATTAGTACATGCATCAATGCTTTTTATAACAGACAATACACAAAAGACAATACACAGTAGCAGCAAAGTACAAGTCACAAGAGTATCACAAGAGAAGTACAAGTTGCAATAAGAGAAGGTATATATATAAAAAAAAGTGCTAGAGTATTCACAGTTTATAGTACACAATCACAGTAAAGTGCAATGAATAACTGATGAAGGTCAAGAAGTCCCTAGAACTATGAACTATGTGGCGGTTGTTTAGTAGAACAATTGAAGTGGGAAGAAAAGAAAGTTTGAAGCGGTTGCTCTTGCAACGACACGCTCTATAGCGTCTACCAGAGGGTAACAGCTCATACTCTGAAGATAATATATGTGAAGGATCAGACAACACTCTATTTCACAGACTGAGCACCGTTTTCTCAAAGATTGTCTGAAGAGATGGAGAATATTTCCTACCAATTACCTTCATGGCTGTTTTTTCCATTTGAGCTATTCTAGATTTGAGCTGGACAGAGAGTGTCCCAAACCAAGCTGACATGCCATATCTAATAATGCTACCTAGCACTGCATCATAGAAGGTTGACATGACTCCCTTGCTCACACCAAAGAGCCTGAGCCTGCGGAGAAAGTGCAAGCGTTGTGCCAATTTGGCACACAGATAGTCCACATGGACATTCCATTTGAGCTGGTTGTCCATTTGGATCCCCAGGTACTTGTATGATACAACCTGCTCAATTTGCGTGCCCCCCATGACCACTGGGTCATGGATATGGACACCTTTTGGATCGAAGATCATCTCTTTGGTTTTTGTGGTGTTTAACATAAGGTGGCTATTATCACACCAGTCTTTAAAGTTATTGATCTCACTGATGTAACCCACCGGGTGTTCAACAGGCTGACTATTACAGTGTCATCAGAAAATTTCAAGATGAAATTATTTGGCTGACTGCTTCTGCAGTCATTTGTGTAGGCGGTAGTAAATGTGGTGAAGCAGCAAGCTATTGTGCAGACCTTTTATTTTTTTATCTGGTTTTGTCCTGCACAGCGCTAAAATGGATGTGCGTAACCTTTTTGTGATCTACTTACCATCTTATGGGAATTGGCTACACCACGGCAGAAGGTGAAAAAGAAGGATTTACACAAAATAGGCCCTTCAGGCTGGAACCCCTAATTACTTTAAACCACAAGCAGGACACACACACAATGGTTTGCCACATCCACAGGTCAAAGTAGCTACTCATTTATTTCCAAATGACTTGTATTTGTCTTCATAATGGTTTGTAATTACTCTTATCAGACTAATGTTTTGGGAAATGCTGTCCAACTTGTCTCCCTAACTGCTGAATGAAGCATATCAGAGGCACTACTGATGCCAATTAGGGGTGAAACCTGTTGTTCCTGCATCTCCCCAAGGGTGACTTTCTGACAGAGGATAAATACATTAATAAACAAAGTAATGTGTAAATGCTATCAGCCATTTCCCTGGACAATATCCTAGCAACGTCCTAGCAACTCCAAACTGTCTAGACGACTCTTGTCAGGCAATTGCCAAGCAAATCTTGAGCTGGTGAAGCCCTTACATGCCCATATTTTGCCCTAAAGACAAGACAAGAAAAGAAAAGTATACTGTAAGCATTGGAGGCAGCAGCAGTTATGGCCACTTTATCCCATTCTGACCTGAGATCAGATTCTAAACATGTCTGTTTGAAAATGACAGTTTTCTGAAAAGGCTATGTTTCTATGTCAGTCGAACCAAAAGGGGTTAAATGCCCATAACTTTCCACATTTCAGTCAAATGCCATACCCTCGTTATATATACTATTAAATCCCGGTGTTTAGGTTTGTACCATAGAAACCATCTCTGGAACTTAGCATTAACGTGGTTGCCTATTGTAATATTTTGTACGTGTTCATCAACAGTAGTACCTTACTGTAGTCTCTTCAGACATGTTTAACAGGCCAAGATCTCTGGACATTAACACATTGGATCCTAAGGACGGGTATATAAATTAATTACGTGGGGCACACATGACGAGTAGGCTCATTTGATATCGCTATAATAAAGCCCTGCTGTGTTTCATTTTTTTAATCGCTCCGGCACGGCTAGACACGGCTGCTAAGGCCTCGCCAGCACTGCTTCTGTTTATCCATAGCCATTAGTGTCTGTATTAGCCACTTTTCTCAGAAACTATGGAGCTGTCCATGGTTTTGAACAAATTGCAGATGTTCGGAGATCATTTGAGATCGCAATTGGAACATTGGAATTTTCTAGAGCAAAGATTGGCCTATTTTAGCTCACTAGCTCTAACGCTAATAATGTATCATCCAAGATGGAAGCCAAAACCGGACACACTAAAATAGATTCTGATCCGGTGGCACCCAAGCACCACCACTTTTGTCCACCAGGTGGCACTCAATGTGTAGATCTCAACCAAGTGAAGATCACTCTGGGTCATAATTCCCCTCATTAAAACATGTTCGTAGTGACAGCCTGCTGTGCAGCTGCACAGCAGGCTACTGCATTGCAAGATGATCACATCATGGAACCAAGCCGGGCTGTAGAGTGTCTTCTGAAATAAGGTTTTTGGATGCTGGTTGGTTCATTGTCCCTGATCTGATTAACCCAATCAAGTTGTCATAATCTAAATGCTCGCTATACCAGTGGTTTATGTTTTCAGATGGGTGGGCAGCGAGTACTTTGTTAATTTTCAATCAATCAATTTTGTCCGGTTTGGATCAATGGAACAGGGTAACTTTAAGTTCCTATTTTTTAGATAGATGGCTGGCCTCCTACAGAGTCTACTCTAGAGTATTGTGGGCATGCTGACATGGTGTTCTATTATTTTTGAGTACCTGGATCATGAGGCCATAGGCTCTTATGACGTGTTTCATGAACCATTAGTTGAGAGTTTTCATCTTTCGCGCAGACGAAATGAAAGCCTGGGTATCGAGGCTAGTTGAGAGTGATTGAAAGAAACACGCAATGGTGTAAAAGCTAATGAATGAGATGGAGATTATTTTATTTGGTGTGATGGAAAGAATTCACTCAAAACTAAGAAATAGGTAGCTACTAGAGGCTGATGGCATTTGATATTCGAACTGCACTCAAAACTCATGTTGTGCTCTTTTTTTGTTGATGTGCCACGTAAACTTTTGTTTCTGGTAAAATGGTAAATCGCTACCTTTTTTGTTGTCGTTGTCTTGTGGCCCCAGCCTTAAGTAATATTACAATTGTGGTCCCCTGACTAATCTAGTTGAATACCCCTGATAGGCTGTCCATTACTAATAATAACTCATTTAACTACTGTGTATACAGTATGTACGCCTAATTACAATGACATGCCTGGAAAATATTTAGAAATTACAGATGGAGCTCAAACTCCTTTTATCTGCAAATTGTGTGTGTGTGTTTTCCCCCTCTTTCTATTTGATCACTGTCTGGGTAATCGAGACCATTAGTCTGTAATTGAATTGGTCGTAAAATGCACACGGCCTATATAACTTTATTATATCTTATCTCGCCTCATCTCCACTCACAGAACAGACTATTTGTTACCATTTACCAGAAACGGCTACTGATAATGAAGAGTACTCATGCAATACGATACCAAGAAATCCACAGATACACCTGCTCAATAATACCGACTTAAGTGCTCCTCCGCTTAGTTAAATGTGCCTTTTCTGTACTTAATACAATACATTTTGAAAGACTTCACTCAAGTGCATGTGGATGTGAGACTTGTGAGTACCTCTCTGTACTGTATATTCTTGTATATTGCCATGGATTAATCTGGTTGCAGATATTAGAATTCATAGAAACTGCATGGTTTGCATGCACAATCTGAAGCAATAGACCAGTGGTTCCCAAACTGTGGTGCGCGAATGCCTTCTAGGGTGTGCGTGACATGGAAAGGCTGCATGGTGGTGGTGCTATGGTTTCTTATAAATATATTAACATATTATGCCAATATATGGCAAGTATATGCAGAATATATCCTATGCTGCATATATATGCCATATTCAGGTTCATATATGTGCATTCTGTATATATATATATATATATAGCTTATGCATTTCTTTATTTCCATGTGGGGGGTGTGTCAGCTAGGTCAGGAGGTAACATGGTCAAGGTGGTGCATGGCCAAAAAGGTTTGGGAACCGCTGCTATTATACAGCTGTTCTCTTTGCTATTGTCTTGTCGTGTCAAATTGACATTTGGTCTTGCGTGTGTCTTTTGCAAGTATCCATGGCAAATACGTTTTTGAATTTGCTATTATATTATAATAAGTTTGTAATTTACATGAGCCATGGTAACGAATGACATTTTAAAAAGTCTAAGGTCTCTTTGAAGTACTACTGTCAGTCCTTCAAAATGATGTATTTCGCCGCGGACACGCATCTCAAAAGATGTTGTTCCAAAAATGTGCATGCATGTTCACAATTTTTCTGAAATAGCAGATCTACATTCGTGCCCACTATGAGCTTGCATATCTGTTATTTTTGAATAACCAAAGTATAAAATAATGGTTATAGTAATTTAAATCTAAAATGACACAGATGCTTTCCCGGTTTGAATGGTTTAAGGTGCATTCTACATGCAAGTAGGCTGTGATGCCTGACAGCTAGTCCAGTTCCCAGTTTGATTCCCAGGCCCAGTGAAACTTTGCTGCTTGCATGTTTATCACTCCCTGACTTTCTCCCTAGTCCCTGTCTCTCTCGACATTGTACTATCGAATAAAGGCAGAAAAGCCCCAAAATAGCTAAAGTAAATGAATGTTTTGACAGGACAGCAGTGTTTCCAAATTAGGCACAATATTAATGGTATACTAGAAGCGATAGCATTCCTCATTCATACCATACTGATAACAGACACAGTAATGGCTACAGGTTTATTGTGCACACTTGCATTGCTATCACAGGTACTTGGTACATTGACAAAGAGAGCCCAGATGAGAATTTGTCATTTAATTATTTCCTGCATCAAATAAGTATTTGTAGCTTTGAAGTACTGAGAACTGATTGTGAAATTATTTTTTGCTCTCTTGAATAATTCAATGATGCGTTGTTTCCCTCAGTCTTTGCACATGCAGATTGATTGCAATAACAACCAAAATAACAATTTTAATGAAATAAAAATAGGTTTCATCATCCCATGCCATCATCTTGCAGGGAGAATTGGATCAGTCACCTTTGAAGATAAACTTCCTTCTAGTTCTGTAGACATTAGTTCAACGGGAATGTAAACACTTGCATGCACACGTGCATGCACACAGACAGTAACACTCAACACATACAAACATTTAGTAAACACATATTGGTATTTCCTGAATAAGTTTAGCCATACTGTTTATAAAGTCCTGAATCTGTAAACATACTGACGCGATGGCGTCATGATGGCGTTGACCAATCAAGAGATAACGTGCATGTTACAACCATAACGCGTTACAACCTTGGCGGCTCTCCCCTACTTCAGCAGCAACCAGGAGCACACGACGTGAACAGTTCATCCAGGTGGTGGTGTCAATGATTTAGCTGCATCTATGGCTTGCTGTCGCTTATCCTGCCATTTAAGTGATCTATGCTGTACTTGCCCCGAAAGCCTTGCACCTTCTTTGAAAAAGAGCATTTTAGACCTTGAGCTCTTACATCTTTTGCTGAAAGATGTTGTTATTGAGTAACATCTCTCATCTCGCTGAAATTGAAATAATGATGGTACGGTATGTTGAATGAAATCCAGATATTTCATTCAACATACCTTCAAATATCCCAAGGTGAGAATTTTTTTGAGACGAGTGAATGGAAGAGTGCTTAATGTCTGAATGCCATGGCTGTTGGTCTGTGTTGAAAATGGGTGTCCCTGTTTGAGCCGTTTGTTTGGATGGTAAAGCTGTCCAATATGCAAGGCTTTTAGAATGTCACCAATTTCTTGAGAAAGTCAGCAAAGTCTTGTCATGCGAAATAAGAGCTGAGGCGAAGACGAGATTGCATGTAAGTCACTTCACATTTATCAAAACAACATTTGTTCTGTTGACTTATTTATTTCCATTTGCAATAAAAGCACATATGGTTTCTCTGTCTGCCTTCAGTGCCTTGTCATTGCTCCAAAGGCAGACATACAGTAGTCGTTTTATTTTTCACCACAAAACTTTTTTTACGAGGCTTTGTGATATTTTTCCCTTATGCAAACCATAACATCATTATTATCAACAGATAAATCGTAACAAGGGATTCGGTGAGTCTGTAATTGCCATTTTTGGAGAAAGGTAATTTGGATAAAGATGTGCCACTGCTGTTCCCTCCTGTTGTTAGGACAGCACTTCCACATTATGGCTCCGCCATCCTTCAGGTAGCGTCAACTTCATCATTAGCTTGACAGCTTTACGGCAGCTATCTCCGCCGGTATTTTCTCCGCCAGCGCTTCGGCAGAAAGAAAGAATGATACAAAGGCCTTTCTGTCTTTGTGATGCCATTACCTGTAAAGTGTTTACTCTGTCGTCCCTTAGCCCCTGTGTGCCTTAGGCTCTAGTGCTCTCCACCGCGACCCCTGTAAATACTGCATGAGCGCCATTAGGGACTGTGTCCCCTACACCTTTAGTGCACGATCACACTTACTCCATTTGTGGCATCTCAAAATAGAAGTCAATTCTTGTCCTCGTAGGCAAGACAATATATCTAGCCACAAGCCAAGGTCACATTTCAAAATGCTAGATGTAAAAGATGGACTTAAATTTGACAATGTGTGAAGTTTGTTGAATATGTTGCGATATCTAGGCATACTATACTGTAGTAGATGATGGATGGCCTTTATAAATGTTTTATCAGGAAGACGTCATACAGTATATACACATGCACAGTATCTATAAGCAATGTACTGTATATATACATCATATATTGCATGTGTGTGATACCAGTTGTTGTGTTATGCAGGGTTTGGTGCTCTGTTCGGTGAACCAATATTTATCCAGCGCTTGCTCCGCATATACAGTATCTAGTGTGCGTCTGAGCATAGACATGGTAACACCCTGACTGCCTCAGATTGGCCTACCGACACTGCCCGTCTTGACTGTCCACTGAGTTGGATATAGCTATGCTGGATAGTCTGATGCGAGGTTACTCCGTGGTGGAAAATAATACAAGTACGGTATGATACAAGAGAACTGTCTGTAACTTTTATTTTTGTAGAATAGGCAAACTAATATTGTTTATGCCGTTTGCTTTGATGGAATAATTGATTGAACGTAATGCCGTAATATGATTTGATTTGGGTGTGTTCTAAATAAATTGTTTGTGTTGATTATTGTGTAATTTATTTGTATGTGTAAACATGAAACTTTATTGTACTGTAAAAAGGTCTCTTTTCCCTTCACCTTTATCCTTTTTAGTATAATAGTATTATTTACTATAATTAGATTAATACATGATAATAAAAACTAACACTCTATTTAGTAGTACACACCCAAATCAAATCATAGTACATCGTACTGTACACGTGTGTCAATCAATTATTCAATCAAAGCAAACGGCATAAACAATATTAATTTGGCTCTTAGTTAGTTACAAGGCTGCATTCTGTCGCACGCCAAGCTGTCATTCTCTTGTATTATTTTTCCACCACGGAGTAACCTCCGCCCGCCCCTCTAGACCAGAAAGCACGCTGGCTGGGCCAGGCTTTGCAGAGAAAGTCTCCATGTCCATAGTTAATATGCATATGGCACTTTATCATTTATATTTGCACATGCTATACAGTATATTACGTAAGAAGTGAATAGAGAATGAGCACAATGGAGCAGTAGGAAGAGAATAAAGAATGAGAGAGACTCGTCTCTCCTTTAAGTTGTGTTGAGAAGAGATGCCCTGGAGCAATTGGAGCATGGTGCTGTACAGAGGCTGTGGCTGTACTGAACACAGTTTGCATGATGATAAAAGAATGTATGGGATATTGTGTTTACTACTAACAATGTTGCCAAACTTTTCAGACCGTGATCCCCCAAAATAATCATATTTGAACTGGGGACCGACAAGCATTTGGAATTGCAGGCATCACATTTAGTTTGGCTCGTTTTTCAGCAATTCTAATTAAAAAGCTCTTAAAAGTCATTGTAATGTGCAGATATTTATACACTTATGCTGTTGGTTTGTTTACTGTTTAGTGAGTAAACAATGTTGCAAATCTAGCTAATCATCTGGGGGATCCCCCAAAATAATTTGGGGAACCCCCTGGCGGCCCTGACCCAGAGTTTGGGAACCACTGTACTAGACTATGGTGGGGTATATTTGCCTGTTTCTAATTTGTATTATGATCCATTTTAAAGTTGTTGTTTTTTTGCTCCTCTCTGACTACAATGTGGGAAAATCACCATTAAGTTAGAGCAGGAACATGCCAGTCCACTCTTGTATTGATTAGCAGTAGTCAAATTGATAGTAGTCGGCACCATTCCCCTCTGACATTCAATACACTGGCTCCAGCCATTAGGCAGGCACCTCTTCATTTCTGCTCTCCAGTCTGAATGGTCTCTTGTCGCCATGCACGCCTTCTCTTCATACTGTCTTACCCTGATAGCTCCCAGCTCATTGTGTATTTGTTATTTGTTGTGATTTTTTTATCAAGTTGCAACTCCGACCTCATAGACTAAGATATATCTATGTCACGTGGAAGTGACTTTTTGAGATACAATTTTGCATCAAAATAATATATATGGATACCCAGTATTGAGATGATGATGTAATGAAAAGAAAAGGCATGGAATGAATGAAAAAATGCTAGAATAGAGGTTAAGCTTGAGGCACTTCCCCCAGGGGGTCACTACTGTACTGTACTGTACTTTACTGTACTGTACTGTACTGTCACCTGAAATCATACAGTTAATGTGTGTGTGTGTGTTAGGCTGCGCAACATTGACACTTGGTGGTGAAAACCAACCAAACAATATTTTCGTGCTCGGACACAGCCAGGGGCACAGCCAGCCAGCCAGCCAGCCAGGGAGACACATAGTCTATAGGAGTGGTTGCACCACTCTCTCTAGGTCGTCCTCAGACGAGCCCTCCATCGTCGTTTCCAGTCATCCCGATTCTCCATACATCCGTCCAGTTCGTTGGTACTTTGCACTCCTGCATCGCTCTTGAGTACATCCACGTACTGTATGTTAGCGCGGAAAAATAGTGTAATAGAGTAAACATGACCCCATTAAAGTTTAACAAAGTACCACCTAAATGTCAGTCAAGCGCATAGTATACAGTATTCACTATAGACCTAAGAAAAACACAACTGCCAAGATAAACTTCCAAGTCCTATTACAAAAGGCAAACAACACATATACAGTATATCACATACAGTACTGCTTGTCATAGGTAGGAACATAGGTACATGCATTGAGGCAAAGTGAGGTCCCAATGAGACACAATCTTTCATATATTATTCTCTTTTTGGGTCTACCATGCATACTTTCACCCGCCTCAGTTGTATAGACATACATGCTCTGGGCCCCATGATAGTTTTGCCTGTTTTAAATGGATGACGGGAAATCAACAAAGTTGCTCAGAATAGAGAGCAGTTTGTTTTTTCTCCTTTCTTTTTTTGTGGCTTGTTTTGTTTGTTTTCCCCCCATTGCACCTCCCACAAGCCTTGTGATATGCAGATACAGACTGATCCTCGATCTCCTTGTGATGTACAGATTTAGATACCATTATCTCGCATATGTATGAGAAATGTCACTGTAATGGATTTAGTGTTGTGTTTTAGGTAAGCAAATAGACTTAAAACTGTTTTTGAGTAGTCTAACTATTACTGATCGATCAGTAGATAGGTTTGCTTGTTTCAAAGCCACACATTAAAGGGCCTTGCAAACATAAAGCGAGGAACACAGGTGTTGTTGCCTGTATCAACACAGGTCTCCTCCAGGTCTGTTGAAGAGGGGCGCAACAACGCAAGTGTAAAAAAAAGGTAAAAAAGTTAAACAGAATCCAGGTCTGGTGAGTCGCGGGCGTGTGCACGTAACGAGCATACGTGCGGGACAGCGCTCACGTAAATACACTTGCGTTGTCGCACTCGACTTCTCAGAGCAAAAACGCAGGTCTCATTTAAAATTTACTATAGGCGCGTTTTATCGCTCCCCGTTTGCAAGGCCCTTAGCACCTTGTCGAAAATAATGCGTGCTTGATAGACCAATGATAATTTGGGCATAGACAGTTGATCATATTATCTCGATGCGTTATCACCATGTCAAATGAGCTCATGGGACACCTTGGGTTATTATGTGTTGGTGTCAGATATGCTTAACTTCACTTAGGTAATTAAGGAAGTGATTAGCATCAAGCACGTAACTCCCTTCTGATTTCTCAACAGAGGATAATTCTAATTCAAACTCTGCTTGCACTTGGTACCTGTTTTTACACTACAATATAAATGTGGTGTATAACTGACTCCGACACAAGTACTGTACTGTACATAGGTGGTGGCTGCTGATTGAGTCTCCAGTTCTGCAAGGGGAAGTTTATTCCACAGCTTGGGAACAAGGAAGAAAAAGAGTCTTGTCATGTCATGTGTGGAGTCTCTGCTCCACACATGGAGCATTGACCCGGGTGTTTTAGGGAAGGTCTGACCAGACAGTGGCCTTGTGGTTAGAGTGTCTGCCCTGAAACTGGGAGGTCGGGGTTCGATCTCCGGCCGGGTCATACCAAAGACTGTAAAAATGGGACCCAATGCCTCCCTGCTTGGCACTCAGCATCAAAGGGTTGGATTGGGGGGTCATATCTACTAATCAAATGATTCCCGAGCGCCGCACGGCTGCAGCTCACCGCTCCTTGGCTGCGGCTCACTGCTCCAAGAGATGGGTCAAATGCGGAGAACAAATTTCACTGCAGTAACGTGTGTGACAAATCATATGACTTTGACTTCCCGTGTTAGCTGATCTAAGTGAGCGGTAGGGAATGTGGGGTTGAATCATGTCCTGAAGATGACGGGGTGCCATGCCCTTGATTGTCTTGGAGACCATCATAATTGCTTTGTAGGCCTACTGGTTGTGGCAGACCAGAAGTCAACCATTTTAGGAGGTTGAAGACCAGATGTGCTGGTTCTGGATCATTTGAGTGGGGTGGGGGTTTGAATAAGCATGCCAGCCGACCTGTAAGGATGGCATTCGAATAGCCAAGCCCTGGATTAGGAGCTGGGCAGAGTCCTTGGTGAGGAAGGGTAGAAATACTTCCTCAAAATCACTTTAAATTACTTTTTGTGTAACCACCGCGCTGTGACTTCGCTATCCACTTGATCAACATCATGATAATTAAGGTACTGGGTGGTAAGAGTTAATTTACACTGATGAAGGCTGGATAGCGGAAAGAGTTGAAATTCACTCTTTGTCACTGTAATACTGTTTGGTACTGCCCAGTACCTTTATTTCCATCCAAATCACTTTACCCATAAAGATCAGAGAACAGAAGTGGCACTATGTTCTCCTCTGAAGGCAAGCTGCTATGAGACGGTAAGTGCCACCAAGGAGTGTTAGCAAGGTCCTTGTTTTGCCAATGAAATTGAACCTCAAACATTGTTTTGTTGTCTGTAGGCTGGCCTGGGCCACAAAATTAATGGCACAGCATCAGGCGCAGAATGCAGAAATGAAACGGCAAGAATCAATTATACCTGGATATAATGAATGGAGGGATAATGAAACCGAGTCAAGGACTTGATTGAATGCCCATTCTTTCTGGGGCATCTTTTTTTTCAGGGGAAATGGCAGAGCTCTTTTCTCCTAATTTCATTAGCCATTTTGCTATGCACTAGATATTCATTCAATGTGCAAATTGCTAATTTGATGGTCGGCCAGTAAGGCCACAATACATGTAATTGTATTAAAATTATACAAGACAAGCTATATTCTCACCAATAAACAACCACAAGATGGGGGACGAAAAACGTACACTGACTGCACTGAAGTAAGGAGGATGGAGGGGAAAATAAAACCGGCTTAAACATTTCCTCATTCCTAACTTACGAGAGAGAGCTGTGCAGCCACGGAGGACAAGCCGAGCTGGGCTGGGATGTTGGATTTATGGTTTAGGTTTAGTAATCTCTGGAGACCTGCTGGATCCTCCCCCCGTCATGCAATAAGTCATAGACCACATTTGGCCCCTCTGCACGCTGTTGTCCGACGAGGGGGCATTAGACAGGTGCTGGGCTCTGACATTTAGACCCCCATTGTCCTCCCCTCCTAATCCAACCATTGTGAGTGATTAGCAATATCCTGGTAGCACAGCTCTGTGGGACACGTCTGGCAGCGTGAATGAGCAGGGACAATGCCCTGTCAGTAACTATGCTGTCTAATTTCATTACACTGACATGCTAGTGCTTCAGTGACTCTCTCTCTGTGTGTGTGTGTGTGTGTGTGTGTGTGTGTGTGTGTGTGTGTGTGTGTGTGTGTGTGTGTGTGTGTGTGTGTGTGTGTGTGTGTGTGTGTGTGTGTGTGTGTGTGTGTGTGTGTGTGTGTGTGCGGCTGTGCGCGCAGATCGGATGTAGGATGGATTCTTTATGGCTGGGAGAGTGGTCGATTTTGTGGCATTGAGTGCTTTGTTGTTCTTTAGTTAGTGTTGTTTTTGTGTCGTGGTGGTTGACGGGGGAGACAGCCTTGGCGGTCCCACTCTGCCAGGAGAGGAAAATGAGGGAGAATGATCTCCTCTTGACCAAAATAACATGATCAGAGACAATTTGATTTTGATAAACCAACACTGGTTGACACACACGCTACAGTACAGACTCTGGAGAGAGGGTGATTGTCTGTTTGGATTACATCTGCCAAAATGATGCCGCTGAAGCTCCCCTGCTGCACTCTATTGAAGAAGACGAGCCAGATTGCAGAGATAGGGAGAGGCAGCGTCACATTTATTGGATTGGGATATGGTGTGATGGGCAGGGATGCTTGTGAGCAGAGGGAGATGTAGATTGAAGGATATAGGGAAGGCAGAGAAGTTATGAACATGATTCCATTTTGTGACAAAAAAGAAATGGGGAAATTAAACAGAGTACATTTTCCTAACCATTCAGGACGGAAACCCCTTTTGGGGGTTTTATACCCTTCAGGACGGGAACCCATTTTGGGGCTATGTACAGTATATACTGTAGCAAGTTTTTCAGAAAAAAATAATTAGAATCGGCCTCAGTCCTATAAATGGGTTAAGACCTATTGTATATACTTCTACGATAAATCGTGGAAAAAGGTATAACTACTCACAATGTGCTCACAATGTGTCACGTTGTGAGCTTGTATAGAACTGTTAGTTTTGAATTTATATTATTTTACAAATACTGTCATTTTTTATGAAATTGTTAAATTGTGACTATCAAACATAAATATACATTACATAATTAATTTAATTATATCAGACCATCTACATTTCCCAAGATTAAATGCATGCAATTCATTCAGTCTGACCAGTAGGAGGAATAAAACTAAATTTAATTAAATTAAATCAATTACCAGAGGGTGGTATCAAAAGCAGAGCCGTGGATTTCCACAAGTTTCACCTTTGAAAACATGTGATTCGATGTGATGTGTCTAACTCAGTGATTTATGGATGACGTGCCCTTTGCTTTGAAAGTGAATATCAACTAGTGCAATGGCTAATGTTTAGACTGTGTCCCCCATCTCTGCTTGCCAGCTGAGCCCACATTTGCATGGCAACGGTAAATAACACTTCCAAACGTCACTGTGAATTATTCATGTGGGTTATATATATACTGCAAAATGTAAATGTACCCTCTATAAATGCATGACATTTATGAAAAAATAAATAAAATTAAAATTAAACTTTTATGTTCCCAATCAAAACGGAAAGTGTGTAAAGAAACGGAAAAGACCTCATGTGTCCAATTTGTTTGAAATAAAAAAAGGCCAGCAATGAAATAATTGCAGGGTTTCAGGATATTTGAAACGCTGCAATTTGGCAGCTTTGCGGTTTGGGTGACCTCGCAAGTTGACCACTTTCAACCTGGCTTCCCCATTTATTTAATTTCTTTCTTTTTTTTTTCTTTCTTTTTTTAAGTCAAAAAAAGTAAAAAAAAATTAAAGATTCTTTTCAAAAACAGGGAAAATAGCCCACTCTGTAAACTCACAACACGTTGCAATGCAGCGAGTGGTTAATCAGAGTGCAATGCATGTTTGGCTGCCGCCATACTCCTGCAACAATGTCAGCAGGGGCAAATTGTGCGTGTGCTCGCGTGCGTGCGTGCGTACAGTGAACATGCACTAACTGCTGCTGATTTCCGAGTTACTGCTAGATAATCACTCCAAAGATTAAAATCATGACTTAAATATCTCTATAAACGGGCTGGTTGTTTGCCGGTAGGGACTAGTTTGTCTTACTTAGCTTGTAGATTACGGTAAGTATTCTGTGAACGCTGTATTCATAAATAGTGTCTACTTTATGCAGGATGCACAAAGAAGAATTTGTTAAGAATAATTCACATTGATACCACAGTTCTCATCCCCTTAGGAAACAAAAGAGAAGAAAAAAAACAGGGAAAAGTATACAGATGGATTGACAACATTGTTGTTTATGATTCTTCCTGGAGGACTGCGGTGCCTCCAGTATTACTTGTGTCACAGTCAGGCACCCTTGATAAAGCTGACAGAACTGAAAGGTTTCCTTGGGCCCACCTTATTTCCAGTCTTGTGATATAGACAGAGTAGCTCGACATGTCCTACTCTTTGATCAACACTCAAGTTTGTCTTTGCCTGCGAGTCTGGTGGTTGTTGTTTTTTTGCCTGTAGTGTCTGTCAGGCATGTAATGACATATCGCTGTTGTTTTGTTTTTTTCTTCTTTCCTTTCTGTTCCACTCTGGGTGGTGCTGTACTGCTACGCTCTGGCTGCTATAGGTAAGTTAATTTTTCAGACTCAGTTAAAGTGTGTTACAGTTTGCAGTCCACTGTTTGCATGTTGGTATTTAAATCTTAGCATTGTATGCGTACATGCAGTGTGTTAAAGTTAAAGGTTAAAGTCCTACTATTTGTCACATTGCTGTGTGCAAATTTTGTTCTCCACATTTGACTCATCTCTTGGAGCGGTGAGCAGCAGCCGTGCCACCCTCGGGAGTCATTCATAGTTGATCTGTGTGTGTGCGTGTGTCTATCTGTGTGCGTTTGCACGTGCACGCACGTGCATGTGTGGACACAAGGCAGTACATGGAATCATGTTCATAACTTCTCTATATGTGGGAAGGCAGTCCTCACTGTATTGCAGTGAGGACAGTGTCCTCACTGTATTGCATTACTGCTTGTTTTTTAATGTCGTTGCCTTGCTTTTCTTTTATTCTCCATTGTTCTGTAAAGCACTTTGAGCTGCATTTCATGTCATGAAAGGTGCTATACATATAAAGTTTTATTATTATTATTATTATTATTATATCCTTCAATCTACATCTCCCTCTGCTTCTTAATAACTATGGCATGATTTGTAGGCCGTTCAGGGACTTGTGGAAGATGATGGGAATGGGATTATGAAGTGTTGATTAATCTTGCCGACGTTGGAGTGTTAAGATGTGGTTGATTGAAATCTGAATGATAGTGGCCAGAACATGACTGAAGGCCCACCGGTAACCTCATTTGTCAATTACCATTTTTAACCTGCCCAGTATGTTAAAGTCCAAGCTTCCTCCGCCCCTATTTTTTCACGCTTTAATCTCTGCCAAGAGATCATGAATTCAACCCTGTGTACCTGTCCACAGCTAATCTCACAAATTACTTGGCCTTTCAGAATCATATTTCTTGCGCACGCTGACAGTAGGCCAAGGACCTCAATTCTAAAATATTTATGGCAACCTGCGTTTAGATTGACACCTACCAGAATATGCACTTATAAATGTGACAATATACCACCCTAGAGTTTCAGCCCAATTCAGCTGTCTTAACTCGGTCTTTAACGGTCATAGTGTATAGTGCCGATGATCAGCAAAGCATCAGCAAAGACGGAGAGACGTAGTAAAGGAAGGTGTATGAGAGAGAGGGGGAGGAGGACTAGAGCTATGATGTCACCACCGTAATTGTTTAATAATTAAAAGCTTGAACTATATCTATATATAAATAATCAGGAGTTGAGTGTATGTGAGAGCCCTGCTGGTGCGACCCCTCGCTCCCGGTACACCTCCGCTGACTGATGTGAAGCTGACAGCTGTCGAGCATCGAGCAGACAGCCTGCTGTAAACTGTAAAGTGTTATTGGTCAATAGGGTACAGTATATGCCATAGATAGAGTTATATATAAACTAGAGGGCGGGCTGCTATTTGCTCACCGTCGTTTGTAGCACACGGAAGAACGCTCTACTCGTTTTTTTCTGGATTTAAATGCGGACGTGCTAACCTCCATGAACGCGCCTGAATCTATTCATGAATGAGAAAAAATCATGAAATCCTACATCAAGAAACAAGAAATCATAACTTCCAATTGCACTTGTTTATTCTGTGTGACTGCGTTATCTACTGTATCCTGATTCTATCCAGAGACATGGAGACTCCTGTTACTGAACAAACACTATAGCAATGAGTACTATCAGCATATAGAGCTAACAAGAAAATCACTTACCCAACCTTTATATATATTATATATATATGGACACTTTCAAAGAAGTTAGAGAAACGGTTGTCATCGCTAGGGACACTTACACCCGCCTTCTAATGAGAGGACAAAATCTCGACTACTCTATATGGTTCCCAGTGTTTCTTCACTAGTCCGATCCAGAAGAACACAGTTTGCCGGCCACTGCTACAAAGCTGACAATGAGGTTATATCTTCCCTTCTTCTCTGGAATCCTGCCTCAAAGCAGACCAGAGGTAGACAACTGTTGATGACCCTGATGTCATCGCTAGGGACACATGCATCAGTAAGCAGGAACTGGGGATGGAAATGAAGGACCGGAAAGTCTGGCGTGGCATTGTGAAATCCATGATCTCGACCACAGTCGAAAAATGATTAATATTTCGCTGTAAACACTCAATGAACCTCATCTATATTGTGTAGGCCACTAGGCCTACATATAACCCCAAGGCAAGTCAATTGATTTTAGGTTCTGATTAAATATTTTGCCAACACTGGTGGTTTCTAACCACCGAATATTGGTTGGCACTCGTGAGGCGCTGTTTGGAAGATAAAGTACAGTTGTATTTCATTGCTTTATTGTGTCAAGTCAAAGCAGGAAAAATGTCCCCATTCAGCACAATGACTGAGAGTAGTTTTTGGTTACTGACTGAAAGGTCTACTACCCCAAATAGACAGAAAAGACAAAGGGCCAAAGGAGATGTGAGGTTTCCATGGAGTATTTCTAAGTCATTCCAACTCATACGTGGGTGGGCTGCTGTTCTGTGTTATGAAAACATTTACATATATTATATTATTAAATTATATTTTATATAATATTGTCCGATTCTAGGGATACCAAGGATGCAGTATTGCCTTACTGATGTCTTTATCAGGGTCATGCGGTGGAGCCTGAGGGCCACTATGGGGGATCTCTCTCCGTATGTCTTTCTGTGCCAGGTTCCAAGGTAAAAGTTCAGATACACTGGTCCGGTTTGAGTGAAACCACAGTCCAGGTCTTCGGGCTTACTGCGTGATTCATTATCATGCGCATGGCATGATCCTCCCTGAACAGAGAAGAACAAGACATCTCAATTCAAATTCCAATAAAATATCCACTGTGGTTTCGCTGCTCTTATACTGTCCACATCAAAGGCACCACAACGGGATTCCGTCCACGCAGTTATTTTGACCCGTTTGTTTCTTTGACCTGTAATTGGCAGACCTGACCCTGAAGTGTCCACGGGGTGAAGGTAATTTAAGCGAACGCAGGAAAAGACGGTGGAAGCTTTGCGGTAGTGAAACCCGAGGGAGTCGATATTTGACAAAGCCACCCTATCTGTGGGCACTTCTCATTCCGGGAAGATCATCAGGACTTCATTACCCGGCTGTCACTCTGCTGAGACAGCAGCACGAGGCAGCGCGCCTCACATCAGCAAACAACCACCCCACCCACCCATCCACCAACCACCACCACCACCCTGCCCCCACTTCATCCTGTGCTCTGTGTGCCTGAGCGGTTCATGTGAAGTCTCTGGAGATATCAGCCATGTATCAGCCGAGGCAGTGGTCATTTATTACGAACCTGTCATAAGGGACCAAGGTGGCATAAAGCCCGGGGAACGCGCCTCACACTCCAATCAGCTCACTACGTCCTTGGTCCTCTCTCTCTCTCTCTCTCTCTCTCCACTCTCTCTCTCACTCTCAGGAAGGGAGAGTGGGATAGAAGGGCAGCTGAAAAAGGAGGGAGGCAGAGGCGTGATTAGATGGAGAGCATCAGAGGAGGGGGGTGTTGAAAGGGTGGAGAGTGATCTGAATGGAAAGAAGAGGTGAAGAGAGGATGGCGAGACAGCGAAGAGAGACGGGGCGTGAAAAGGAGGAGGTAGAGAGTAAAACGATGCACAAAGAGGCGAGACGAACGAGCGTGGCGTGTGTGTGTATGTGTGTCTTCACTGGCAACACTTTGAGTAATGATCCTCACTCCCGCATACGACGAAACGACACATCAGTAAAAATCGGATTGTTTTTAAGGCAGTATGTCAAACACACTCTTCCCTTTTTGTATTGCACCTGATTAGGGCCTTATGTTACACCTCCGCGGCAGCACTTGCGCGTTCAATACACAGTACATTGAACAGAGTCGTGTTTTGCATTCCAACTAGAAGACTAGTGGAAATGAATTACGCTTTTGCTCGGGGAAAGAAATCGAAAGGGAAATACGATGCTGAGGAACGATCCCATTCCATGGAAATGGGTGTGAGCTCTCCTCCCAGGGCGGAATGGGACTCTATACTGACATGTCAACAGGGAGGAATTAGAGACAATGCATGTTCCTTCTGGGAAGTAATTAGCATGACCATTTTCTGTGTGCTGGCATCCTTGGCTTGGTTTACAGATGTCTCACAGGCTCACTGCTGCCATTTTGTGAAAATGTCTTTTTTATTAATTTGTGTGTTTGGGTATGAATATGCGTCCCTTAACACAATAGTTAATTGTAATGAGAATGTGGAATACTACGGCATGCCAGGCAAGCTACTGTAAACTTGGTTTAGCTTCTTTGGCAGGTCCGGTGTGGTCCACTGGGTGTCATACAGTGGTGTTCTAAGTGGGTTCTGGGGACACCCAGGGGTCCAATTGACTTGTTTAATGTGATAATTTTACAGTCCAGATGTATCAGTATTCCCAATTTCTTTCATTAATCACTACTATGAATCGGTTTCTGTTGGGAAGTTATGACTGTTTACATCTAATCTAAACAAATACAATTAATTAATCTTATCAGGCTCCCTAGGACATAATGGGGGACCTAAAGAAAGTCAATTTGGGGATCTGTGATATAATTTTAATTTATGGGGGATAACTAGTGCACAAATGGAACCAAATGGAGGGTCTGTGTGTTTCCAATGTTGTGCACTCTCAGGGTTCATTTAAAATCCAGGAAGTTGAGTGCACACTTGTTTACTGTACTATACCACCTGTGTTTACTGTACTATACCACCTGCAGGAGGACTGCCAAGTTATTACCGTACATTACACTTCCCACACAGCTTCCATTCCCTGTGCAGTGACTCCTGCAATCTCCACCATTGTTACCGCAGTGTAAGGAGGCAGCATCACCTTACCTGCCACAGTTCTGCCTGCTGTATCTGCGCCGGTGCCATTTAACACCGTCAACCGGCACCTACACGATATCTTATCATGAACTATCCGGGCTAAGCTGTGTGTGCGCAGTAGACCCCGGCTGCTACCGCGCTTGACATTTTTCATTTATCATCCTGATTCACGCTAATTAAAACTGTAATTACAATAATAACTAGAACTGCACTCTGTCGAGTGCATACTTGCTTGTTGCACACTAGTAGGCCATAAATGGCCAAATAGTGCGCAAGCAGAGCGCACAAGTACTTTCGACCGCTACAAACTGTCAAATCTCAGTAATGACTACTTGTGCCTGATACAAGTCTCTGTCTAGAATAAAGCTTTATGAAAGAATAAAGCTTTAAAACATATCGTCATTACGTCACCATCGAAAACCAATTACACTCTACACACTCACACTATGTAAATGTAATTTGTAAGTTGATTAGCGGTATACTGTGGTTACTTTGCGCCGTACGCACCGTCCCAGCCAACCCGCTACTTTTGATGCGTATGCACCGTCCCAGCAAATTGTGCCTGATACGGCAGTGGTGCCAGATTACATACATGTATACACAACACAGGAGCATTACCTTTAATCCTCCCAACACTAAAACATATCGTCATTACGTCACCATCGAAAACCAATTACACTCTGGCATTGGGTCCTTTAATCCACATATTTCTTACGTCATCATTGAGAGCTAGTTATACATATACACACCATGTAATCTGTTCCCAGCAAATCAGGCACAATTTGCTGGGACGGTGCATACGCATCAAAAGTGGCGGGTTGGCTGGGACGGTGCATACGAGTCCCGGGCGAAACTATTACTTGCGCGCTCTGCTTGCGCAAGTAATAATATGTGCAGACTACTTCACATAATCATTCACGCCTACACATGTGAGTGAAAGTTATACATATTAACGTTATTCTCTAATATACATCATATGTTGACTGTAATATACAGTATGAGCAGTTTACAGATTTAACTGCCTGGAGTTCAGATATCATGTGATTTGTCATGGGACTCCCACATCCACTATATGCAGTCAGTAGATGCGGGCAAGGATCCATTACCGTGGTGTTGCCAAAAGAGCCGGTCTCCCAAGTGCCATTCTGAAACAAATATACCTGACCTTCATTCGTCCAATCCTTGAGAACGCCAGCCCAGTTTGGGGTGGGCTGATAAAAGGCCTCTCGGAGGAGCTGGAGAGCATTCAGAAACCATGCTGCAGCAAAATCATTGGCATTCCGTCATTTTATCTTCCGCCTCTCAGTAAAAGGCGTAATGAGGCCACCCTGAGCACACTCAACCAATAACTACTGCTTTGTTAGCCTGCAGGGCAGCATTCCTTTTCGGGTTATGATCTGGTTGGGATCCTATGATAGCGTTACGTAATGTTGAAGTCATTGTTTTGTAGTCATCAGGACTAAGAATAATACCTTGACTACAACATGACATAACAATATCATCCGCTCCCGACCGGATCACAGGGCAATTTAGTAACACAGACCAGGCTTTCCTCCGAGGTGGAAAGCCTGGTGACACGAGGTTACTGCTTTTTTTTTGGGGGGGGGGGGGCATGGGCATTAGCAAAGAATAGCAGATCTACAAGCCCACAACACGTTACAATGTTGTTGCAAGCTTATAGATTCACTATTTTGGCGAAGACATTTGGCATAGAAGGAAAAAAGCGCCAACTCAGGTCCAGATTAATAAATCTAGAGAGTTTAATCAAACTAATCGAAAGCTTATTTTTTTATTTCCACAAGCAGAACCAAAAGACACAAACCCCCCTTTTATTCCTTGTGCACTTACATAGTTGTATAAATCTGGTACACCACAGACCACATATTTTCTATTTGCTTGAGATTCATGTATTTTGTATGCTGCTGCCTGCCTTGTCACTCTGTCTTTGAGAAATTAAGCTTTGAACGTAGGCAAACTAGGCATACTGTATATTGTAATTTGTAATTTGTAAATGTTTTACATTTATAACAAAATGTATAACTAAATTTATAACCACGATTAAGAGGGTCTCTGAATATAAATATCTTCGCATCTGGCTTGACGATAAACTTTCTTTTAAATTTCATATTGTTGATCTTGTCTCCAGACAAAAACTAGGTTTTCTGTATAGCAATAAATTCTGTTTTCCAAATTCCAGTAAAACGCTATTATTGAGACCACTTTCCTCTCGGTCCTGGACTACGGGGACATTATTTATAGGCCTGCTGCTCCTTCACTTTTAAAGTGGCTAGACACTGTCTATCACTATGCCTTGCGGTGGACTACTAGTGATAGTTATAGTACCCACCACTGTGCACTTTATGAGAACTCAGGTTTATCCTCTCTGACTGAGAGGCGAGATAAGCATTGGCACTTGGCCACTTGCTGGGATGCTCCCTGACTATATTTCTTCCATGATGGAACTGAACAATAGGCAATAGCACCTATCAGACCCGCTCTAGTGATTTCTTATGGCTCAAGGTTCCTAGGCCCAGACAGAGTTGGGCAAGACAGCTTTTTCTGTCAATGGCCTCATGGCCTTCATGGAATTAACTCCAAAACGCTATTGAATATTTTTCACCGTGATTGCTCCCGCTTCAATTGATTTATTTTACTGATGGTTGTTCTGTATTAAGTTCCTTTGTAATTTACCCTGATTTATAATGTTGTTTGATGTTTATTTTGTGACTGTATTTTATGTATTGTAACCTCGGCTACGTTGAAAATGATGGCTTGCCCTCAACTGTATTCCGAGTATACTGTAAATATAGGTGAGAAAGAATGAGAAAGATGGACCCAAGAAAGACTAGTACTTTAGGTCACAGATCACCACAAATCAACATAAAGATAAAAATAACTTTATACAGTAAACATCATTATGTGTGCACATATTTTCTCACTTGGTAACGCAACTCCTGGTAGCTCTCAAACGACTTAAGTAGTTGTGTTTTCGAGTGGTGGTGGTTGAAATGGTGTTACCCTCTACCCATAGTGATTAGTATAGTGTGCCCCATCTTGAGAGATGAGCTAAAAAGGTTGAAAAAGCGTATTTTCTGTTATACAGTTTTCAGCTAGGTCAGGAGGTAACAGGGGGTGCATGGCCAAAAAGGTTTGGGTATAGAGCCCCTGGGAATCTGGTCAAGTATAGTTTAAGTGGTTATGTTCTTGGTACCTGATTAAAAGTAAGAAATCACACCTGTGTGAAGTGAGGGGTGCTCTTATCATCATACATCATATACATCACATTCAATCATCACAAATGTCATTCCGGCCAATCACAATTAGCATTTTCTCTTTAGTGTCCTCACTTCAATGTTTGTGTTTACACAAACACTGAAAGCTGATGGGCTAGGTTAAAAAAATCTTTTTTTTTCTGGCTGAATTCCTGGAATAGAAATCACATATCAATATTGCTGTTGTTAACAGTTTGGAGAGTTGGATACGGCAGGAAAAAAGTTAACTTTGTTTGCCTTCTTGTACTTCTGTGCGTCCTCTTCTCATGCTGGAAAGATAATAATTGTCATAATAGTCATATAGCTGATAGATATGATTAATTATGTATTCCTCGCTCTTATATGCTATGCACAGTAATTGGAAGATATGAAAATGATGTCCACAACATGCATGAATCACCCAGTCGGGTCACGGCTTCAGCAGCTGCATTCTTCAGTGAGTGTATTCCCATCTCTGCCCTTTACTGTACCAAGGATATTATAAAATCATTATTTGGTCCTTTCACAGTTAAACCGCTTCCACGGTTTCCTCTGTGGGAAGGCGTGGCCCTTCACAGTCTGCTGTGACAGTAGCACCAGCCTTGGCTTTAACAGTCTGTTCACTGGCAAACTGTGAGATGTGCTTTTGGTAAAGGAACAAAGTACAGTACTATAGGGGTGCAACAGTTAATCTGAATTTAGTGATCAATATTTAAAACAATATAATTTGATCAAATGTGACTGGTCAGGGCTAAATAGTAGAGACACTCCACACAACTGCACACACAACATACAGCTGCTTCCATTGGATGAGCATCATGCTGGCTTGGAAGTGCATGGCTGGTTTAGTTGCTGTAACTGTTATGTTTGCAATATTATTTTAAAGTGTCTTTGGTAGGAGACAGACAGATTGACGATACAATAATAACATATTGGTGTATTGTTCCTTTAAAGCTGTCCTGAAGTGCAGTGTTATGAGAGAGAGAGAGAGAGAGAGAGAGAGAGAGAGACTAGTGTCCTCCTCTGCTTTGTCCTCTGCTTTGTTGGCCAGTCCAGACATCACATCTTGTGCCACAGACAGTCAAGAAAGATACAGTATAGTACAGTACAGTCACCTCATGCTGAGGCTGGCGTTTAGCAGAACTGGAGGCTGTACAGTCCTTGTTCATGTCAAAATCTATTGCCACACCACAACTGATGGGTTCAGACAAGTGCATTGTGAACAGTAGAAGCCTGCCATTGACTCCTGCTTGTCAGATGCTTCTGAGGCCTATATATATATATATATATATATATATATACATATACTGTATACTTTCTTTTACCATGCAGTCAATGGAACAGCTCCGTTTATCCGCCTCACACCAGGAGAGTTGCATGAGAGTTTGGTGGCCGTTCAATGGCTGAGGAATTAAAGACGTAGTGAATGAAAAATATGTTTTTCACACTTTTAGACCATATCCGTGGTCATCATATGGGCATACCTAACATTGGATGCCAAAAAAATGGGAACATTTTTGTCTATTTTAAGTCCATAAAATCTAATTTTAATTACTTCCTTTGAATGAAAATGTGATGCGTGATGACATGTTAGAGGCTCATATGAATAAAAATTAAGCTTGATTTAATTCACCGCCCAAACACTCTCATTCAAGATGACATCCAGACAGTATCAACTCATTTTAAACTTGATCATCACACTATGTATCTGATTACTTACTCATTATCACCAGTGCAATGTTGCCTTACACTATATGGCCCATTGCCCATGGAAGAGCCACGCGAGTTGCTGCCATATACAGTATTTGATACTGAGGGTTGTTTTGTGTGTCCAGTAGCTCCTCCATCTATCATCCACTCTGCGATTTAGTCTCTAAAAAAATCATAATCTCAGCATGGCCCACTGTCCCGCCACGCCTTGGTGCATGAGTGACATCATCGACATGGTGTCAGATTCACATGGGAAGTCATGCCGCTATTAGACCCTGTCTTGTTTTGTGTTTCACTTGCTGTCCTCTTCTGCCTCTCCATGTGCACATTCAGAATTAGATAGATATCCTGAGATTTCTGTCACCGCAATCAATGAATGGCTCATGAGCTTTCCAGTTCACGGTCACAGTCTAAATGTCTTTCTCAGGATCTTTTAATATCCTCCCCACAACCACACACCCATGTCATTAGAAAGTGTGCTGCCTGTCGTCTCCTGTGTGGCTGTGTGTAAACAGGGGAAGGAGCCTAGCAGGATCAATACTTCTTTTGCCAAATACATGACATCAATTCCCCATGTAACTCTGTCCTGCTGGAAAGAGTCATCTGAAGACATTATTAAAGCACACACCACTGTTATTTCAGCCCTCTTCTACTGACTGTATTCCCACTGAGGGAATCAACGATTTCACTTCTTCTTTGCCAGTTTCTATGGTGATGTGTGCGTAACAAACACAGGATTAACAAGTCACAAAGCCTTTCACCTTCAGTCATTCTATGTGGGGATATAGTTCTGAAGGTATAAATGTACGGATATAAGAGAAATTTGTTATACCTGGCTCAGCCCCGGGGATCCTCACGAGGGGGGGGCGACAAACATTCTGAAGGAAAGGTAATGTTAAGCTATGCGTTGTGAAGTCCACTGTCCTAACAGCCTATACACTTTGATGCGCGGCTTTGACTGATGGCAGAAGAGAGGGTCAGGGAGGGGTGTGTGTGTGTGGAGGGATAAATTAAGTAACTTAATCAAATTTGTTTCACCAATGGGGTATTTTGTTTGGCCAACCGAGGCTTGACACACAGGTAACTCCACTGTGTCTTCACTGCCAGCAGTAGCAAGTAGCCGCATGCGGTCAGAGCGGCCTGAAAGGTGTCTGCTGTAAACATATTTACTCTCATTAATGATTGACTCATTGCAGAGTTGGACGGAAGACAGAAGTTCACTCCTTGTCCACGCATGAATTGTGCATGGCTGCTGTAAAGCTTCAAAAGGCATAGGATAAGCAACAGACTAGCAGGAAGATTTTCCAGGTGAATTGACCCACTTTAGAGAATATCATGAACAAAAAGGCAATCAGCCAGAGAGCTTTCAACCACTCAAGGCCCTCTATAGTAAACTAATACTTAACTTGACCGGGGTCGGCTGTGTCTTCGGGCCACTCTTTTTCGCCTCTACACCAAATATATTCCCTGAATATAGCCTACAAACTCAGAATGCATCACGTGATGTGTTTCGAACTAATAGATCTGTTTTCGCCAGAATAGGTATGCTACGGGTCAAGTGGTTAAAAAAGTTAATGAAAAAGTCTGCAGTAAGCATGCATTTCCAAATGCTGACATTTCACAACTATGCTGACACCTAGCACATATAATTGTAGTAAATAATGCTTATGGAGAGCGGTGATTTTTTAAACATATCTATCTATAAATGCACCAAGTCTCTGTCTGTCTGAACTCGAGAACCATTTGCCCCACCGACAAATTCAACGCCGAAACATGTAAATAAAAATGACATTTCCCTTTGGCTTTTAGGCTTCGTAAATAATAATGCAACATACTGCATTAATTAAAATTAATGCCAAAAAACCCAAATCCTTAATGACAATTTAGACAAAAGGTGTCCTTCCTCCAAGTAGTACTGCTTGTCAAAAATGTGAATTGCAGACTTGAAAAGAAAAGAATCCAAGGCACTCCGTGTTCGGTGAAAAATGTAATAGTTTCTTTTAAAGATGAGCAAGGCAAATAAATAACAGGACCAACGCGTTTCGACCACAAAGGTCTTTGTCAGGGTCTATCTGCCAGCTTGGCCGATTAGTCACCTTTAAATACAGCCAGGTGGTGGGTGTGATCCAATCATATCATTACATCGTTATTTCATTGTCATATAAATTATTTCATTTTAGTTACACTTTGTTTATATATCATGTTGATTATACATAAAAGATGTTCAATAAATCAAAGAATAACAAATAACAAAACACCCAAAGGGACCAGCACCAAGTGAAAAGAAAAAGACAATTAATGGGAAAAACGAAGGGAAAAATATAAAGTAATTAATTACATTTAGAAAAGTAACCCAAGTCACAATATAATATATATAAGTATATAATATATAATATAATATATATAAATATATAAATACAGGACTATCAGAGGAAAGGCATGAAATCAACTTCATCATTGAGGCCAGGGAATGTTGTGGCTTTTAGAGTGACTATCCAATACGTTTCTCTTTGGAGCAGTTTGTTGAGTCTGTCACCACCTCTGATGTCGCTTTGACTGGCTTCTATGGCTGTAGCTTTCAGAGAGGAGGGGCTCCCGTGCCCTTTTTCGTGGTAGTGGACAGCCATCGGGTAGTTTGGGTTGTTGGTGTGAATAGCCGTTTTATGTTCTCCCAGCCTGTCTTTGAATCGGCGTTTGGTTCTGCCTATATAAAAGTGACCACAGGGACATTCGAGGCGATAAACAATGAAGGTTGTGTTACAATTTGCAAAATGATTGATTTTGTATATGGTTAGTGTACACATCAATGAATGTATTTGTTTTGGGAATATTGTCACAGTGGGTACCTTAATGACAATTATTTGTATGTAAATTAATCGTCAAGTAACATGTCATGATCGTGCTGAAGGCTTAGAGATGCAACTGAAATAAAAGTACCTGAAGGACATTACATTGTGTGCTGGGGCCGTCAAATCATATATACAGTATAGTTTAAAATTAGAGAAGGGTCATTCTAGCGCCTCTCTTGCATCAAGGCCATCTAGTGGGTACAAGTTTACAGTAGTGCTAATGCATACTCAGTTACAGTTTAGTTAGTTTACAGTTACAGTACCTACCTATATCGTCACTGTCAGGTGGAAACCTTTTATGACCAAAACATTTCTTTATTTTATTATTTAAAAAAACATTAAAAGCCAGTCTACAAGCTCACAACACGTTGCTATTTTCCCTACTTTTGTGTGACACGCTTTGTATGATGAAGTAGGGCATTCATTTACAAACGAGAAATGATTACATACCGGTAGTCATATTATTACCAGCTGCTTTTATATCTGCGGCGGTGGTGGTCTGTCGTCGCGTTGCACACAATGCGCACTGAAGAAAGACAGTTGACTGTATTGTAGGCTGCTGCTACATGTATATTATTATCACAACATGAAGTTATAGCATGATGTTCACAACCTCGCGGCAGTAGTTTTCATTAGTTTCTGATGTTCTGTTGTTGGTTCATGTCAGATGCTGGCTGTGGTCACGCAGGCTGCGATCGCGCTGGCTGTGGTCACACTGGCTGCGGTCACGCTGGCTGCGGTCACGCTGGCTGCTGCGGCAGCCAAGCAAGACTAGCGGGAGCCAATCGTGGACTAGGTCGTCTGTTTCCAGTACTGTATGTTTATGGAACAGCAGCTTTCCAAGCAGCTGGTAAAAATAATAACTAGAAAAAAATAAGGCAGGACCAAGCAGGAAGGCAATAATCAATAAGAATTATTTGCACAATAAGCCATAGAAACATGGAAGACTAAAAAGAAGACCATGGAATTGTGACAGGGTCTTTTTTTTATTGTGGGGGGCAGGGTTCTTGAAGACTCATAGACTGAGTTGGCGGTGCCCGGATTTGAACCCATGACCTTGTGTTCCAAAGACAAGAGCTCTACATACCGAGCTAACAGCAAAATCATTCACTGTTTTTGTAGCAAGTTGCGCAAGGATAACAATGATAAAGGTGGGTATAAACAGGGCTGCACATAAGCGGTGCGTCAGCGCGCATGTGTCGTTCCTATTCAAAATGGAAATCGGTCTCTCTCTTCTATTCGGAGAACCAGATTATTACAGTAGTGGGGGGAAAGGGGGGTTCAGAGTTCCGGGTCGGCTCACCAGAACCATCCATGGACACGTTTGGCATGGCCCGGCCTCTACCATATTTCCGAAAACCGACTGCACGGTTCAGCCAGAACTGCTATTTTTGGCATAAGGAGGAGAAAACAAAAACAATGAAGGACCAAGTCCTTTCAGAACTGCTTGGTCCTTTAATAATACAAAATCAAATATGGAGATACGAGGGGCTATATTTTGCGCCACCCCTTAACCCTTATCCCTGAACTTATTAAAACCTTTTAAAATAGTTCAAATCTACAAGCTCACAACGTGTAGATGTAGATCGGCTAGTTGAACTATCTTAAAATGATTTTGGAGATGGAGATGGAGCCCGAGGTTTCAGCAACCATATATGGCCTCCATGGAGTAATGTCTTCCGCTTAACATGTTTGACATGTAAACACAGCGTTGCTATAGATGGGAATGTATGCATTTATTTCTATACATTTATGTCTGACTGTCTAGAAATAATGTGAGCTGCTAACCATTTTCTCTGATGTTATGACCTTCTCACTTTCCACACGTTATTTACCTCATACACATTCTGTATCATTTTACTTTCATACTGATTGCTTGGTTAGATCTGGCCAATTTCACTGCATATTTCAGAATTTTATTCCAAAAAGGTCATCCCACATTGTAATGTGCAACCACATACAGGTACTGTACTTATTCCACGAGTTAAATTACATTTGTGTAGTTTTTATTATTTCTCTGCGGCTGTGTCCAGAAGTAATTCATTAGTAGAAAATAGCCTATCTTGAGACAGCTAAAGCACAAATTATATTCGGTGTCCAATGAAGTATAAATCAGGCTTAACACTAGATTTGAGTGGAAGCAAAATGTATAGTTATTTTAAAGCTATTGTTATAATTAACTAATTTGAACCTCGGATCCTTATTTTGGACTTAAAACACATTAACGCTACTTTTGTGTGACCCTGTCATAATTGGGGAAAAATATACAATAGGGCACTCATTTGTGCAAAAGAAAAAGAAACATGAAAGGATAAGATACAGTGATGCTGTGCTTGCGCTCTCATAAGAATCCCCATGGGCTGATCAAAGTCATGCAGTGTATTGGAATAAGTAGCATTTTGTTGGCTGGTTCACTGTAGAGAATTCCAGTCCCATTTCTGATATCCATTCAGTGTGCATGGCGATGAGTGCGTGCATGCGGCAAATGCGTATATGTACTTGTCTGTCATACAGTAATGTACATTTCTGGCTGAGCATTTTATTTACATATGGAATTTCAGTGGCATCGCTTCATTGCGTGTGATTGAACGAAAACACGTGTTTATGTCTCTAAAACATACGTTATAGGCCTATCCTCTTGAGCACACATGTTCGTGCCTTGTAATGGCGTGTAAATATTGGAATGTAACGGGCATGCTGCACTACTCTGTAGTCTGTATAAACTACAGATTGAAGCGTGTATAATGTGCCACCGCTATGAGTGTTTGTCTGTGTGTGTGTGTGTGTGTGTGTGTGTGTGTGTGTGGATGTGTGCGCGACTGTGCGTTCTCACCCTCCTGTTTATTTGCGTGTCGTCGCTGTCGGGTGGAAACCTTGTATGTCCAAAAATAAAAACAAAAAAACATCACTTTCCTTTTTTTATTATTTTAATTTGTAAAATGATGTATAAAGCCCACAAATACACACTTTAGCCACTTTCCCCTAAATTATTTTTTTAAAGCAGCAAAAATAGCTAGATCGGCTATTGATTTATTTCTTGGACATATTGAATGTTCATTAGCGTGCACAGTACACTGCAGTATGACGAAGTAGGACGTTATTTTGTGACATTAAAAAAGTTGGAATGTGGAGATAGGAGGTCATTTCTGCCCGGCAGTGACGATGTGTGAAAGCATGCACAGCCTCTCAGCGCGGATCTGTCTCTCTGATTGGCCTTTAAACAGTGCACGCTCTCCCCGGAGCTCATTTCACTTGGTCTTATGGGCTCCGGTGAGGGAGGTCTTGACGTGGGAAGCTTTTCTGCTGACACCCTCAGTGACCTGAGAAACAGCAGCCGTGACAGGCCGCGCTGACGCGACTGTCACTTGTCCTGACTGATGACAGACACACAGGCGCTTCCCGTCAGATAACATCTGAATGAAAGCCGGAGGAGCGAGGAACGCTACAAGGAACGCTACTGTCACGTCATGACAGGACTGAGAGAATGAAGGGAGACGAGAGAGGGGGGGGGGGGCAGAGAGAGAGATGGAGAGAGCCTTTCTGCGTGGAGTTTACATGTACTTCCTGTGTCGGTATACCCTCACAAAAACATGCAGTAATCCTCTTCTCTATACTGCCGCAGCCTCCCCCTCATCAGCTGCGTCGCCTGATGGAGGGAAAAGGAATTGGTTGGAATAACGTGTTCCTTCCACGCGCTACATCCTACTGGGAAACTCCCCCCTGTCAGGTGATAAGAAGCGGCCTGCTCACTCCTCATGCCTTGAAGGAAGCATGAGCTCAGTTCGGGGCTCTCCACAGATTTGCAGAGGCAGAGTAGCGCCCAGGATTACAGTTCAGGCAATTGGCACCAGGTAAAAAAATCGGTTACAAAATTGTGATATAAAAATGAGAGAGAGAGAGAGAGAGAGACTAGCACTAGGTGCATAAATAATATTTGCTCAGGTAATATTTATCAAAGTGCAGGTTTTGTTTTTAAATATAGGCCTATAATACATACTGAAATCAAAGCAAACACCGCTTTCAGCTACACATTCCATCACAATAACCTCAATATTTCATTAAAAACTAAATCCCATTTCCATTACTCTGGTAGCATTTCATCACATATCTTACGGTCATTTCGCTTTCATTTGATCAAAAAGTGTTTTACTTTTATGATTTGTTCCTCTCCTACCTATTCTCTCTTGTGTAAAAAAGAAATAGCCACAAATGCTCCAGTAATTCATGTTTTCTCCTGTGAGGCTATGCTTAGTTTGGATTCAGCGTACCTATTACCTGCAATCCAATAGGGGGACCACACAGATAAGTAACAAAGTACATGTATTCAAATACTGTACTTTTGACTTTTGACATTTTTAAATGCTGTACTCTACATTGCAGTATTGATACTTTTACTTAATTAAAAAACATGGAGTACTTCCTCCGTCACTGCACGCACGTAACATGACACAGTGAGTGACAAAAGCAAGAGCCATTTACAACAGACTGGATCAATAACCCTCTATCCATTAAAGGGGATACCTCGGGGCTATAATATACCATGGTAGGATATTCTGCAATATCAAACTGCGGGTGACACAGAAACCCCCTTTGGGGGATTCCAGCTACAGTCTATTATTCACAAGGCCTCGTGTGATATGAGCACCATAAAAGACAATAAGACTGTATGTGCTGCTTGTAAAAAAAGTGGAACCATCCTTTTATATACAGCATGTATGTGATGTACTGTATACCGTGTGTGGTATACGTAATGGCAAACAGAATTCTGTATAGTGCATAGTCGCTATTGGGTGGAAACCTTGTATGTCCAAAACTGTTACTTTTCATTAAATGGGCATAGATATAGAGATCTGTTATAGTTATTATAGAGACACAAAGCTATTGTTAATACTTTTCATTGGTTAACTTCATCACGTTCACCCTGGCATCCCATTTACGCCATCACTATAGATTATAGATAAAAATTGCCACACTTGTTCAAAAATAGAGGAAATTGCAGCTCTACAAGCTCACATTAACGCATTATGACACATTTCCAGCTTGTAGATCATGATCTACAAGATACTGTCATCAACAAAGTATAAAATAGGGCATTCATTTATGAATCAAATCGAAACATCTGCCCGACAATATACGACATACCGGTGTGTATATATGTCCAGCATTGATATTATAGTAGTGTAACGGTGTGTGTATATATGTCCAGCATTGATATTATAGTAGTGTAACGGTGTGTGTATATATGTCCAGCATTGATATTATAATAGTGTAACGGTGTGTATATATGTCCAGCATTGATATTATAGTAGTGTAACGGTGTGTATATATGTCCAGCATTGATATTATAGTAGTGTAACGGTGTGTATATATGTCCAGCATTGATATTATAGTAGTGTAACGGTGTGTGAACCACTGAATTCATTGATATTATAGTAGTGTAACGGTGTGTGAACCACTGAATTCAGTACCTGAGGGTAAAGCAGTCATGGCATACAGTGACGTACAGATGCTGTACAACTTAGCTGACAGAGGCTATGTTCTCCTGACTGTTAACATGACCTATTTAAAACTCAAGCATACCCTATTTTAGTATCGTTCCAGATGGTATTTTGCAAACTGTGAAAAAATATATTATATATTTATATTACTGCTTCGAGTTTTAGTTTCGCACTTTATACATTTGTCATTATGTAACATTTTGATATACTTTGAATGGCATACACGTTAACGAAAAGCTGACACTTTAGTATTTTTAATTTTTTAAAGCTTGCAGCCCTTCAACTGTTCACGCTGATTGTCAGTCATTCTTATTACAGTAATTAGTAGACCTTTGGAATCGAGGGCAGCGGTAAGCCTCGGATATATCTCGCCAAGCCCCTGATCTTGCTGTTTATTTATTATTTTATTTCCCCCCTTAAAATAATCTTACATTTCCCCTTCCCAGATATTATTCGGCAAAGAGGGAAACAAAGAGTATGTCAATTATGTCGGGATTATGGGTGCTGTGGTGTTTACTGTAAGTGACGTTAAAGAGTGCATCAGTCTCTGTTTGGACTCATTTGATCCGTCACTCACACTGCAGCTCTGTGCCAACAGTATGTCCCTCTCTGTCCCTCTATGTCCTTCTATGTCCTTCAGTAGGAATCCAGACCTCAACTGCTGTCTAACTTTACAGACCCGTGTCCACCAAGGGGTTTTTTGTTTTGTTGGCAGCCAACTCATTGGGCCAAATCATGTGCTGCCTGTCATAGAGGGAGATGGATGGATGGAGATATATATATATATATATATATATATATATATATATATATATATATAGTTTTTTCAAACACAGGATATGATGTTATTATCCAAAGTGCCTTGGACTCTGCATGGCAGGGGCGTCCTCCTCCCTGAGCCAAGCTTGCGTCTAACAAGCAGAAGGAGTCAGTAATACTAATACAACAGAACAGAGCACCAGAGTTACAGCAGAAATCAGTGATTATACAAAGGAACGTACAGTTCCCGAGTCAAAGCAGAAGTCATTGATAATACAAAAGAACAAGAACACACTGCAGGTCTCATGTGGGGGTAAGCTTAGTTGTGGAGCCTGATGGCTACTGGCTACTGCATGGCACAAAGGCCGAGTCCCTTTGTCGTATGCTGGATGTCACGCGGACTTTGAATGCGTTAATTCTATCAGCCATGGAAGAAAAGAGTCATGGATAATTAAAGGGCTGGTTTTCCCTGCGTCATATGTCACAGTAGGAAAATAATAACACTTATATCTACAAACGGCTGCAACAAACCGAGAGAGAGATGCAACTGATGCAAACTGCGAATGGGTTCACCCATTAGATAGATAGATAGATCTACTTGGTCTGTGTAGATAGGAGGGTTGTGGGGCAGTTCAGAAACCTGTCCACCAGTGACATCATCGTTAGGCAGATCGTTTTTTAAACGAGATTAAAAATAATCCAATATTAAGATATTTATTATCGCGAGAATGATGCATTCCATTTTCGCTTTGCAACTTTTCAGGAATAGAAAGCCTACAATGTCTATTAGCTTGGATTCCCCATCGATGATGTCACTGGTGGACGGGATTCTGAACTGCCCACAGCCCTCCTATGAGACAGACTTTTTTGCACTATTTTATCATGATCATTAGTGAGGACCAATTATATGAAGATAGAAGTGGCGAATTGGTGAATTTAAGCTACTACTCAAATATCACACTATGAATACATTTGACTGGTTCCACATTTACTGTACATCAACATAGGCTTTCCTGCCGAGAGGTGTTTCTGTTTTCGAAAACTTTTCGTGACAACATGAGCAATTAAGTCCCATGCGTCACAGACTGAAAATAGCTCATCTATAGAAGCTCACAAAATCCTCGTACGACAGTGCATCAATTATGCAGTACAATGTACATTGGTCTGCTTTTGAGGAACAGATATACAGATACGTACTGTACAATGTACATACATACATACATACATCAGCATTAGGTATGCGGTCTAGCCTAACTTGGACTCAGGGGGGTGAACGCCTCTGCCTTGCATAGTCCCCAGTGAATAGGCATTTTGCCCTTCACTGGTAACCCTATTTTGGATTAGTTTTAAATATATGAAGGTATGGTGGGCTGGGCTTTTTACAAAAAAGCCCCCCTTTTAAATACTACATACATACATACATACATACAGTACATACATACCGTACATATCTACATACATACATTTCAGAAGTTTTAGCAGTTTTTAAGGACCCACTTTTAGGCCAGTGCACCAGAGCAAGCTCTACCCATTTTAACCAAATACATACATACATACATACATACATACACACGCGCACACACACACACACACACACACACACACACACACACACACACACACACACACACACACACACACACACACACACACACACACACACACACACACACACAGTTTAAACGGAGTCAAGGTATAGAAGACTGCCAGAAGAGTGAATGATCTGGGATCTTAGTGTCTTAGCATCAACAAAGGCCACAGACATGCATACATGCAGGAGAGAGACTGAAGGCAGCGTTGATGGATATGTGTATCTGTCAGTCATTTTAATGATGTGACAGAACAAGGAGTTCCATCAATGCCTTCCTCTAATAGGACCTGACAACTTGTATGCTTGAGTGCATGCTAGTGTGTGTGTGTGTGTGTGTGTGTGTGTGTGTGTGTGTGTGTGTGTGTGTGTGTGTGTGTGTGTGTGTGTGTGTGTGTGTGTGTGTGTGTGTGTGTGTGTGTGTGTGTGTGTGTGTGACTTGTGTGCACCTTTAGGTGCATACTGTGATGTACATGCATAATGTATGCCAGGCACGTGAGACCAGCTTCAGAATAATAACAGGCTATGCATGATGCATCACAACATTTCACATAATTCACACTAAATAGATTATAAATAAAATCTATCCCCACTTCCCACTATAGGGCATGCTTATACAGTACACGTAATAGGTTGATTTTGCATTGCATTATTACCCCCCCACCCCCCCATAAAAGGCATTCATTCTGAATACTGGAATAATAAACCATACTGTATTACTGCTGGGTCTGCTGCAGACTCAACCGATATGTAAATATGTATGTAGATATTACGTTGATAATTTGAAGTGATGTCAGGGAAATACCAATATGTTTGAACATGGCCAGGTAAATTAATATTTCATTGAATGAATCCTTGCTGCAGCTCTTTGTGTGTAGATCACTCATGTCCTATGCAAAGGCTTGATTAATGGAATACGACCGGAATCATTGTTCGTCTCATCTCTCTATCACTTGCTTTCATGCGTTCGTGTCACCGGTGACAGTTACTTTATGGCGGGTTATTGCAGATGTTCTGGTCTGATTGTTTTTTCAACAAATATGAATAAAGTATAAAGATGTATACACCACAATCGTCCCACCTGGTGCAGAACAAGAGACACTGTCGATATATTTTAAGTACGCATACGCTCTTTTTTTAATGCCGCGAGTCCGCAACCCCATTTTATGATGGCACTTTTTGGGCGGCCCCACGCTTTATTTATAGTGCAACTTCAAAGTGGAAATAAAGAAAATCTTAAAATAAAAGTATACATTGTTGGCCTTATATATGAATATTTATTAGAAAATGAAATTAAAGCAGTGATTCCCGCAGAATCACTGCTTTAATTTCATTACACACACACACACACACACACACACACACACACACACACACACACACGTTCTAGAAACATAAACCCAGTTTGCCAACTTAGATTGGCTTATTTTCTCAGTCATCAGCAGTAACATCAGTTCAAGGGCTAGTGTTGTGTGTGTGCTGTCGTTCCCATGTTGCTGGTTCCCTGTGTGGGTTGGAGTTGGATGAATAAAGGAGTCAAGTGGCCGTCTTTGCGTCGGTCACCAATGCGTGACCCCACTTGCCATAGTTTGAGAGCAACTGCTAATATACAATCATCCTCCTGCCTGATAAGAAGAATATAGTGAGCATGCACGCTTGTGTGTATAGGCACAGGCCTTTACAGTATGTGTGCGTTGATCATAAAAGCTACAGGTTGATGCCTGGGCAGGCGTTGGACAGCTTCATCCTGCTGTGCTTTCTTCCTTGAATTGTAGAATTTCACAGACATACCGCCAGATGGAAATATTGTGACCTTGAAGCTTTTCGAAGGTTTTGATTTGGGTCTTGAATTGGTGTGGTTAGTGTTTAACACTATACCACTACGCTTTCAATGTTGTTGTTGTTGTTAATGAATAATATTGCAGTGCGCCATGCTCAAACAAAACTACAATGCCTCTCACATGCAGTTTGTTTCTTTTGTTGTGATGATCCACTTCATAGAGAAACACATTTGTCAACTCCAGAGCTACAGCAGTAACATTTGTTACAGTAAATTGCTGCAAGACATGCTAACAAATTAAAATACCATCATTGTCTCATTCTCCTCCTATAGTGATATTCACTGTTTTTCTGCTTTTGTTGATAGGATGAAAGTAGTCTGACAGGAAATGGGGAGAGAGATGGGGGGGAAGACCCGCGGCACACCGTCAGGCTGGCTCAGCAGCCTACTGTAGGTGCCCAGATGGTTGAGCTAACCGTCCAGGCCATTCACTGGGATTTTGATATGCATTTTCATTTGTGGGACCCCAATCTGTACTTTAAAATGTGGTTCCATTTGTACTCTTTCGGAGTTACAGACCCATAGTCAATTAGATCCCTAACTGGGGACCCCCCACTCCAGTGGGTCAGCAAAACTCCATGTTGAGAACCAGTATCCTAACCTACAGTAGGTCGTAAACAAAATACTGACTATGCGGTAGACATGCTTTTGATCAAGCTCAATATTGTGCAATGTTTACATTACCGGATCTAACATTGAGGAACCGATTCCGTTACATCACATTTGCAACCTTTTCCGGAACCGGTTTTATCACACTGTCAGAGCATGCTATGTATACTTCACGTCTACTATACAATTATATCAGTGGGTGACATATCAAGATCAGTTTCTTCTCTGCGACCGTGGAGTCCGTTCTCCTCTTTGGCGGTGAATGCTGGACACAATGCTGGACACAAGCCCTACAGAAATCCCTGGATGGGTGCTACACCAGAATGTTACGTGTGGTACTGAACATCAACCAGGACGAGCACATCACCAACAAGCATCTGTACGGGGCATTACCAAGTGTATCAGAGAAGATGGCAGTGAGGAGGATGAGACTAGCTGGCCACTGTACAGGGCATTACCAAGTGTATCAGAGAAGATGGCAGTAAGACTAGCTGGCCACTGCCACCGACACCAAGAACTCCCGGCCAAAAAGCTTGTACTGTGGGAACCAACACACGGGCACCGACCGAGAGGACGTCCCACACCTACCTATGTGGATGTACTAAAGAAAGATTCTGGTGCAGAAAGCACAAATGAGCTGGCCAGATGTATGGAGAACAGAGGGCTGAGGACGATGTAGAGAGAGAGAGTGTCAAACATTTTAATTTCAAGAACCACCATAACGGACCCATAAGGGTCTGTTTGGTTTCATTTGTACCCTCTCAGAGTTACAGACTTCTAAGGGTCCATTTGGAACGTAGGAATTATTATTTACTTGCCTTTTAAGTAGTCACAGAATATTCATCTTCACTATGATCGCATCCCTGACGATTAATTGATAATGAGAGAGACGTTGGACAAGGAAGTGGATGGGAGGTGACTTTTAGCGACCACGTGGTGTTGTTGTTACTCTAACCAGCAGCATTTAACATTTGCTGATGTGTTTAGGTTAATCAGCAGCACACGGCAAGTATTTAATATCAGCCCCAACTTCACAGGCTGCAGCATGATAAACACATTCATCGCATTTACTAATTACAATCTAATAATATGATTGTGAAATGGACCTTTCTGCATAATGACTGGTGTTTGGTAGACCTACTATATAATAATGTTGTACTTTTACTCTAGTAAGTAAAATTGTGAATGCAGGACTTTTACTTTGTAACAGAATTGTAGTATTGCTACTGTACTTTTACACGAGTAAAAAAACAATAGCAAGAAGCTGGGTTACCTCTGGCAACCCAGCATTGTCATTTCTGCAACAGCCACCCATTAAGTTGTTCGGTTGATTGCGTTTAGCATACACCCTTGCTGGTTTGATTAGAGTTGCATTAATATTGCAACACGATCGTGTTGGAGATATTACAGTCACTATCAAACACCTCCTGCATACAGTTGCATCATTAATACAAAATTAAACACACACACACACACACACACACACACACACACACACACACACACACTGTGAGACCGTTTGATGCCGTTTTCATAAATCATTGATGTTTCTCACCCCTTCAGCTCTGCCTCCAAATTGCATCCTGGGAGCTTATCAATGAGAGCTCTTCTGTGATTCCACCTGGCATGCAGCCTCCTTTTTTGTTCCCAGATGTGTTGTTCAGCTGGAGATGCATGGCGGGCAGGGCCAGGACTCCTGTCTTCGCCACATCTGTCACATCAATGCGGGGGGGCACAAGCGCACCAAACACCTCCAGCTGTAGCATCCTCCACACCTTTAGCGTCAGCAATACAGTGTCGTTATCGTTATTGCCGTAGAGCTGACTGCTTTACTCCTGCCATGACCGTGACCGGCGTGACTGATTCACACGAGAGCAAGCTAGGCTCTTGTTTTTTTGTCACAAACAAATGGATCAATATAGTGTAGAGATGGAGTTCTTAAAGTTGCTGTTGTTTTCATTTTGTTCTCCGGAACAGCTGCTTCAGAAATACAAGTGAAGAGCTGTAATTGTCTACCGTGAAGGTTTTCAAAGTGTGAGTCACAACAGCCTCGGGGGGAGGGGGGGGGGGAAGAGGAAGTACAGAGATGTAAAGAACAAAGTATTTTTCCGGCATTCATGTAGAGGAGAACAGGTACAGTGTAGCATACACTTTAAAGGTCAGTTCATTGTGGAAGAAAGCAAAAACTTGGAAAGTTTATGACAGAATATTGGGGGTTTATTTATTTATTTCCTCCTCCAGAACCTGCACCACAATTTGATTAACCATCATGAGCGGCCTACCACAAAAAGATTTTTTTTAATGAAAGTCAGATTAAGGAAAACTTTGTTGTGTAGATAACTGTAACGTATTAAAGTCAAGACCATTAATCAAACCATTAATCTTTTGCATTCCTGCAATATCTAAATTTGAAAGAACTGTGCCACTGAACAATTTATTATGAAGACCCAATCTGCAACTCTAAAAGCCCCAGTCTTGCATTTTCAATGTGTATTAGAAACAGAAACTCTGCTCGGGAGCGAAGATGTGGAGCAGTGAAGTGCGACAAAAAGGTCGTAGCCTATCTGTTGTTTGAAGTTCTACTGACTCTGCAGGACTTGCGGATTGTGGCTTTAAAAGAGGATGACTTCATGTCATAATTACATGCGACTTCCCCCAGTTCTCGCTTGAACATGGCTTTTCACAGCACTATAAGAATGTTTTTCACTCATCCTTTCTTTCTATCTAAGAAGGCCAAGCAGAGGCAGCTCTGCCAGGGCTGACACCACCAATCTTCCTGGTTTATCACCTGACAGGGGGGGGGGGGGTGTTTGTGATGGAGAACAGCAAGGCCTCAGAAATCCTTTTTTGACAAAATTGTGAGAATATATTGGTTTTGTGGGTGAGTGATGTCAAGTTGGCTTCAAGCGCTTAATGTGCCCCCTACCAAGGTTCAGATTTATGAATTATGAAGTTTGTTCAAACAAATCACAGTAGCTTTGTTTTGCTTCTTGCTTAGCTACTCCAGAGATTCAGTGCAAAATGGGGTTGTTTCTTGAAACCCCAGCAGGAATTCACTGTGTGCAAATTCAGATAAACTGAATGAGATTAGGCTGAGCCGGTAAAAGTGTACAGTATCTGGTCGGATTTGAGTTTCAAACAACTGCTTCTGTATAAGCTGTCAGCCAATTGGAAAAATGCCCTTAGACAATGGACATTAGACATTTTGGCTCTTCTTTGCAGACATTCCTGAAAAGTAACAAGTAGTATCTCTATAGTTTCTTGTGTAGCAACTCAAATAGGCCTATGCACCATTTATATGGTCTGAAAATAAGAGCCCGGACTTCTTCCCTCGCAAGGTCCATTAGAGAACAATGCTCAATATGGCATGCACAACATCCACTTTACTAGCGTCCATGTTAGCTCAGCCCTTTGTCATGAGCCTACCCCCCCTGTCTCGGCCATTTGATCCCTAAACAAGCGGTCTCTTTGCCCTCCTCTATTCATTTTTCAGAGCCATAATATCTCCCTAGACAGTGAGCACGAACTCGGAGCCACAACGTATTCCATTAGTCGCTAGAATAGAGAGTTAACCTTGGCTCTTGTGGCGTAGTAGAGCAAATCACTTTGGAGGGCCTACCAAGACCTCCACTGGCTTTAACAGTACATGCCTTGGTAGTTGGTACAGTAGTTACTTTAGGATGCTGATATGCCGTGAAAGAAAAAAGTGTACACTGTATTGTTGTGCTCAATCAATAATACATGTTCCTTTTGTAGTGGTTTATGAATATTAAGTTGAGCGAGTCACTTGCTTTGTTTTCTGGCAAATCGCAAAAAAAATATATTTCTTTGTAATTTATTGGTTTTGTTTTGCTCCATTTGAGGCTAAAATCAACAAGGGACCAGGAAGTGCCTATAATCAAATTTAAATGAAAATAATTGCAATAATTTTGCTGCATTATTTTATTTTCACTGTCAGTGGTAATGGAGAGTAGAATGACAGCTATAACTGCTCCGTCTTCCAGTGGAAACCACAACCTTTTTGTCGATAATATCTTGTAACCTGTTGGTTCTGTACGAAATATGTAGAATATTTTTTATTATTTGAATCTACCTGCAAATTTGGTGTTGCCGGTTGGATTCTAATTGTCGGAATGCTCCATCATGAGCAGTTATCTTGTCAAGCCATCATGATGGGCGGAATTATTTGTGCTACTTTCTACTAAGTGCTTGCTTACTGTCATGCAACAACGTATAAAGTAGGCAATAGAATTATTTTATGAGAAAACATAAAACCTTATTTCAGTCAGGACAACAGAATGGATGAAATATATATTTTAAATGAGTAATATATTTATTATGGTTTGGTAATGAATTGGATCCAAAACGACAGGTGGTAGCTGGGGTGGAGGAGGGTGTACAGCAGCGCAGCAGTATCTGTGTGCAACAGCAAGCAAGCAAGCAGGATGAACATTGCAAACTTCCAGTTTAAATAGCCGGTATGAAGATGGAATGTGTGTGTGATTGGATGAAGTGAATCATGTGGATGAGAACGTGATGCTGAGGCAGCCCAATAAAAAATTACTATACAGTGAAATTATAGCCTGATTAACAGACTCTCAAGCTTCCTGAAGCTTGACTCAGTGGAGTGGGCGGGGTCTAGGGGCTGGAAACCAGGCTAGCAAAAAATGCCTCTCCCCTCCCTTCCTGAAAACAGGACGGGAGGGGCACATTGTGTAGAATAGTCTCTGTAAACGTAATGGCGGCGCCCATGCGAGCGTACATACAACTCCAGTCAACAGAATCACACAGCATAACATCCGATCGCCTTGCCTCCACCTCTCCTCCTGTTTCTCCCTCCTCCCTCTTGTTTCAGGAGCTCGCAGGAGGGGAGGGCGTCTTGTGTGTAGAGTCTGTCGGAACATGTTCCGGCTCCCATGATGGACACTATCATAACAGATCTAAAGTCGGTCAGATTCATGTCTCCTTTCCTTCTGCATACTTGAACAAACTTAAAATAAGCTCTTCTTGCAAAAGGGGTTATGTGGCCCTTTAAGGTCAGCCTCGGGGACCGCAGGCGTTTTGTTTTCAAAAGAAAAAAAACTGGGCGAACAAGGCAGGAAAAGTTGCATAGGAGTGGGAGTGAATGTTGTATTTCGCTAACCAAATTTGGTGACATCAGTGTTCTCCGCTGTGTTCTACTAGGTAGGGGAGGGGAGGAGTGGGCGCGGGCTGGTGCACAGATCAGTGAACCAATAGGATCCACCAGCTGTTTTCGCCGGCAAATTTGAATCCGCCCCTCTAGACTAGAAATCACACTGGCTGGGGCAGGCTACCTTATGGTTGACTCTACCAGCCGTGTGTGATTGGGTGGACGTACTGTAGTACACACATTGTAAAAGCACGATAGGGCTTTGCCCTGACAAAACTTGCATTGAGGCTAGCAGGACAGCAAATCCCTGGTTTGACTCCTGGGTCTCTCTCAATATCAATAAAGGCAGAAAAAGCTCACAAAATATAAATTAAAAAAAAGAATAAAAGAAAGAAAATAATCTGCATTGATCCAAGTGTGCAGAACCACCTTCTCGCACAGTATACGGTACTCTTCAGTCCATTCTACTGTATAGTCGTGAGTGTGATGATCCAAGTAAAGCACTTTTGGATAAAAGGTGCCAGAGGAATTGCTCTACAGCCACTCCAACTCAGAGGTCAAGATTGAGCATAACACATATGTTTTGTTGGGGAGTTCACCTTGACCTCAGAGTCAACGGTGTAATGCTTTTTCTTAATCGCGTAGTGATATAGACCTGCACAAAGATTTTATAACCATATAGGTTATATCCTACCACATCTATAATAGTATAATATAATCAGCTTGGATGACTTGAGCTAACCCCCACCCTCCGCCTGTATCAATGTGATAACTAACTTTTTTCTTTTTTTTATATTAAATTTAATATGCTGCTCAATATGCTGCTTATGACAGCCAGGCCTATAAATAATACACGGCATAGCAGATTGGACATGTCAGATTTTATTTTGAATGACCATCTGTTCCAAAGCTGGCCCTCCCACCTGATAATGTTTGAAAACTATAGTTCATTGTGTTTGGGTCTGGGAATGAGGATGGGGTTTACTGCAAGGATCATAAAATTGAAATATTAGATGAGTGTTGGTCAAAAAAGGGTTTAGTATCTGTAAAAGTGCCTCAAATGCTGCAATCCATTATAAGTGCCAGGGAATAATTTGGGTGAGAGCTAATTCTCCAATACTTTCATTAACTGAATATATTGTGTTGAGGCTTTAAAAGGGCCCTGTAATCTACAACGTATGCTATTCCAGAGTTCATTTTTGTGTTATTAAATTAAAACATTATTAAAAACATTTTAAACACTGTCAAGATTTTTCTAAAATAGCAGATGTGGAAGCTTGCAGCGTGAAGCACTGTGAGCTTGTATATCTGCGATTTGTTTAGAACGGAGGGTTACACTGTAACCCAGGTTCTCTTGAGTGGAGAGACTGGCTCGATCTCCACTACATATTATTCAATATGTACGGGAATTGGGGTCAGTTCCCAACCGTACATATTGAATAATATGTAGTGGAGAGCCAGTCTCAAACACGATAGAGAACAACTGTTCTAAACCACTGTTCTAAATCTTAAGAGTTTTCAGTAGTCAGTAGTCAGGGCTTGCTTAAAATTTTATGTTCAGTATGTGCTGCCTGCAGTGCTTTTGTGATGTATGCTTGCTTAACCTGATGTACTGTATGTGCTAGAATATACGGTTTGCCTGCAGTGCTTTTGTGATGTACTGTATGTGCCTGTAGTATTTAATGTCATAGCTTGCACTGGATGCTATTTTATTTTGTATTTTCAGTATTTATTTCATAACCTTTCATGTAAACTTGCCCAGGAACAACTTTTAGCCAGATCACAGAATAGTGATGAAAATGCATGCACATTGTTTCCTGTTAAACGACTCAAACTGTGACCATGAGGATTGAATAGACACCTGAAAGGATTTCTGTTCAAATGGAAAAGAGAGCTAGGGTGTTTGAACGGCACAGTGAGTTTCCACTGAACCATGCTGTACCATCTAGGCTCACCTTTGATGATTCACTGCACTTCTCTTCCTATGGAAGAGAAAGAAAACGGGTTCCTTGCTGCTGTTGTGCAGAACACTCGTATCTCCATACTTTTCCCCCACAGATTAATGCCCTACTTCATTGTACAAGAGTGTCATGCTAAGTAGTGAAAATAGCTGTTTTTGTGAGTTGGTAGATCTGCTGTTTTCACTATTTGTTTGTCTATGGGTTTTATGAACAGTTCACTAATGAAAAGTAAGAAGTAGAACAAGAGCTCATAAGTAAATAATAACTATATGGGATCCATTGGAATACAGGCTATTTTGTCCTGAAAAGCAACACTTTTGAACATACAAGGTTTCTGCCTGAGAGCAACGATATTTGTAATAAATGTGGGTCATTTTAGTCAATAGTAGGCATGCCACGGTATGAGATTTTACAGTACGGTACGGTGCCGGTATTGATAATCTATACCTCGGTATTCCACGGTATTTATAAAAAAAAAGCCCCCCCCCACCTATGTCTAGACTACTACCCCCACCTCCTTATAAGCCCTTCTTTGTTCCCCAACCTGCAGGCCTACATATCTTATTTTTTTATTTTTACCTTTTATGATAATTTTAATTTTTGTTATTTGTCATGATTATGAATTGATTGAAAGTTGCTGTCTTGTTTCCATTCGGTCCTGGGCCAGGGACGAATGGAACAAGACAGCAAGGACTTTTTTCAGTGATCCCTTTGTATTTGTACCCTATACTGATTACATTTCTGCCAATAAAGTATTCAATCAATGAATCAATAGATATTCCCCACTGTATTTCACTGTACTATGGCTCCCCCTAATGGCCGTTTTAATGGCGTACCCTGTACGCTGTAGCAGCTGGTAGTGCAATCTGCGCATGCTCACAACTGTCACTGTGTGCCTCCGTGTTTGTTGACACTAGTTCACTCTTATAGTACATATGGAAATATGGAATATACAATTGGATCTGGGTGTCTTTCAGCAACACTAACTCAAAGGTAGGAAGCAACTTTTCAATCTACTGCAGCTGTGTGGTGAAAACTGAAAATAAATGTTTTGCCTTAGTGTGCGAGTGGAGTTGCTTTGCATATGCGCAGCATGCGCTGCCCACCGACGCTGTATTAAAATACCGTATGCTCGGAAATCTCACGGTATCAACACCGTGGCTGTTCCTGCGGTATTACCGAAATTCGGTAAACCGCGGCATGCCTAGTCAATAGTCATTTTATTTCATGCAGACTGTAGTTTTCACACTCTTTCCACTGCTTTTGTGAAGATAGTTCATGGTGACCTGACACCTGCACATTCTACCATTAGTTGCCATTCGACAAAACGAATAGACAATGCTGAGAAAACATCAAGATCATTGACAAAGCAATACATTTGATGTATTTTTCTCCACCTACCGCTGTTGCCTGCCCTCTAGCGCTGCCCATTATAAAAATCCATATCAGTTGCTTATTTCCAGTATTTACTTTGGCAACAGTGCGGAAAACATTTCTACTTTTCTGTCCATCTGTGTTTGCTCTCAAACCTTGGTTTACAATGCACTCTAAACCTGAACCCATGAACAACAATGGTTATAATATTACACTTGGCAATATTTGACAAACATGAATGCTAAGCAATTCAAAGAAACAAAACAATCCCTGCCTGCACCAACATTTAGTTTTGTGTACAAGGTATGACCAAAATAAATCTGGGAGATTTTGACATTTATTATTATTAACTATAACTATAATTAATTGTTATTGCAGTACAATAAAAAATAATAGTTGAACAGTTTGTACTGAGATTGAAATGGGGATATTTCCAGCACGAAGGAGAAAGGTGCACAAGCATAGCAGCAGATGTATACTGTGCATGTTACCTGTACTTATGAACATTAGTTTTAGGTGCTAGGGAAAAAAAGGAAATACAAAACATGTCAGCCAGCCAAGAAAAAGAGATTGTTAGTATGTTGGTATCATGATCTCACACTCCAACCCTGACAAGTTGTCCACAGCTCATGCTTTTCTCAGCACCCCTTTTTTTTAGCTTGTTGTTATGGTGATTTGGCAGAGAGTTGTGTGGACCATCACCATGGGAACAAGACAACTAAAAGCTGAGTGTTTGTGTGACAGTGATATGAAGGAGTTTGAAACAAAGATATCCCTTTCCCCCTCCGTAGAGCCCTGAGACGCTGGGCTCTGAATCCTTCACTTGTTCTATGAACGACTCACTTACAATAGACATTCCTTACAATGTGGTAAAGGCTGCTACTTCTATTTAATTTTATTTGAATGGCATTACAAGCAGTGGATAAGCTGTTGATAACTAGTATCGTGCAGAATTTTAATTTATTCAAGGCAGTTGGGAATGCAGAATTGGCCCGAATAAGTTGAATCGCTGGAATGCCAAAGCTAGATGAAGTGGAATGAAGTTTTCTTTCTGTAATGTGTATTTTTAAATAGAGCACGCTTGTGGTGATGGGGTACAGCGTTTATATTCTGGCAATACTAACTGGACAGCATTAGCAGCGTTCACCCTGCTGTCATTAAAAGACATTTCTACTTTGGGATTGTCATTTAGGTAGTTAAAATACTGTATCCAGTAGTCATAATGTTTGGTTTGTTGGGCTTCATTTTTTATTTATTTTTATTGATTTATTTCCCTGGATGCCTAGCGAGGAAGCTTGCCCCAGATGGGCTCATCAAAACTTCCCTGGTTAAATAAAAGTTGAAGAAAGAAATTAATAAGATGGCATAAGGAAATGCATACCAGAAGGGTGGGGATGAAACACATCCCCACTGGCAATAACATTTAATGATCAGAGGCAGGGAAATCAAGTGCAGAGGGGAACTCCATCCCCCAGCAAACTAATCTTATTTCTTAATCATATTTTTTTTCTCCTGAAGCCAAATTGAGGACTTGCTGTTCCCTTTGCCAATAGAAAAACTATAAGATAATATGCATAGACAAATGCATTGGAAAAAGTTTTACTGATCAACCATAGATTACAGCTTGATATCATTACAGTGAAAGCTTATAGCTTAAGGCAGTCATGTACTGAGGTCAGTCATGTATTACATTTAAAACTAGAACACTACCAAGGGGTCAACACACAGTCACAATATATACAGTATATATATATATATATATATATATATATATATATATATATATATATATACTGTATATATTGTGACTGTGTGTTTTGACATTTATCACAGATCATCAATTTATGATATGATATATATGATTTACGTTGACCGCACAGCTATTAATGATTAATGTGATAATAAGCTAAACTTAGTATCCACCCATGCACACACAGCTGGTTACTACAGTGACTGCGTGTTTTGATATTTTGCTTAGTCTTTCGGTTAGAGTTGTGCTTTTGGTATTTCTTTTTTTATCTATGATGTACAGTATATAATACGTATATGCATCTTGGTGAAATATTCATATCCTAGATAAAAATGAATGATGCTTTAGTATCTCCAAAGGGCAATAATTAGTAATGTGTAGCTGAATGAGGTCTAGTGCAGTGAATGAATGCCAAAATGTAACTTAACTTACAGCATTAATTAAAACCACAACAGTTAAAATAAAAATAAAAACTGAAACCAGGCTACTCCAAGGACAATATTGAAAATAGACGTAGCGTAGCGTTACGTCCAAACTCTTGAGTTTTCAATCTCTCAGCATAGCCAGAGTACCCTATATGAATGATGTGACCAATGAAGCAAATGTCTGGCATCAGCATTCCTCTGGGTTTCCTTGATGGAGTGACATTGATACAGATTGGTCAGAATGATGGTATGCTGTCAGGTTCACATGAGTTGAGTCTAATGCAAGGCTAGCATTCTATAAGTGTTATGGACCTGGTGTTCGCGCCATTCAGAATGTTTTTTTTTCTTTTTCTCTTTAATTCTTATTTCATGTGATGCATAATTCAGAAGCGGATCCTGTCCAATGATGTATAAAATCTTAATATTGTCTAGAAAGTGTTTAATCCTCTAACAAAATTGCGTAGATTGTAAAAAATATTCTGTGAGAGGAATACGTAACTCCAAGCCTTCAAAAAGGATGGAGTGGGTGGGGTGAACTAAGTAAATAAAATGCAAGAGTATATTGTAAAAGCTACAGGGAGGGACACATAAGCTACTGGTTCTCAATGTGGAAAATGATTGATAGGTAGGAATCAAATTGGAACTTGGGGAGCTTTAACTCCTGAGTGTACAATTTACAAATGGACCCCATGAGGGTCAATTTGGTTCCATTTGTTCACTTTCAGAGTTAAATTAACCCTGAGTATATTTCACAGGTTAGATTGGGGTCCCAGATACAAATCGTTACAATCGTATCAAATGGGCACTCGTGTGACCTACTGCATTTCAAACCGGAGGTCCTTGAAATTAAAAAGGTTGGGAATCACTGCAACGGGCCACTCTGTATTCAGACGATTGTGAAGCTCGGTTAACCACATGAGGCATGTCCCCTCTGGAGAATTCTCTAGATTGTGTGAGACGCAGATAGCATTGAGTCACATATCGCAGTGCCACAAGGCATTCACAGCCTTTCATCAATCCATTCTACTCATGCATGCAGTAGCTGTGCCTGTAAGAGCAGCATAAGAACAAAAGGTATATGAGGCGTCTTAGTGGCACTTAGAGGCACATATGACGTATTTGCTACTTTGTGGGTCCCAAATGTGGCACATGCAATCCTTCCTCGCAAATCCTTTGTTACATTATAAACCTCTCTTTTAGGTTGTCAGTTACTCTCTATCCGTATGGTAATGCCAGCCTGACGAGGTCCATTGATGTGTAAAAAAATAAATGAAAAGAAGTTCAGTTTTCTCAGTGATTACATTTGTGTGCGTGAATGAGTTATGTCTGTATTTTAGACTGTATAATAATCCACCACACAGTTTGAGTCATAGGATTTCTCTTTGAATGCCCATCCCACTGATATGGCTTAAACAGTATAGAAACATATAAGTATTACAGATGATACATCCCTGATTAAAAAGTTAGACGGTACAGGATTGGCCGATAAGTTGTAATTGGTTTTCCATTCAAATCAAAATTTCAGTTGCTAGAGTTTCAGACACATCCAAGTTACTAAACCATGCAATGGTAAACATATTGCATTGATGAATCCCAAACAACAATAGGCTACATTTTAGTTCATTATTTAACGGTATATTTGCGTGAAGAAATGGCATGGGTTGAGAGGGCAGTATTATTAGTACATGCAAAACCCTTATTTTTTTTTTTTTTATGTTCTGTTTATTATTTTTTTGTTTTTTACAAATAGAAGTAAATTCAGAAATAAAAACAACATGCAAAACCCTAATCCTATAGTCGGTTATTATGGTCGATTGGTTGGTCTATGGACTGGTTAAGAGATGAAAAGTAGTACATTTCAATGTATCACAGTCATTTGTCTTGTTCGGAAACTTTGGCAGTACAGTAATGTAAAAGTAAGGAGTTATTACGATAAAAAGGTGTCAAGGTTTCACCCAGCATTACGTGTAAAGATTGAGGTGTAAGGCTGCATGGCCAGTTTACATAATTAATTTGGTTGCATGCAGTGCATCTAGTGTCTGCTGGTCAGTTGACATCAACAAACGAGGCTCAGACGCCTGCTGAATGTGAATCAGCTCTCAGCATAAAGGCACCACATACAAGATTCAGTTGTTGGCTCCTTCATAATAGTTTCCCAAGAGACAGATAAGACAGAATGCCCATATGTGTATATACGTAACCTTGTTACCTTATTAATAAATGTTAATAATATTATGTCAATATGAATTATGGATCATATTGCTGATCTTATTAGGCATTAACAATGAATTATTCTGCTGAATTAAGTACTGTATATGGGCTTTGCATATGGTACTCTATGATGCTATTGCTTACTAAAGAAAATTCAGAATGCTGCAGCTAGGGCCAGGACAAATTGCTGGATTAAAAAAAATCGTTTTAACTTCTATTCTAAATCTAATCACACGCATTGCTTTTTATTGTACTATATGTAGGGCTGGGGGGCATGGACATGATCACACGTATTTTGAACAAATACCTATTGAGACGATCATTTTGTATTGTTACGATAATATACATTTTCTTTTTTCAAAATGTTCAAAATTGGCACAATGCAGCACTTTGTAAGCTTGTAGATCCGTTTTTCCCCCTTTTTGAAAGTTTTTTTTTTTTTAATAATTCAAATTATCCAAGACAATATAGTATAATGTGACTTGTACACGTCTAAACAATTATTTTAGATAGTTTCGGTGACATGTGTACAGAAATGTTTAAAACTGTAATTTCTGAGACCACAAGGTCGACAGTTCGATCCCCGCTTCGACCAACCGTACTTGCAAGGGGGAGGCAACTTCCTTTTCCCTCAAACGGATTTTTCGAGAGCTTTTATTGAGAAAAATCGGTTTGAGAGAAAAGGAAGTTGCCGCCCCGTTGTTCCTGCCTGTCGACTACAAAACACGACGTTTCCTCCGAGGTGGTGGAAAGCCTGGTGAGGCGAGGTTAGACCAGAAGTAGTCAGAATTGCATTGGACTCAGGCAACAGCCCAGCTTTACTGATCTTAAATCCCTTTATTTTAGATTGTTTTGTAGTAATAGTACAACATAAAACATACAACATACAATACTTTAAAACAGTTGGCATGTTGCACACATGCTTAAAATAGCTCTTATTTGCGCCGCCCCCTTGAAAACAATGTACAGTATTTCCAACTCCAGCTTGCCTCAGTTCAGGCTGCATGAACAGCGCTCGAGCGCTCGGTTTCCACCTTACAGTGACGATATACAGTAGCTCATCACGTGAAAGCCCTCAAAACAGTGCTGCCCACTGTTTCAATGGAAAATTTACTTTAATTCAAAACCTAGCAGGACTCGTACAAACAAGTAGGGCACAGTACAGTTTTGGTATATGCAAACACCAGTGCTTTCAAGAAAAAGTAAGGTTTCCTCATACAGACATGCAGGAAAATATTACACAATTTCATCTGCATTCTGATTTGTTTGCACAGCTAATGGATTGATGATGCAATCCGTTTTACATTAGAAGTATTTATTTCCATTCCAAGTCTCAGTGATGCGAGATATGGATACATTCATCAAAATTTTGGTCCTGGCCTCTCCACTAGACGGCTTTTCTTAAATCCTTCCATCATCATAAAAATGCAATGAATAAGCGATAGGAAAAGGCATAAAAATGTTTTATATGTCTGATTTCCCCAAACATCTTCAAAAAGTGGAAGATGATCACGTGGTAGACCGAGCAAGCGTAGATCATCGGACCAGGGTATTGATATTCAGTGCAATGTAGAGGAGGGCAGCGGGAAAGGGCTGAGATGAGGATCGATAGGAAAGCTTCAGGGGATGCCACATTTGTAGTTGAGTAAGGACGCTGCAGATTTTCCTCTAAACTCTCAAACATCTTCTTTCCCGATACTTTCCTTAAGTGATGTTTATTCAATCTGTGCCTTCCTCACAACATCTGGCTTCCACGGTCAGCTGCCTTCATAGGCTGCAAGATGTACACGCTTCATTTCAGTGTTCTGGCTCACTAAAAGCATATCCTTAAATGAACGTCCTACCAGGAAGTAAGCAAGAGAAAATTTGGTTACCTCTTATCCCTCAGAAGCTAAACAATATCGGATTCTAAGTGACTCTTAAGTGACTATCCAAAAACCTTTACCAAATCAAAATTCATAATGGTGTGTGTGTGTGTGTGTGTGTGTGTGTGTGTGTGTGTGTGTGTGTGTGTGTGTGTGTGGATTGCAGCTCTATGGTAGTATGCCAGCTATTTCCGTATTATTTATGTTTTTTTGTTTCATGAACCAATATTTTGTTTAGCTGTCAATCATATTTTGCTGCTGAAGACTATCTTTGATCTGCATAACTATTATGCAAACAAAGTAGCTTCTTGGCAACTCAAGCACTGCCTGAGCTAATTATATTTAGACATATTCCATATTTTGTCAATAACAGGCTTACAAAGGATGGCAACATTTCAGATTTGTGGCTTGTGAGCTTACAATAACTTCCCATTCTTTAATTCCATACCCGTCTACTATATTCAGCACGTCTAAATGGTAAAGCAGTACGATTCTGAGTGGAATTTGTTACTCTTTTATTTTTACTTTCTTTCTGACAACAATAATGAAAACTTTATTGGATTGCTGTGCAGAAGCAGCTGCCTAATAACCCTTTTTTGAGAGGGACTCTTTAATATGCAACAAACCCTCTTCAATTAATGGCTTGAACATTTGGCAGCGCTGATACATCTCTGAACAAGATTCTTTGCTAAAATAAATTGAGTTCGGATTAAAATCAGAAGTTGTGTTTTTTTCTTTTTTGCTATTGGCATAACGGCACAAGAGTATCCAACTTATACAGCACTATACAGCGTCTTTCATTAGTCCCCATCAAGCAAAGTACTCTGATGGATGGAATGAGCCCTGAGAAGAGCACCCCACACACACACACACACACACACACACACACACACACACACACACACACAGACAACAGATGTTTCATGTAACAGGAGCACAACAGGAAGAGCATTCAACTCAATTTGGCCCGAGGTCTAATAGGGAAGCCAGTGAAAGTGATAGGGCTTCAAGCCCATCTGTATCCACCCACCCACTCTGTGAGATCTCGCTGCTAGTGGGTGGAGCCCCGAGCTGCCGCGACGCAACGGGAGCCGCAATCCTCTCTCGTCTCTCGACTCCACCGCCGAGACGTGTACGAGGGGGTGTACACGATTAAATCCTCAGTGTTCATTTAACTGTAATTTAGATGTTATGTAGACGGATAGACCTACAGGGCTGTATTTTGCGTGTCTTAAGTACCAGGTCTTATTACCTAACTTGAGTAAACTAAAGACCTGGAGGCGTGATCAATGCTCTTTGGCCACTCAGAATATCCAAATGGCATTGATCACGCCTCCAGGTCTTTAGTTTACTCAAGTTAGGTAATAAGACCTGGTACTTAAGACACGCAAAATACAGCCCATAGTGTGTATAGTTTCATTTTATTGATTTTTTTTCTACGCATTTGATTTATTACCTAACCTTGTGTCTGGATTAAGAGCGTCTGCTAAATTGTAAATAACTCACGGGTCCATTTGGTTACATTCATGCACTCTCTGAGTTACAAGTGGATACATGAAAAAAAATCTGTTCATGATCCTGTTCGGTGCATTCATTGTATGAATATAAAAAGTGGTTTGTGTAGTCGGCGGTACCATGAGAATGAGAGTACTGCACCATAGCAGCCCTATTAAGAGACACTTCATCACGTTGGCTCTTCCATAATGTAATGGTTAGAGCGTCAAGCATAAAATTGCAGCGTCCCCCAGTTTGGTTCTGGGTCGGGGACTCGTGTTTACAGGTCATCCCCTAGCCCTTGTTCTCCCGTGTGTCTCTCTGCTGTCTGGCGAAAGCATCAAAAAGACACACTCCATTACAGATTCCTCAGAGTTTTGGGCATTGACCCAATGCCCTATTGGCCCTGTGGTCCCTTTGGCACGAAAGCACACTCACTCCCCTTAATAGATATCCGATTTCAAGCGATGGGAGTTAGCTAATGAAAAACATCTACAAGATTTGCATTGGGACAGAATTATGGTAATAAAAAAGAAGGTAAGAATACTGAAACCCCAGTCTATTGCTTGCTCTTGAACTCAAATGGATGTTTGAGTAAATATAGGCAGCATGAAAAAGGAAAACTACACATAATGATCAATAGGTTATTTGGGTGACATTCTGCAGTCCCTTTTTTGTTGTGTGGAATGTTGCCCGGGCTGCTGCCTCATCTTTTGTTGACCCGGGCCGGCCGGCACTGTGTGCCATTCACTTTTAGGACACACACACGCACGCACGCGCGTGCACACACACACACACACACACACACACACACACACACACACACACACACACACACACACACACACACACACACACACACACACACACACACACACACACACAGAGAGAGAGACATCCATGGATTCCTCTGCCTTGTATTATTGGAATTCCAGCCACATGTTACTAGAGAGAGAGAGAGGGTCCCCTCCCCCTCCTCCTGGCATCCTCTCATTCTCGTTGCCTTCTCGGGGGCCAGGGCAGACAAAGAGGAGGAGGGGAACATAGGGAGAGCTGCATGGGCTAATTCATCAATAATCTTTACCTAACCCGCCCGCCCCTCTCGCTCTCTCTCGCTTGTTTGGCCTAAAGGCATCCAAGCAATATATCCAACCCCCATCTCTCGTCCCACCTCACACGCACATACACACTCACCTTTCACCGCACGCACGCGCACACACACACACACACACACACACACACACACACACACACACACACACACACACACACACACACACACCCACACACAGGAGTCTGCCTGAACATGTCCACAGGGAGAGGATGAATCAAGTCAGAGAATGTTCATTTTTTTTCCCCCACCTCATTGTGTGTGTGTATGTGTGTGTGTGTGTGGGTGTGTGGGTCTAAGTCAGGCCCTTTTGAGGGCTGTATGTCTTCAGCTCAGTCTGGGAGCTAAAATGGTGATTATAGACTAGGGAGACTAGGTGTGGCAAGATGGGGCGGTGTCAGAGGCTTTGTCTGTAGCGGCGTACAGCCCACCAGCTGGGAGGAGGCCGTGCCTGCCTGTCTGTCGGAGACTGACTGCCCCGGAGCGGAGCGGAGTGCAGTCTGGGATTCAAAGAGCCACAGCACAGGGCTAAACCACGCTGGACTACGACCTTAACCACAGAGACTTACAGAAGCACAAGTTCAAGAGACTCGCTGGGATCTTGTAACCAACGACTGAAGTGTGAACTGCCACTGCACTTTACTAATTTTTTTTTCTTTTTGTACATGGGACTGGATACTATTTTCTAGAGCAATACATGAGAAAAGAAAGAAAGAAACTTATTTGGAGTCTCTTTGAGTAACTAACGGCTTTTGAAGAGGTGGATATTTTTCAGGCTTCAAAAAGCTTTTCAGATTTTTTTTTGTATTTAAGGATACAACTTCAATGATAAATCCATTTGGAATATGGGACTTTTTTTCTATTATTTGGACCGTGGGGAAATGCAATATCTTTGCGTTCAGTTCTGGGTAATTTTGATAAGTATGTCACATTCATGCTGCTTGTTCTATGTATGAGAACTTACTGTATAGCCACTTTTGACTGCTAATGTATAATGAGTTAAGCTGTGCATGTTTGATCGGTTGGTTGGACATTTTCACCATCACTAGACACCGTACATGTAAATTGATATGCCATTGTAGCCGGAGATGAGAGTTTCTATGTACATTGGCCCTTGAAATGATGAGCCATGCTTTTTTGGTTTTGTCTGTTTGAAAGTGTTGCAGCATGAAAGTTTTGCAGTGGCTATTGAGCTTTGTGTGCATCCCATTGGAGGACCAGATGATTTAGCACTTGGTCCCATCACAACGATAATGATCAGTTGCCAGGCAACTTCTGCAACACGTTTCTTTGGGTATAGCCTAGCCCACTGGAGCCAGAGCGCTTGACATGTATTGGCCAGCTATCAGCTGATTAGCGTGAGCTGACCTTCTCCATATCCCCCACTTTTGCGGCTCAGTGAACGGAGCTGACCTATGTGAATACCTTCCATCTGTCCATTCCAGTTTTTCCCTTCCTTCCTTCCTTCCTTCCTTCCTTCCTTCCTTCCTTCCTTCCTTCCTTCCTTCCTTCGCTCTCTCTCTCTCTCTCTCTCTCTCTCTCTCTCTCACTTTCAATTTCCAATTTCCAATTCAAATCAATTCAAAAGGGCTTTATTGGCATGAGATAACGTTTACATTGCCAAAGCAAAAGTTGAACAAAACAATCAAAACTCTATCTCTGTCTTTTTCTCTCTCTCTCTCTCTCTCTCTCTCTCTCTCTCTCTCTCTCTCTCTCTCTCTCTCTCTCTCTCAATTTCTTTTCGATCTCACCTTTCAACATTGTTATATAAAAAAAGAAAGAAAGACCAAGTGACCAACTGCGATTAGTGAACAGCATCCGTGTTCTGAAAATAGCAGATTTACAAGCTTACATACAATGCATTGTGTTGTATGTAAGCTAGTAGATATGCTAATTGCAGCGAACATATTTAATTTAGATCGAAAACATAAGACACCTGAGGGACTCGGCAACGTATGGGGTTTTAAGTGTATGGTCATCTTTCAATCTTTCAACTCATCTTTCCTCTCTTGTTGTTTTCCCAGCGCTTGCTGGTAGAACCTCGCCGACCGGCGCAGACGGCCTCGTCAGTTCCTCGGCGTCAACAGCCAGCCCAGCGCCTCCTCGTGTCTACCTTCCCGCCAACTTCAAGCTCTCAAACGCCCAGCTGGCGTTCTTCCTGCGAGAGGCCCAGGCTACGGGCCAGACTGTTGGCGGCGGTGGCAATGCCCCTAGCTCTGGACACCCACTGCAGCGCTCAGAGAGCTTTGTAGTGTTCCAGACAAAAGACTTTCCTGCCATCAACATAAGCTTTGGGCCCTTTGCCCAGGACCAGGCTCTGTCCAAGGAGCTCCTCCAGCCAACCAGTCCCCTCGACATCCCCGGCCAACTGACAGTCAACTGGAAGGTGCGGGCCTTCATTGTGCAATCCCGGGTCTTCTCGAACAACCCTACGGTGCAGGTGTTCTTCTACATCGCGGGCCGGGACTGGGACGACTTCAAGGCCCAGGACAAGCTGCCCTGCGTCCGGCTCCACGCGTTCCGCGATGTCCGCGAAACCAAAACCTCCTGCCGGATGCGAGGTAACCTGGCGCAGTGCCTGGCCCAACTGGAGCTGCCCGCCTCTTGGTTCAACACCAACATGGCCCCGTTGGGACGGAGGAGAGGCTCCGACGGGCTCCTGGACGGCCTCACCAGCGAAACCCTCCAAGCGGAGCTTTACTACACCCTGCACGAACCCAGCGTGGGCGGAGAGTGTGTCGAAGGTCTACGGGGTGCTGGCTCCAGGGGAGAGCCGCCGTCACACCACCCCCTGCTGCGCATCGGCAGCATCAGCCTGTACCAGGCCAGCCAGGAGCAGCTACTGGTGGACAAGCAGCTGGACAAGAACATGTTCCTCAGGCTGCCTGACAAACCGCTGAAGCCCGCTGAGACGCTCAGGATCTTCCTCTACTTGATGCCCAACTCCACCATCGAGCAGTTCACCCTCAAGTAAGTTACCACTAATCCCTGAAAGCTGTACACACATTGTGATTTCATTCCATCTCCAGTATTAAGCTCCGTTCACACAAAACACTATAACTACGTCCTATCCTCTTGAGATGTATCGTCTCGTTTTCGAGAGGGTCCATGTAACAGAAATACAGCAAGTAGTAAGTACAGTAGACGGAGCAATACTACAAATACATCCATGCATACGTAAACAACGACAACTTGAAAGAAACAAAAGCTGTCTTGAAACTGGCCTCTCCCACCCCACTTGATCACCCACAGAATAACAGAATTCATGCATTAATCTACCCCTGGAAAGCTAAATGAACATAAATTAAAGCAAAGACTACAGACCGTTACATACAGTACATGCACATGTATTAACCTTGCATTAACATGCCGAAACGAATACACAAAATACAAACATGCACATGCACCTTGAATATTAAATTACAGTGTATTGACAAATTATATATTTTATTGGTCATGGAAATGGGTGTGCCAAAATGTTGTGATAGCATCCCCTATACAATTTCAAAGTTTAAGTCTCACACACTAGTTGTAACACATTTGGTAGGTACATATATCATACACATAGACTGTAAAAAATATGGACAAAGCGTTCCGCGGGTCTAACATGAACGTAAAATGAAGCCTGTCAGTCCTTGAATTGTACATCGCCATCTTTCTAGATCCGTTTGGGCCCAGCTGGCCATTGGCTGGCACAGACAACGAGGCGGGACTTCCCCCCTTCTTCTCCGTTGGTTTTTATTTTGACTCGAGTGGGTGGGGAATCCCGATCATAGACTGTAACGGTAGCTACGGCCCTCAGAACATACGCGACTTTATGGTCATTATTTTTTATAAATGGGACCATAATTTTCCAAAAAGAATATTATGACATTAGAAATGAGACTTTAAACTAGTGACTGGAAGCAGAAAGTATTCATGACCATGTTTATTAAGGTAATACAGTCTAGGTGAAGTTGGGCCCAAATACATGGACTTCTATGGGGCTATGGGGTTTTTTTGGGCCCAATGACAGCGCCACAACAGGCCATTACAGTATATGAACTTTCAGGAAATCCCGATTTCCTTAGTAGCTTCACAAAATATCTGTCTGACTGCCCCCCTGATCATACCCAGCTTAAAAGGCCATGGTACCATGATCAACAGGAAATCAGGATTTTTTTTAATGATTGTGACATTTGACCATTTCAGGGGTTGTACTTCTCCTAACTATCCCTATCTCCTTATCAGATCCACCTCAGACATGCTGCTCAGCATAGGCCTAGAAAAGATCAAATTGGGGAGTTTCATCCACAACTGTGTGGCTGTATGTGAGCATTTTGTTACATCTAAGAAATGGCACGGGGCCCTCAACCGTACTGTTGGTCTATTCCCTGCTGTCTCTTTCCTCTTCCCTTGTATTTCTGTATTAGTCATTTACCTCCAACAGATGCAATACTATTGATGCCCATTTTACCTCTGAAAAGACAGACGACTATGTTGCATATTGTTATCATTAATGCTCCTTTCACTCAGCCCAGGAATTTGCCAGCAGTAATTAAATGCCAGGCAAGATAAAGTAGAGGGAAAGATGTAGAATCGGAGTCTTGTTGGCCTTTTGAAGTACTTAACATACGAAGCACATTTTGTTTACTCAGTAGCTGATCATACAAATCATTTGCAGTGCAGCACTTCATGACTTAATTGATAAAGTTTGTCGTAAACTTTCCAGTGTGGATATATTCTGGTGTTAAGCTGTACTTAACCTGTATTTATCCAGGAAGTGCTTGCTGAGAGTGACTGCACACTTTGAGAGAAAAGCACTTCTTCACACTCACAGTTACAGTCCAGAACAAGTCCTTGTGCTGACACTTGTTTACAAATGTCTACATTGGGTGGCATATCATTTCTCACCTGTCACAGCTCTGTCAACAGAGATGGCCGTCTTGACAACCAAGGTTCATGAATTGAATGCAGGGGTGGCCATATTGTAGCCGAATGGGTAGAGGGTTCAGTGGCCCCGGCATGTGTCACTGTCGAGGTGTCTCTGAGCAAGACACTTAAAGGAGCAGTTCACCGAAAAAAATACTTATTTTCTATCGCATTATTGCACACCCCATGAAACCTTGAATTCATGGAGATTCTTAGTTTTTTGTCGCATTCCTGAGTCAATAATTTGATGACGGGGTCATCGGTCAGTAGGAGACTCACTAGAGTCTCCTTTGAGTCTATGAGTCTCCTACCAAGACTCTACCAGTCATCAAAGTATTGACAAAAACTAAAACATCTCAGTGAATTCAAGGCTTCATGGGGGTGAATTGAAAAAATCACACCCGTGTGAAGTGAGGGGCGCTAATATATTAAAGCCTATCTAGTTGATTAGGTGATGTAATGGTGATATGAAACAAACGGTGCAAACACAAACATTAAACGCCATTAAAAATAAAGAGACAATATGACGTACATGACACATTATGACGTAACTTTTCCCTTCATTGTCGATTTGTTTACAAAACTAAAGATAAACATTAAAGGGGCTTGCGCCCCTCAAAAATAGTATTTTTGGGGTACTACTCCTTTAACCACTAACGCGAACTATTATACCGTGTTGTACGATCGAATCAGGTGTATTCTTTGCTCTTCCATACCTATTTCGAAATCATCGTTAATCAGATTACTTGCGCAATCTCCCTACTGGCAATAGGAGCATGAAGTGTATTAATTAACAATTAACAACATTACTATTCCTCATGAGCGTGACCCACTTCTTGTGGAACTAAACTAGAGCTTAGGGGATGTGAGACATGTCTATGTTTAGTTTCTGCACCTCTCATCAATACTGAGTTGTTGATAGAGAATATATTATGACTCGCACTTATATGCACAAAAGGAGAAACAAAGCGATGAAGAATGTGGAAAGTAATTTAGAGGAACAGGCCGCATATTAGAGAGCAATACCTATGAATGATGATGAAACTTGTTGTAAAAGTGACTGTTATCATTATCACAAAAACTCTCAGAGACTTCAGTATAGGGATTTGCACAGAATTAATTAGGCTTCAATAACTCATTAAGCCCCGGCAGGAATGACACCGCTACAATTTGCGGCTACAGAAAACGGTTCATTAGTGTTATCTCGCAGTGCAGCAGAAAAGACTCTTACAATCTCCAAAAGTTATGGACTCTCAAAAATGGCCCAGTTTGACCTTTTTACACACACTGTTGAGCTATACAATATAATTATTTCATTTCACTGGTTCCACTTCTGGCTGGTCCAGCACTTCGCAAAGTAAGGATGTTAAAGTGCACCTTCTGTGTCTGAAAAACTCACTTTTCCCTGTTGAGTATCCTGACCTAGAATACAGCCCATTAGAAGGAGGCTAAACTTGGTGTCAGAAATGGTCGACCTACAAGCTCAGAGCGCGTTGCACTGCGACACGTTCTGAGCTTGTAGATTGGCTGTTTTGGGTGCACGACACAGACACGCATCTAAGCATAAATCAGCCTTTACTCCTGGCTGCACAGTGCATACCAAGTACTTCTGTTTTTTGGAATACAAGTGCATTAGGGCTTGAAAACCACCATGTTATATCATTCCTACTGTACCTACGTATCGAATCATCTTTCATGGTGGGTGGATGGATGGATGGGTCATTATTTCACTCTTTTCCTGTCTCTTCACTCAAGAGAAGACCAATGGGTGTTGACACTCCCAAGTTGTGATGCTGTGAGGAATGAGGATGCTTCCTGTGGTATGTTAGTAAAGGTTTATCGATTGGGTCGAATACTTGGGATTGGGATTGAGATTTGCCTCCTCGGGAAGAACAGACGTCGGTGGGCCTTCATTTTCAGGGCAGAGGTGTTGAGGGCCCAGGAGAGGTCCTTTGATATGTGGACCCCAAAAAAATCTGAAGCTGGTGAGTGGTGACACGCTCCACCTCCACCCAGTTGACGGAGATGGGGGCGTGCTCAAGTCTTTCTGAAGTTCACAATGAGCTCTTTTGTCTTTTTTATGTTATTATAAGGGCGAGGTTGTTTTCAGTGAACCACGCCACCTAGTGTTGGATGGGGGTTCTCAGACTTCATGTGGCCAGCCTTGGACGTCATCCATCTATGTCTTGACGTTTACAACATTATTGACGTATAACTCCTAATAAGCCGCATTGACTTCCAAAGTTAATAGCATATATATAGAAGGGGTCGTAACAATATATATCACTAAAACATATCTTAATAACGAATCTGTGGCATACTGGAAGTGTGTACAAGAAATTTGCCGCCGGCTGACCCAGACGTTTGCAAGATTAGCTCTGGATGCACACTCGCACAGAAGGACGGACAGACAGACTGCATGGCCCTGACTCTTATAGACAGCTGCACCCCCACAGAGCCACACTGAAATAACAAGATGGTGCTCTCTGATGTTATGTTGGTGATGTCAGTTTTTTCCAAAAAATAATAATACATTCCCATTTCCCACTACTGGCAGTGTATATTAGAAATGTGGAGATTATCTACAGATGGACAGACAGACAGACAGACAGACAGACCAGACCCTCTTCTAGACAGCTCAGTCCCTATAGTCCCTACGGGCCACCCTATAGTAAAGATCTTGTCATTCATTGTTCACGACGGTGTAAATGTTGAGAGCACACAATGCTCACACAATGCTAAAGCTACCACATGCTGTGGTGGGTGAATGCTCTGCAGGCACACAAAGTACTGCAGAGTCGGTAATGATCACAACATTTAACACATCACGCAGATGTAACATGACAGTGGCATCCATCATGAAACGCTACAGACTACAACAACACACACCTTTTTTTGTCTAGAGCATTAGCAAAGATTTACTGTTTTGGAGCGTAAACACTTGATTTGAAGGGTGGTGTACTTACAACATATTTATCAATTACTGTCCCTGTACTTTGTCATTGCATTGGAAGCTTGCAGATCTGCTTTTACTGAAAATAATAGCCAGGATTCAAGTGGTTAAAGGTGTCTCTCACAACATTCAGTTATAATGACAGACACCCTCTCTACACAAATTCCTAAACATTAATTATCATCCCGAAGAATCCCAAGCATGTGTCTTCACACCATCAGAACAACATCTGTGCTCAAGGAGACTCTCGCTCACTGGAATGTGCAGTATGACCTGATATCAGTCTAGTTGCCATCTCTCCATAGCAATGTGATTCACTATTTCATGATAATTTCACTGACATGTGCCTTTGCCTGAAGTCAACATTGTGTAAAATATCTTTAGTGGTTTTCAAAGTGGGGGCCAATTGGAAAAGAAATACATAAACAGAGGTAATTTGAATCTCTCATTATTGTCATCCTATTATTCACAATCCAGAGGCTATGGATATTTGGGGATGTTCTTTGGCATGGAAACATTAGGAATCCCTGTAATAGACTAGAATATGTATGAATCAGGAGACCCAGTAAAACGAGGGGACCTCTGTAATAGCCCCAACCCCTTGAAACATTTAACTGAGCATGGCTCTGCCAGTATCTTCCACAGTACAGGGAACACATGCAGCCTTTAGTCTGCCTGTTATGGTGGCAGAGAAGACTGATACAACAAAAGGAATTAAAGTCTCCCTCCTGTATTCCTAGTGTTCTGGTAGCTTCATAATGTTTTCCTTTGCCAGCTTGTGTGTGTGTGTGTGTGTGTGTGTGTGTGTGTGTGTGTGTGTGTGTGTGTGTGTGTGTGTGTGTGTGTGTGTGTGTGCGTGTGCGTGTGCGTGTGTGTGTGTGTGTGTGCGCGTTGTGTATGGGCCTCTTATCGCTGGTGACTGGTGAGTTGCGACTATCTCTACATTGGATACATTGGAACACAGGTTCTTTTTTTTCTTCCAGTTCTTGAAAAGTAATGGTTTTGGACATACAATGTATGTTGTGAGCTTATAGATACACATTTGTACACTTTCAGAGTTAAATGAACATTGATGATTTTATAGTGTAGATTGGGGTCCCACAGATTTAAAAACAAGCATGGTGTCAAATGGTGGTCCGTGCCTGAATGCATTGCATATCCAATTCTGGTTTAGTGTTGCCAGATGGGAAATGTAAAATTATCCTACCGGAGGCTTAAAATTATCGTATTTGAAAGAAAACTATCGTACACCGCTAAAAAAGGTAAATCACTGTGTAAATATGTAATTTCACCAAAAATTTTGTATTTAGTGTAAGAAACAACCTTGTTTGCGGCTCCTACGTGACAAAAATGCATCACATATGCTATGTGGCAGCAGGCAACTTCCTGGACGTTACACAAACTGGACTGGACTGAAAAAACGCGACCAGTGTTTTTAATGTTTTTAATGCCTGTACAGATCTAGTGTCAGATTTACTGATTTACTACTGACTTATTTATTACCCAATCCTGAATTCAGCAGCTAGGGAATTTAGAAAATTCACCAAAAAAATTGTGGTGAAATTATCGTATCGATTTGGGCATTTTGGGAATTATTGATCGTACATTGTACATGGGGAAAAACTATCGTACAAATACAATAATTATCGTATACATGTGGCAACACTGTTATTGGGCGTCCTTGAAATTGAAACGGTTGAGAATCATTGGTGTATAAGACTTAATTGGTCTCATGATGGGTCAGAGAGGCAGGTGGAAGCCCTGTTGGTGCACCATGGGTGATCTAGGCTCGATGGAGGGTGAGGTGAGTTTAATAGTTCTGGAAGCCAACAGCTGAGGTCCCCCTGTGTGTCAAGGAAGACAATTAAAGATGCAACAAGGAACATGTTTAAAGATGAATCAGAGGCCCGGAGAAAAGGAAAGTCCCACCCCCCACAACCCTTCCGCCTTCCTCCCCATCGGTCGTTAATTCCTTCTGCCGTTCCCTTTTCCAGTCCATCAGCTTTGAAGATCATGGCTTGTTATGACAGAAGAAGACTGCATGCCAGGCAGGGAGAGGGCAGAGCCTCGCTACTTGTGGAATTCCCCTTGGTATTCCCAGTGCCTTTCTGTCAGAATATACTCTGTGTGTGTGTGTGTGTGTGTGTGTGTGTGTGTGTGTGTGTGTGTGTGTGTGTGTGTGTGTGTGTGTGTGTGTGTGTGTGTGTGTGTGTGTGTGTGTGTGTGTGTGTGTGTGTGTGTGTGTGTGTGTGTGTGTGTGTGTGTGTGTGTGTGTGTGTGTGTGTGTGTGTGTGTGTGTGTGTGTGTGTGTGTGCGTGCGCGCAGTAGAATTTGAGAAGTAGACATTGTGAGGACAATTTTCCCTGTCCTCACAAGATAAGTGGTTAAAAAAAGATTACAATTAGGTTTAGGATTACAATTTTATAGGAAAGGATTCTGGTTGGGGATAGGATTAGACATTTAAAGGTTAAGTTTAGAGGGTTGGATGTATGCCAATTTGTACTTAAATGTGTGCCGGTGCCATGCATATACTCAAATCCATGCATATCCCCAAGCTCCAAACTTTTCCAGCTATTTTTGGCTTTAGTTTTAGGGTACAAAATGGCAAAAATTGCATTCTTACCATTGCCGTCTTAAGATGTCGATGTCATCACAAGTATAGTAATACAAATGTGTGTGTGTGTGTGTGTGTGTGTGTGTGTGTGCGTGTGCGTGCGCGTGTCATGTACATAGAATCATGTAGAAAGTGGCAGTGTGTCAAATGATCCGTTTCCATGGTGATGTGATGATACGATGCATTGCGGTATTAATGTCATCTAGCACGCGTGGCTCTTCATGATGCAGGCAGATACTCTGCTCGTTGGGTGGCTCTTCTCTCCAATGGAGGTTCTTATGACAAACCTAGTCGCCTTTACCGCCCGGGCACCTATAGTCTGTGGAGGGCACTACCAGTTTTACTGTCACATTTAAATACCTGTACTGTACCTCTACACCAAGGGGTTTCCCTAAACCGTTCTATAGGTCATTCTACATACTAAAATACTGCTCTGTTGCAGCACTTTGGAACCTTGTTTTGAAAGTCGCTATACAAATATAATTAATTATCATTACTTCAGATAGACATTGGAAGTGCCGCTGCTCCTCAGCGCTTCAGTAAGTGTGACAATTTAACAAGGGATACAAACACAAAAAGTGCCCTCCGCGATTCAGCGCTAAATCTGTCGAAGTCCCTGACATGCTGCCAATGTTCAGCTCGATGTGCCATTAGTGTTCTCTCAGCCAATAGGTCTCCAGTCTGCACATAGCACACATGAACCCTATTAATGCTAGCCTCGTCTGCAGTCTGCACCACACCAGCAGTCTGTTGCCAGATTTCGAGAGAGACATGAGCAACCAGGTCTGGGACAACAAGCCCAAAAGACGTGTCTATAGGCCACGCGAGCACTGAAAATAGCAGATTTACAAGCTCACAACAAGACATCGCATTGCGTTGTATCTGCAGATATTTGCAGCTATTTTCTAAAGAATCCTTTTAGATGGGGCCATCATGGGGGGGGGGGGGGGGGGTCGGTGGACAAATACATATTAATTTGGGGCCCTTGACATCATTTTTTTTGAGAACCACTGGTTTAAACAACATTTAGGTAACAAGCCCAAATAAGCACAACCAAATATGCAACCCGTAAATACCAATGTTTATAAGCAACTTCACAGGAAAAGAAGCCCAAAGCTGCACACCAGTGTCTTCTTAGATACACTGTGCAGCACTCCGGAGCTCTGGGTACAACATGTGCTGTACTGTAATATTCAAATATCCAGGCTCTAATCAAAAGGCAGGAGAAGCGTGCCAAGGACAGTGACCCATATTCAGAAGCCTTGCACATGAACACACGTCACACTGCTGAAGTCGTAGCTCGACTCAGCAGAAAGGGCAATTACACCCGGCATAGCCAGTCTGGTCGCCAGAGACAAAGTTGTCACTGTACAGTTGGTACAGTGATAGATTTTTTTAAATCCGAAAAACGTTGTGTAAACATGGTACGCAGATGAGAACCACGTTCTTTGAGGGGGATCCAGGGGGTCCCCAGCTAAATGATGTGTACAAATGGAACCAAAATTCACTCTTAAAGTTAAAGGTGCTGTAAAACTAATAGCACCTTTCAAATATCAGTGTGATATGGTATTTTGTTTATTTATTTCATTTCTCTAAAATAAGTGATACATCACTCGATATTTAATAATCATTGAAAAAAGAAAATACATTTTCAGGTAGGTCACAAATTTCATCCAATCAAAGTCATAATATAGAATGCAGAATAAACCATTGAAATTGCAAGTGATTAAACAAAAAAAGTGGAACAGTAAAAAAAAGTTAGCACTGGCAAGCAGGTGGCAATTGCCAGTCACTCACTTCATGGGACCCCAAATGAATTCCCTGCCTTGGAATAAAAATCACACCTGTGTGAACTGAGTGGTGCATCGCCCCTCTCTCTACCCCCCCCCCCCCCACTCCCCTCCTCTCTCTCTCTCTCTCTCTCTCTCTCTCTCTCTCTCTCTCTCTCTCTCTCATATTAGCAGGCAACAGTGCAGCACTATCTCTCTCTCTCTGTTTCTGGCACAACAGCGCCCCCCTACTGGTACTCATAGTCAAACTGGTGCTCATAGTCACATACCGTAGTCACATGAACACGGACATTGCTGTTCCTTGGGGTGGTTGCACCACTCAAAAATAATAATAAAGAAAAAAGGATCCCTTTGCTGTTCTAGCATGACTCATGAGCCTCATAAGAACACTGCAACTTCCTGAGTGACCTCTGTTTCCTGCTCCTTTTATCTTGGTTGGTGGTTGGTGCCTCCTCCTCGTCACAATGTATTATCAGCCTCGTCTTCTCCCCACCCCTTTGATGGAAAGTGTCAGCGTGGCCGTGTTCACGCCATAGCTTGCGGGGAAAGGGCTGCAGCCGCCACAGGCCTGGCCCGTCAGGTCACATCGAGTGACACAGAGAACGAGTGCTTGTCAGGGTCTCTGATAAAGGAAGGAGGCGGTCTGGGGGAGTCTTGCTCTGTCCTCCCCCAACCCCATAGCAGCCCACCACCACACTGTCCACATAAAAAGCCACGTCTCCTCCATTAGGGTCATATTGGATTGTGCCAACAGCACTTCCCAGCCGTATACTACTCTGTCTGCCGGTTAACACTCCGGTAACACCTGCAAAGACTCACCAACTCGCTGTGTGCATGTTCAGAATCTCTTTCTTCCACACTGCTATCTCCCCGCCTTGTCGTTTGCTCGCTCTGTCTGCCTCGTCCCCAGACTCTGCAAACGTGTTATTTAAGGTCAGCAGCAGCAGGGGAATTTTGTAGAATAAATTTGCCATTTATGCTACATAGTGTGTGGAAATCCTCTTAAATGTGCCCAAGCCATACAACAGAAATGTGTGTGCCAGGGCTTTAATGAAATGGTCTGCTTTGAACTTTTTTCTTTGTCAATGAAATAGTCATATTGCAGCCTTTATGTAGGGTTTTTTTTTTCACAAAAATGCTGAAGGAACGGAACTGAACTTTGTATACATGTATCATCCCTCTCAGTAACTTTGTTGAGGGATCTTTAGCCACTAGCGAGAATAGGAAACATTTGACTTAAGGTTGGCTGATGGTTCAGCACAGGCTTAGAATACGTTTGCTGGAAGAAAATTACTGTGGATACTGTAAATGTGGATATTGCAAGGACTTTGCATGCATGCACCTGCATAACGGTACCAAGTGTATTATGTAATCTTGGTAAATGAATGCTAATCGAGGATTTCTTTAGGTCTGTTTCATAGGTCTGCTTCTCATTCTCGTTACATATGTAGCAGGCCCTTATTCCCTGAAATGGCTTGCATTCGTCATTTATAATTAAAATGCTGTCAGTAAAGAGTACAGTAGTACAGTAGTAGCTACTAATCCTGACATTCTTAGCAATGCTTAGTGTTTCAATAACTTATATCAAGCATTTCAGTCTATTAAAGGGTTATAGTCTGAATACTAACTATACAGTAAGGCAAATATAGATAGTGGACTTGGTATAATAAGATATATTCTGTAATCTATTCTGTAATACATTCCCTTGCAGGGAATGATTGGCAGCACCCATATTATCATTTTATAGCACCACTGAGCAGTGTCATATTGTTTCAGTTTCCTTTCACCTTCAATGCAGAGCACGCAAACCACACGGGTCCCATTTTTACACTGTCTTAAATTGACATGAGGGTTATTGGATAACATACAGTTTATTGAGATTTAATGCTCATTTATTAAAGATCATTAGATTTCTGTATAGGGCTGGGCGATATAGAAAACATCAAACACCTCAATATAAAATAGCTGATCAACAAGCTCTCACGAGTTGTAAGCTTTTAGATTGTCTCGTTTAAATATTTTTGAAAATAAAATAAAAAAGTATAAAATAAGGCATATGTGAATAAAACCGGGAAAATACACTTACCGGTATTCTATATATAAAAAATAAAAAAAAACGGATGCCATATCACAATACCACTATCGAAAATCCCAGACGATATTAAGTCTCATATGATGATATCGATATAATATCGATATATTGCCCAGCTCTAGTTTCAAATAGTCAGTAGCTCCATGTAAATATTTTTCTTTTTTAAGCACTTTAGCCCTATCATCCCTATTCTGGCCAAAATAGCCGATCTACAAGCTCACAATGTGTCGCAATGTCAGACATTGTGAGCTTGTACATCGGCTATTTTCGGTGTCGATATTTGGTGTAGGGAAAAGCATATAGAGGGTCTCAGTGGTTAAAGTGAGCTGGGTTCATGCAGCTACTGAAACAAGATCATCTATTCACTGAGCCTCTCTGGCGAGTCTGCAACATGCAGACATCCTTCCCACTGAGGGCTTTGGTAGAAAGCCAATTAGTCTTATCCTATTACTCAGTCAGCATCAATGTTACGTCCTCCCCCCCCCCCGTCCCCCCCGCTATTCCGTCAGATAATCTTGTATTTGATCTGCCCAAAGCACCTATCATCCAAGATCACGCACGCACGCACGCACACACGCACGCACACACACACACACACACACACACACACACACACACACACACACACACACACACACACACACACACACACACACACACACACACACACACGTTGTACACATCATGCCTCTCAGGTTGTCCTCAAAACTTTTATGGGTTTACAGCCAAGATCCAGGATGAGTCAGATGTTCCACTGTGGGTTCTATCCATTTAACTGCACCTCTCATTTTCATGTTGTCACCGACAGACGGAAATTGAAATTGGTCAGCTCTCATTACTTTCTCTACATCTTGCCCTTTGCTGGGTTTTGTCAGTAAATCAGTAGAGTTCTCTAAATTACCTCCCCCTGGCCAGCCGGGGCGCCTGATGGAGGGAAATGGAACTGGTCGGAATAACGTGTTCCTTCCACACACTACGTCCGGCCGGGGAAACTCTCCTAAAAAGAAGCAGCTTGCCTTGGACTACTCATGCATAGAATGAAGCATGAGGACAGTCCGCTGCCTCCCCCCAGGTTGGCAGAGGAAGCCCAGGATTACATTAGATAATTGACACTGCGTCAAAAAATGGGTTGCAAAATCGTGGGATACCATTATACCCATTATTCCCAGCACAACTTGTTGTGGTTAATTCATGCTACGTCGTACAATGATCATAGATCTGTTGATGATCTACAAGGTTTACAACCTGTCGCAGATGTGACGAGTTTGTGGATCTCCTATTTTTGAAAAATCTTGAAAATGTGTGCAAATCTTGGTCCCTGGAATAAAATATATTGAGATGAGGGTCGGAGAGGCCAAATGCATATTATGTTGGGAATCCTTGACATGAACAGGTTTGAGCACTGCTAACAGAGCAACATACGTTAACAGAAAACTGTTAGGATTTAGAAGACATTTAGTTTCTTAGTTTTTTTACAATCTTCAAATACTCTATACATGAAGATAACTTTATTATTGTAATTAATAACTCCATTTGTGAGTCTATCGTTACTATATCATTTTGTAGACTATGACATTGCATGCTTGGTACACATTGCTAATTATGCACAGGTGACAAAATTAGTGATCCTAACATAATTCATACATCTTGTACATGTAATGAAGTGTGGTGCTGGAGGGCACAGCTCCCATGTAATTTTGTACATAATTTGTGATGACATCACATGGTGTCGCAGCACTTCCAAGAGTAGGTGGAGGAAATGAAAAGCCACTCACCAGATTATTGGCTGCATATTTGAAGCCGGTCCATGCCAAAGAGAAGTGCTCACTGGCATTATTTCTACTCCCATTAGATGGCGCGGTGTGAAGAACGATGGTTAAATGAATCATGAGGAGATGGTTTCTCGGGGACGCATGCAGGGGGAAATTGGGCCAATCCGAAATTAAGAAATATTGAAAAGGTCATCAGTGGGTTAGTGCGTATCCATTAACAACGGCAAGGGGGCACCGTCTCAGGACGGCGAAGCTAATGATTATTAATGAACGAATTGCGCATTCCCGCCTGCTCGTTGGCATGGCCATGTCTGAGGTGTGCCCAGTTAACATGTTTCCTTTGGTCTGATCACAGCGGGGGAAGTGATTCATTGGCAAGCACGTTTTTGGGTCCGATAGTCCTTGACTAGAGAGCGTGCAGTAATTAACGTAATGTACGATATGCCTTAAGATTCCAACAGCTGCTGGCTAACGTCTGGCTGTTGACATAACAAATGATGACGAATGGTCAGCTCGGCCAAAGTCGTGGTGCAAAGAGTGGTGATGTCATCTGAAGTTGCAGTTTTCATTGAACAGAGAGAGAGAAAGAGAGAGAGAGAGAGAGAGATAGGAGCGAATTGTGTCTCTTATGTCTTAAAGGAGCACTTCAAGGATCACATCACCCCTTTTCAGCTTGTTTTCACGTAATTGGTCCTCACCAATGCTCATTTTGACACAATTTTTCCCGTCTACTCACGCTGCGTCTCATTTGTGGGCGTGAATATAGAAACCTGCCTACCAGTGACATCATCGACGGGGATTCCAATCTAATAGAAACTACAACTTTCCTCTTTTCTGGAAAGTTAGCATGCTGAAATAGAAGCCATTGTTCTTGCATTAATATGAATATAAATAAAAACCAAACCTATCTACAGATGATGTCACTGGTTTCTGAACACTCCACAGCCCTCCTTTGAGATACAGAGTGAGTAGACATAAATGGTGCCATCAGATAATGAGCAATTAGCATTAGTTAGTTATGAAGATAAGGTGAAAATGTGTAATTGGTCCTTTAGGCTAACAGCTATTAGAGCCTCTTTTGAATGGCTTTCAAAATGTACACAGTGAAATCCTCATCCATATGTAACTGCGAGAATGTACAAATTCATTTCTCAGAGTTGAATTAACACTTTTACCGTGTAGGCAGAGGGTTAGGGTTAGTGAACCCCTGCTGGCTGAATTAAGCACCTAAATCCACAGACTCCAGTAATTACCTTGAATCTAACTCTATGTCCTGCTGCCCAAGTGTAGGCTGGCCAATATACTCTCTTTTGTCTCCCCCCACATCCACACTGCAGCATTTCCCAGGTGGCCTTGTCTGGGGCTATGAGATAAGGTTATAGGCCTATATTTCCATGAGCACCGGCCCTGCAGTAAGTCTATCTTCTATAGCAGTTGAGATACGCTGCTCTCTGGAGTGCTTAGGGTAAGGCACCCTGAACCCATGGGACGGTGGCATGGGCACTTTATGTCGCTCATGCATGCATACAGGCGCAGTCACCCAGGGACACAGGCGGAGAGTTACTTTGACTTTCAAAATAATTTAACGTTAACCTCTTAAACTGTACTTCGTTGACTGGGGTTCCCTCCCTATATTAAGAGTCCTATTTTCATCAGTGCTAAACCCCTTATCTCTAAACTTTTTGCCTTTTTGTTACTCTTTTGAAAAACATATTAAAACTGTTCCAACTAGCCAATATATATCAACACATTGTGAGCTTATAGATCGGCTATTTGAAGTATTCAAAAATGTTTTTCAAAATAGTAAAAAGGCAAAGAAGTTTAGGTATAAGGGTTGTAGAACTGGCAGAAATAGGGCCCTAAATCTCTGCTCTACATGCTCACGATGTGTAGTGTAACTTAAGTGTCGTGCTGCATTGTACATTTGTAGATCTGCTATTTTTGCTGTATGATCGCCTATTTTTGACACATGTTTGCACAGACTAGAGATGCTAGGTTTCATGTCGTTAAACCAAAACACAATTTTGTTATGAACTCTGCACTCGTTTTCTGAGATGTCATGCGGCACAGTGACAATACGGTCAATGTGTTATCAGAACTCAGAAACGTTCTTTTTATGTAGGACATACAGGAACAGGTTTTGGTGCATGAAGCATAGGGCAAGACAAACGACACATCGTTGATGTGAACATGTTACGGCCAGGAAGTCTTCCGGTGCAAAAACTGCCCATGCAGTGGAGAACAGTTCAGCAGTGCTGTGCTTGTGGTCAGAGGGGAGGGGGAGGGATTGTGTGGGCGGCCAACCGTAGGTGGGATTATCGTGAAGCTCGATAGCTTCGTGTGGATGCTGCCGAGGTGACGAACATGCAGACCAGATGGTGATGGACGGCAGTTTGATGCTGAGGCCCGGGGTGGGTGGGTTAGTGTCTCTGTTAGTGTGCATCACTGTGCAGCTCATTGATTGGCAGTAGCAGACAACCAATGATCCACTGAGCAGAGTGGCTACAGCCTGCAGCACGGCGCAGTGTGGTCTTTGAGAGAGAGAGAGAAAGAGAGGGGTGTGTTTGGGCAGAGGTGGTGGGGGAGGTCAGAATACGAGAGAGAGAGAGTTCATTTTCCGGCAGCGGTATCAGTCGCGGAGTCTCCGCTAATTGCCGACAACACCCGCGGCAGATGGCAGTGTTTGTCGGCATCATCAGTCCAACACCTTGTCACACCCCTGACAGCTGTGTCCAAAGTGTATAATTAAGTATATTAAACTATATATATAAGTATAATTTGTCAGTGTTCCTTGTTCCTTTTTTATGTTCTTTTATCTTGCTTGTTGGTTACATTTGGTAATGTGACATAAGGCTGAAAAAAGGCTGAGATACACTTTTTGTCACAGCACACACCTGACAAAACACCATTGATATTAAATATTGATGATGAGAGTTAAATAGAATCGTTTAAATCCGAAGGTACATTATGTAGTTGGCCCTTGGCTGTTTTAATATTTTCCAATATGGCTCCCTTTGAAAAAAGTTTGGACACCCCGTCTAACCCTAACCGCAAACACGACGCAATGCATGTCGAACTAACGCATGTCAGGAGCCATTTTAACCAGCGACGCTGACACCCTAACCCAAATCCTAACCGCAAGCACGACGCAATGCATGTCGGACCAACGCATGTCAGGAGCCATTTTAACCAGCGACGCTGACACCCTAACCCAAATCCTAACCGCAAGCACGATGCAATGCATGTCGGACCAACGCATGTCAGGAGCCACGGGTGAGTTTTAACCAGCGACGCTGACACCCTAACCCAAACCCTAACCTCAAGCACGATGCAATGCATGTCGGACCAACGCACTGCCGCGGAAGCGAGCGGCAGTGGAGTGTCATAAATAATCCCCCCACATTCCCCAGCAGATGCCCCCCCCTCCCCCCGGCAGCGCTGTGGCTGTTATCGCCAGATGTGGCGTCTGGAGTGAAGGCCACTGTACGTGCCGAGACTGCCACGAAACGGAGCAGTGGTGGAGTGACATAATCCCCCCACCATGCCCACCAAGCTTCCCCCGGCAGCACCGCGTCTGATTGCCTCTGCCAGAAAATGCACTCGCTCCTTCTGGAGGATACACTCTCTAATGGCACAGTAGAAGTTCATCAGGTTCATGTCCATTGGCTAGTGAGGGCCTGACATCTATACCTACTTTATAAACCATCAAAATGTACAACCATGCTTAGCAAATCTCAACACAGTGTGCCAAATGACGAGGGCAAAGACACCCTAAAATAATTGCCCGGTGTACATTACATTTTAAGCTCCTAATGGACTTGCTATGCAAAACAGAAGTATTTTGTGTGCATTGTGGTATCCTTTTAGTCTAAAATACTGCAATTTCTGTTGCATTATCAAGGTTTGAATGGAAATGCATTAGCCTACGCAAGTTCAATTTAATACACTCTCCAGACTCTAAATGTGTGCTATATCTGCCTGAGTAACTATAATCCCTTTCATTTGTCTCCTTTCTTTGCATGGACAAAGTGGGAAACTGATCACTGCATTGGCAGTGATTTTCAATTTGGTGGAAACGTTGTCATAAACACAGTTTGAGCATTTCTATACAGTATCCTGTATGAGTCATATGATTAAAAGCTGAGCCTGAATCATATTTAATCCTTAAGTGCTCCCCATGTGCACTCCCTCACAGTAGTGCGATATTTCTTCTGTACGCTCGTCCTCAAGTACCGAAGAGGGTTATGTTGAGTTCAAAGCAGTCCACCAATTTCATTTCTTGGCTTAAAACTGTTTTTTATTGCCCTTAATAACATTGGACTGAAAACAAACAACTGCAGACCGCATCTATTATGCACATGATGATATTATTAAAAGCATAGTGGCTAAATATCTTTACAGGCTACATTTAGCAGAAGAGAATACAGCCTCACCCCACAGCACCCTCCCTGCACCTGTCTCCAGCAATCTACCTATAGCTGGACCAGGGTAGAGCAATGCCAGATTCTTTGGGGGTTCAGACTCCGATGCCCATCCCGATTTTCTGGAGCTTATGCTGCGTTCAGAGCATTCGCTATAAAGCTACAGGTTAACATTAATTTTCAATGGATGCCAGCGACATGAAGATAGGCTACAAAGTGTCACCCGATATTTGTAGCTGCTGTAAAATCTACAACGCGTACAATCCAAGTTGAGCTGGCTTTAACTGTAGTCTATGAAGCTACAAAACAACAAAAAAATTGTTTAACCATTTCCACTCACCATCTCTCTTCACACAATTCCTGCTTGTTGTAATGGGGGGGGGGGGAGTAATTATTTAGCCAGTTATGTGTTCTTTATAAACCCAGGCTTCATATTTTCTTTTATATTTTTCTTGCTCGTCAGATGCATGCTTGACGTCGACGAGCGTGATCGCTTTATATCTGCCTGTGACTGTGTTAAGTGAACACAGCATTAGACCACCGATTACTGACTGATATTTTTTTAATGAGAAATGAAGTGATCGAGTTTTTAAACGTAGCTAGGCTATCGGTACCTAAAGGTGCTAACTACGCGTATGTTCGTAGACAACCGTATACTCCATATATGAATGCGGCGATCATCAATTTACCTTTTAGCATTGCTCCGGTTTTGTATGGAGAGCCGCTCCGTCCCCACGTTAGGTGTGCTTGCCACCTAGCGGCAGCAATAAAGTTAATCATTTTGACAAAAGTTTCGGTTTGACAATATTGACTTACCGGTATATATTACCGTAACAAAACTGTAAGCCCTATAAAAAGCTGATCTACAAGTTCACAACACACAAAATGGCCAAAGTAGGGACGCCAGTTTGAAACGAAAGTGGTTACAAATCAGGTCACATGGGCTGAGTAACTACAGTATACGGTCTATATTATTAGGACATGTCGCCAATAAGTCGCTCTACAGGCCATGTTTCCCCACACATCAAGTGTGAAAGCTGTTCCTTTCATCTTATTTCTCTTTCTTCTTATTGGGCGGTGGAGAGATGGCAACATTGTGGAGGTTCCCTGAGTTGAATTTTATTTTATTTTTAATGTGAAACTGATTTAAATTAGAATTTTGAGCACACTTCTCAAATCTGATACCTCCCTCTCTCAGCTAACTAGGGCAGATTTGTTATGGCCGTTTGCTATGCCCTCCCATGCTCTCCAATGGCTGTTGAGTTCCCCTGCAGCCTCACATCTCTGTAACAGAGATCTAAAGTGTTTGATTACCATTGATGGACTGTTCAAATAAGGCAGTGGGTATAGTAATGTTATTGGATTCGGTTTCAATATAACCGCTTACAGCCTTACACCGTACAGTTAATATAACCGCTTACAGCCTTACACCGTACAGTTGTATCATAAAATGATCATGGAAAATAACACCACCTTCACCAAAGTAATCTGTCTTCTTAATGTGGATTGATGACCTGCAAATCTAACTCTTCACTGGTGTTTCTTCATAAGCTTTATTTCAACTCGGAGTACATTTGCGGGGCAGGCAGAGAGCTAAGGGTGGCAGCAGGGGCAGTGTCTTGAGTGTACAGGGTTTGATCAGGGCCCAGGTAGGGCCGGGCCTTAATTTCTGGGCCTCTTGAGAACTCTAGTTTTTGCCGGCTGCCGGGGCATAATGACTTTGGGGCAGGCCCGTCTAAAGTTTAAATGGACAGGTATCAGTCAAAAGGGAGACATCGAAGAGGAAGGATCAACATAATGGAATGTCAGAAGAGGTCAGCTCCATGTAAGGAGATCTAAGGGTTTGAGGTTTGAGGTCAGATGTAGAGTTGTTGGCCAACATTGATGACATCAGGGATATCCATATATGGGCTTAATATTGATGACATCAGGGATCTCCATCCCTTATGATGTCAAGTTATGTCACGACACATGACCATATATGGTCATGTGGGTCCTGGGGTGACCAACCAACCAACCAACACGCTGACGGGAAATGCACATTTCATAGTTAACTGCGACCTTTGGTCGCAACAAATATATAATAAAATGTAACAAGATCTATAAGTGAATGTATGCTAATGAAACATATTTAATTTATGTTGTCTTAAGGATTCTCCCCTACTGGAGCTCCATTAAGGGAACCTCACCACTTCTTGTGGAACTAACAGTACACTATGGTGATTGCGAACGCAGTGAGCACTTACTATGAGACCTAGCAGATCATGTCTGTCTGTGTGTCTGTCTGTCCCGCTTTTGTGCCCATATATGGAGCTGAGTGATTACGTCACCATGACTCAACCATAACCATATAAGGAGTCCCCAAAGCAGCTATACTTCCAAAACCCAAATATGTACGAGCTGCGTTCGCTTACCGCGTTTGCGCGTCTTACTGGTATATTAGCTATCTGTGTGGTTTGGAGTGCAGCACACTGCTTCAGCCCTACTCGGGCAGGAAAATGCCTATAGCTGTGTGTCAAATTACCGCCCTATCATGAGTTGGCAAAGAGCGCCTCGGACATAATTGGCCAGGTGCGCAATGAATGGATACGTACTGTATTCACACTATAGTACAGTATATGCATTTCAAAGTCATGAAGCTGCTAGACGGGAAGTGTCTGTCTGTTTTACCCATGGCGTGCTGTTATTGTAAAGCGAGGGAAAGGAGAGAGTGGGAATTCTACCTTTTGATTTTGGTGCAGAGCAACATCCTCGGTTTTGTTTGAGACCGTGTGATTTGTAAGATACACATACAGGTTCATGTCGGGGCAAAACCACTTGAAATTCTGGCCCGGCCATTTGAAAATCCCAAGTCATTGCATCTCTGGCCTTGGCTGGTTTTGCTGAGTTTCACTATCTCATGTGAGATTTATTATCTCCTGCACTGGCTGGTGTTTTACAGTTTAATGGCCAGCAATCTGTATCATCATCTGGGTCAGTTACAATTACAATCATCCACTTTTCCTCCACCTTTGCGAAGATAATTCGGTAAGATACCTGAGGGCTATTTAGCTCTGCTGCTAATCCCTCTTACGTATACAGTATTTGCCATTTCTATTATTCATTCTTCTGCCAGGAAATCCCCTCATGAAAATAAACTCTGCACACAGGTCCAATACTTTGCCATGGGTCCTCAATAAGAGCCTCTCTCCCTGTGTTTTAGGATCAAAGATGGCCACAGCACCAGGAGGAGGTGGCCTTACTGGGCCGCGTTCACAAATTCATGACACCTGTCTTGCGTTTGTTTTGTGTCTATGTTTAATGGCCACTCCAATGCATTTCCAATGGAACCCCATATGGTTTGACCAAACATTTTGTTTGATGGGAGGGAGGGGGGCAGAACACATCCATCAAAGCTGTGTTCAAACACAAGTCAGGTGTCAGACACAAGGCAAGTGTCTTGAATGCAGCCCAGTAAGGTCATATGTCGACCACGCCCGCTCACCTCTGCCCCACCCCCTCCTGGTGCTGCGGCCATCTTGGATCCTAATACACAGGGAGAAGGGTGGGGCCGAGAAAGGCCCTTATTGTCATTGTGGGTTTATAATCCTGAATCTGCACCTGTGCACCTGTCTTTTACAAACTCATGGATCGCTTTTTTTCTTAGTCCTCTTACCTAAGCAGTGCTGTGCCAATTTACACTATGTTGAACAAAAGAGCATGGAATCAGCAGCATACAGTATCAGCCACTCATGTGCAGATTATACTTTCAACAATCCCATTTGTTAGTTGATCAACAGTAAACTTGTTCCATGCAGTTTTAAGCTTCCTCGCAGCAAAACAATCCTATCCTATTGATAATCCTTTCTTGTTACGATTACCTCCAAGCTAGTAACAGCAATACACATTCCGTATTGGATTTAATTTCAACAGCGTGGCAGATACTATTCTGTAGGTTCAGACAGCAAGCAATAGATGAGGTCAGAGAAGGACAGAAGACTTGACATGCAGGAGCATGAGAGACATGATGGTTTCAGGAATGGCAGCTGATTAAAGATGTAACTATTGTCTAGAAAGGTGCACTTAGTAGAGCACAATTCTTCGTCATTGGAGGTATGGCCTCATACTGTACCTCCATCTTTCTCCCTGACTTAAAGGGATTGTGACATAAAATAAAGTTTTTGTAATTTTTCTTAATTTCTTTTAGGTTTTCTGAGCTCAATTGCACCCAAAAAAAACTGAACTTTTAACATTCAGTCGATTTTCTGTGGTCTGTGGTTTTCTGGCTCAAATAAGTGCTTTGATTTTACTGCTGTTTGTGACGTCACAGCCTGCAAATCCCATATGTCAATGGGATTTGCCAGCAGATGTCACTGTTTTCACTGTTTTGCCTGTTTTCATTGCAGCTCAAAGGCTTCCAAACCCCAGAGAAAACAACAGACCACAGAAAATCCACTGAATGTTAAAAGTTCAGGTTTTTTGGGTGTAATTGGGTGTCATAAAACCTAAAAGAAAAACGGGGGGGAAAAGCGACGGCTTTGGACAGGCGGACATGTAATTACCATTTCGAACTCGTAGACCCTTTAGTCTTAGTGAAACGGACCTGAGTTGTAACTGTACTTGGGTTAGGGCCAGCTTTTTTCTGTCTATGCCAAATCCCTTCGTAAACAATTGCAGATCTACAGCAATGCAGAGCAATGTGTCTGCTATTTTTGATGAATGTTCCCCCAAGAATATGCTGGGGTTCAAGTGGCTAAGCGATACCAGTAATGAAGTACTGTCTGCACTACCCTGAAGCAAGCTAAGCTGTATACAGCAACATGGCAAAAGTAGTTCACTAGATCAAAGATCATTTATTCTTTCAACACTGAGCCAACTTCATTCCAAGTCAATTCGATCTCACTGATGAATAAATCTGTCAGTCAAACGGAGAGGCAGGCATAAAAAAAAGATTCAGTGCAATTGTTTACTAAACAGTGCTCTCTGCTCTCACTGTTCCAAAACCAATTTGGCAAAAAAACAAACGAAAGAATGGTGCTCCACATAACGAAAACCAGGTGTTGAGAGTGTGTGTATGTTCATCAGTGCGTGCGTGCGTGACTATCTCTCTTGAATGAGGGATATAGAGGGATATAGCACCACAAGTGCCACTGACTGTGATTTGGCAAAGTTGTTGTTGACCGATTTGGGAGAAAAACAAATAGAGAATTGAGGTCCTTGGCCTGCTATCAGCGTGCACAAGAAATATGACGCTGATCAACCAAGTGGTATAGGTGAGATTATATGACGCTGATCAGCCAAGTGGTAGGTGAGATTATATGACGCTGATCAGCCAAGTGGTAGGTGAGATTATATGACGCTGATCAGCCAAGTGGTAGGTGAGATTATATGACGCTGATCAACCAAGTGGTAGGTGAGATTATATGACGCTGATCAGCCAAGTGGTAGAGGATTCAGAATCACAACAGGAGTGGAGTGACTGAGAAACAGACGATAACACAGGACAACAGAGAGCAGGCTATGTCAGCTCTCCTTTTGGACAGCACCAGTATTGGATGGATGGATGGATTGATTGAGTCATAAGTTAAATCATTCAAATGTTTGAGTATTTATGAGTTCTTGTTATAGCCTAACTACTGTATAGTTTAGGGTGAAGTTGCGCCGAAACAACAGTTTCTTAATATGGCACAGTTGAGAAGCAGGAGTAAGGTCAAATGTAGAGTTGCTGGCCGGCTCCATATCTGCAGAATGCATATACGCATTACAGATAGGAAGTGTTACACATAGGAAATGTTACATATTTTTGCCCTTAAATTAGAGGGGAATACCACTCATTTTCATTGTCATGTCATTAATATACCTTAGAGTTGTTGTGTGGACATAATAAAAAGTCCCCCCATTCTGTGTTGCCTAACTGGAGGTCTGAAAAAAATCATTAACATTGTGAAGTACATCTTGATGACATCATCATCCACACAACAACTCTATGGTTACACTGAGGGTTTTTACTGTGAACTAAATAATGAATATTACATTTTCATGTCAGGACAACATCGCTTGACCCAACCCACTGTGTGTATTGGGCACATTAAAAATAACCAGTAAGACGCCCTGAGGGAGAGAAGTGCACGCATCCGCCTGGGTGACAGCACACTGCTGGGCAGACTGCTGGGCAAATTCATATGGAAGGAATTCTGTACTGGCCATATATAGAGCGTGTCTTGAGTGTACAGGGTTTGATGAGGTCAGATCAACATAAGGATTGTCAGAACAGGTCAACTCCATATATGGAGATCTAAGGGTGGCAGCGGGGGCAGTGTCTTGAGTGTACCGGGTTTGATGAGGTCTGGCCATATGGAGCGTGTCTTGAGTGTACACTGTATAGATGAGGTCAGATCAACATATATCAGAACAGGTCAGCTCCATATATGGAGAAGAGATCTAAGGGTGGCAGCAGGGGCAGTGTCTTGAGTGTACCGGGTTTAATGAGGGCCCAGGTAGGGCCGGACCTTAAGTTTCGGGCCTGTTGCGAACTCTAGTTTTTCCCGGCTCCACTAATAACTTTGGGGCGGGCCCGTCTAGAGTTTGAATGGACAGGTATCAGTCAAAAGGGAGACATTGAAGAGGAAGGACGAGTGGGGAGGGATCTACATATGGAATGTCAGAACAGGTCATCTCCATATATGGAGATGGAGGCGTGATGTCACAAGGCGTGAGGTGTGAAGTGACACACATAAATGCAGGTTTTCATAGTAAATGCGACTTACGGTCGCAATAACCAGTAAGACACCCTGAGGGCGAGAAGCGTGAAGGTGAAGCGTGCATGCATCCGCCTGGGTGATGGCAGACTGCTGGGCGAGCGCTGGCACTTTGGCATGGGGGGTCAGATCAACATATGGAATTAATTCTGTACTGGCGATATATGGAGTGTGTCTTGAGTGTACAGGGTTTGATGAGGTCAGATCAACATATGGATATGCATTTACAAAAACACTAGGAACAGACTTTATTAAATAAATCAAAAACATAGAAAAACAAGTACAATATCAGTGCTAGATTAAAAACATAAAAGGATAAACAAGGGGTGGGGGGGACTTCTTAGCTAGACCTCAGCTGGGGAAAGCTGTCTTGAAGAGGTGGGTTTTGAGCGAGGTTTTGAAAGAGAGTAGGGAGGGGGCAACTCTGAGATGACTGGGGAGTGCATTCCAGAGGGAGGGGCCAGAAACATAGAAGGCCCTGTCCCCCCCAGGTGCGGTACTTGGCCTTGCAGACTTTCAGGAGGTTGGCTTCACTGGACCTGAGGGGGAGGGAGGCGACAGGTTTTTGAGTGCTGTAGGTGGTGAGCAGAATTTTGTAGTGAATTCTTTGTTTGACGGCGAGCCAGTGTACTAGAGTGTAGGTCGTGGAGGACAGGTGTAATGTGGTCTCTGGAGTGTGTACTGGTGAGCAGACGGGCAGCTGAGCATTGCATGCGGAAGGTGTTTCATCTATTAAGATTTTATCTCTTCCTATCTATCTCACTTGTGCCGGCACGAGTGCACACTAACTGATTTCCAGACACAGACGACTGGACAAAACTATAACAATATGTTATTTATAGTTGCATTCTGTACTTCTCATCAGTCTCCTTGTCTGCACTCTTAACGTCTCTCTCTTTCTTTAAATCCTTTTTTATCTTCCATTCCTTTCTTCTGTCTACTCCTTTCTTCCTGTTATTTTCTTCAGCCGTGCCTATCTCCCTCCTCCTCCTCCTCCTTTCTCCAGCATAATCCGTTTGTTTGACACCAGACTGACTGATGAATCCTTTGGGAGAGGGTACCTGAATAACGACTAAAGCTCTCTTAGTGGAAGCTATGATATAACTTTACATAATTCAACACCCTATCAATGGCAAGTTGGCAACATGTGCTCGTGCAAATATAAACACAGCATGTAAAATACTAAACAGAGCAAACAAACTATTGGAAATGCCATGGTAATCGTTATTATATAAGTTTGTATCCCATGTGCTCTCATCGTTAATGTGCATCTATATTGGTTTGTAAGGTTAAAAAAAAGACATCTCCATGTCTAATTTAATATTGCAAAACAACAGCATTCTCACAGACGTTGTAATAAGAAAAGTGTAACGCTTGCAACTCTATTGTTTCTCCAAACCTATAAAGATACAAGTGGAAACAGATGATCATGATGGTGCAGTTGATCCCTGTTTCCAATTGTCATTTTACAGAGGCCACTCCGAGGTCTATACTAGGTCTATATACTCCACAGTGTGTCACATTCTGATGCATCATTGTGAGCTTGTTAGAACCCTTTTAGCTGAATGTTCACCTATTTTCACTGACTGTTTGACTTTTATGAAGCTGTGGTTCAAGTGTTACAGTTCACAATGACAACTACTGCACATCACCACAAATGGGTTAAGTATTCTGAGATGTAGGCAAACAAATGACGGAAGAATGGCAGAGAGACACATGACTTAAGCTAATATATTCCATTGACCATGGCTTCGTTCACCACCTAATTCCGGCATGTCATTGTAGGTGAAAAATAAAAAATATAATTTTCATTTACCATAGGCTACAGTATAGGCTCAAGTGGTTACGTTTTTCACAGTAGTAGTGAGAAATGTACACTGTACAAAGTGAAATCTGGATAAAAATGTCACTGTGTAGTACTGTAGGGCAGGCTACAGCATGTGAAGTTTCATGTGAAGCAACATTTTGATGTGTTGCTGTGTCGCCCGCATGCCAGAGAACCGGCAAATGATTTTAATCCTAGCCTAACATACAGTACAGTACAGCTTTTGAGCCAGCCATTTCAAGTGAGTGAGACTTGGCTTATTTTAGTGGTGTGAGTGTGTGTGAGTGTGAGTGTGAGTGTGAGTGAGCGAGAGCAAGCCAATTGGAAACAGGTCTCCAACACCCTCTCTCGGGTCCCAACCTCTTGGTCCTGGTATTGTTGCTGGTGTGTGTGCACTGTGCAGTGCACGGGGGCGGGCCCGGCACTCCTCCATCCTGGCTGGCCGGGATGCAACACTGCAGCGTGGAGAACATGTGCCGGGTTCCCAAAGGTAGGCGGTGCGGCCGGGGGGAGGCGAGCTAATCTGGTGCCTGTAGCATGTTGCTTAATGGGCAGAGCATGGGAGTAACGCGCTAATTGGGGTTACATTCCCCATGGAGTAACCCAGTCGGAGGGATTGAATTCCTTGTTTAGCCCAGGGGATAGACAATGACGGCATCATGGCACTGGTATCCGGAGAACTCTGCAGTTTTCAGACTCGCCGTGGTTTAGAGCATTTTTGTTTGACTTCACCTTCATTTAAATTGCATTGAGAGAGAGAGAGAGAGAGAGAGAGAGGATAGTTGTTTAGAGTTTACACTAGATGAAGTTTAAACACCAAAGTACCGAAACTATGTAATAAATTAGTAAACAATATCCTGAAATGGTAGGCCTACTTATCATTGGTATTCACATACTCACCTTTTTATCATTAAATTGCACAAAATCATTTGATCACTTTGGAAATGAAGTATAACATATGTGGGTTTGACATATTACACTGATGAAGACAGCATGTTAGCATAATGATGAAGACATTGATGAAGAACTTTCGCTGCGGCGAGTTGGTACACTGGCGAGTTCTCCGGTATCCATTGTAAAGCGCTTTGAGCACTTGGAAAAGCGCTATAAAATTGCAATTCATTATTATTCATTATCCATGGCAGTGATGCAGTTGTTACATTCCAGTTTCTTTTTTGTTACAATCTTATCCATCGATAACAAAATACTCTTTAGTTTTGGCTGAATGTCAATGTCTGAAAAGGGTTAACAACCACTGTTCTAAACCATTGGAGCTACAGATGTTCTCAGGTGCTCAAAATGTTCAGAATACTCATGTTTGATACTCAATAGACCATATGCACACGGCGGTCATCTTGCCATTAAGTTAATGGCAGCGTGGCAACTATAGCCGCAATTTGCCAATTTGCCACAGCCCATACATCCAAACAGACAAAGTCCTATCTAATTCTATTGAATGACGTCAAACTCACCAACATTGCAGCTGTAAGAAAAGCTTGAATTATCCTCTTTCTATCTGCAAAGTGTTTGTTTCATAAAAATCCACCGTGGACATGCTATGAGGTAGCCTACTTTATGTCAAGAAATTCCTTGTTTTGGAGTTTGGAAGTGCTCACTTTCAGTAAAGCAACGTCCTGCTGCCTCCTGCATATGTGCAATTTCAAAACAGGTGGTATGCGGGGTCGTTGAGTGATTATCCAACGAACGCGTTCTGAACATTTTGAGCATCTCAGAACATCTGTAGCTCCAAAAGTTTAGAAGATAGAGCCATGTTTTAAGTGGCGGTTATTTAAAAAAGGGTGTGGTCATTTTTGGGTATTTCGTTCCGGATAGAGAATTTCTCACAGTTCCTAAGTTGTTCGTGGGGGTATTAGCCAAGAACAGATGAGATATTCTCTCCTAAATTAAGTGCATACAAAACTTCCTCCACTATTTAGTTTTCTCCACATAATGTTTTACACTTTCTGAAATGTTTATATTTCTGAATTTGACCAGAAGCCCCATCATGTTGTTGCAAATATTCTATAATGCTTCAAAGGTGGTGCTTTCAGTAATGGACAAACAGATCAATACCACCACTGGGGGTAACTTCGCTGGAGGAAGACACTGGAGCATTAATTCTCTCTTACCATTTAGATAAAAATAATCCTCATTGATGGCTCCATAGAATTCAGGGTGTGAATCCAATAGGCAGGGTCGGTCCAATAGGCATGCACCAAAACACGCGCACTACCATAGAAAAAAGGAGCATGGAGCAAGGATGGCGCCCAGACTGATAAATCTTGCCTGTCACCACTAGTGACATAATTATTATTTAACTATTATCTAACTCACATTATGTGTTCAGGCTAATTGAGAATCTTGTGAACATTCAGGCAGAACAGATTATCATACTTCTTTTCCTTTCGTCCTGCTCCTGCAGAAACCATAGAAGAGTATCTATGGTATGTCAGGCGAAACATTGCTGCTTCATCTTCACCACATAGTCAGAATAATGAGCAATTTACTAATAAGTTATCTCCTCAGCCCTGCATGCTTGGGATAGTCCCATATGTCTGGTGCCAGGAAGGTGTTCGAGCAGACATCTTCATTGGAAAACGTCACAGGAAGAAAGAAAGGCCAAGCTAGAAGCGTGATCTTTTGAGGTGGAAATGTTTCTCAATTAGCCAGAACTATGTCTGTGACTAGGCTCCTGAGGTGACTTAATCTAGAAGTATCTTAGTGTGTGTGTGTGTGTGTGTGTGTGTGTGTGTGTGTGTGTGTGTGTGTGTGTGTGTGTGCGTGTGCGTGTGCGTGTGTGTGTGTGCGTGTGTGTGTGTGTGCGTGTGTGTGTGTGTGTGTGTGTCACATACTTGTGAGACGGGGGTGTTCAATGGCCGTTTTCTATTATGAAGTTCTAATAGGCAAGTCCAATTTCATTCCTTCCAGAGAGTTACGAGGTTCTGTAAATGCATTGTGAAAACAATACAGAAAAGTGTTGATATTAAAAAAGTACTAAACATAATACTAGTATTTTTAAAAGCAATCACTCCAGCAGCAACCTAAAAAATGCCTGACTCAGAGACTCGTGTATCATTGCAGAGGAATAACCTTTAGAAGACAGACAGAAAAGAAATTGCATGAAATATCTATCTCTTTAAACTTAACTTTAAAGTTTTGGGATAGGGATAGGGATACGTAACATAATTACATATATAAATATAAATAAGAATTGTTTTAAGTGGCATTTCCTCCTCTGCCTAGTGGGAATGTGCATGCAGCGTGCATAATCTCACGGAAATCGCTCACTGTGTTCAAGATTTGAGGCATTTTGTTCAAAATGGACTGCAATCTTTGGAAGGCAATTCTTACCCAATCGGGATGGAATATGGGAAAGTGGACAGATCCGTGTTGATCACATGACTAAGGAAATAGTGTATACCGATTTGCGTGATGAATGGATACAATGTGTACGAATTATGTACAGAAATGTGTTTTGCCAAAATCTGCCTCATGGTGGTGCTACACACACGCGCGGGCGGGCGGGCGTATTTCCAGTTTTCATACTTCTACTCCACTACATCTCAGAGAGAAAAAATGTTCGTTACTCCACTACAATTATTTGAAAACTATTTAATAGTTACTTTGTAGATTTGTATTATTATTACAAAACATTATCCTCTTCAGCCCTATTTAAACTTTGGCTATTTGAATATATCTGATCTATGGTGAAGCGTCTTTATTTTCAAAAGATTTTAATACATTGTATACGTACGTTACCATGTACAACAGAACATTCTGCATTATGAGTGCTTTTGCTTTTGGTACTTTTAAGTATATTTAGAAACCAATACTTTTGTACTTTTGCTCGTGTAAATTCTGAATACAGGACTGTTTAAAAGAGCATTACTACATTGTGGAACTGATACTTTTACGTAAGAATGTGAGTATAGCTTTTTCACAACTGCACTGCGTATATGACACATGGCATTTCAGTAGATATAAATGTGTGTAGTACTGCAGTTAATTAACAAATTACAAGGGTTTGTGAAATACTTTTTGTCAAAATGAACACGCACTGTAAAAAGTCAGGGTGGAGGGGTTGGCATCTAACTCTGCTTTGTGGGTTTATTAATTCATATTAATTAATTAAAGCATATGAATGACCCAATCTGTAACAGTAGAAGACCCCTTGAATATAATGAAGGGAGAACTAGAGCAAACTTTCCTCATTATTGCCAATGTTCTGAAATCAGGTTTTTCACCTGCTAAGGGTGAATATTCAGTAGAGAATCGAAGGCAGGGACAGTCATTGATGCGTTGTTTATTGACGAACACTGTCTGTGCCTATTAGAGTGCATCTCTCTTTGTCTAGGTCTACATCAGTTTTAGAAGATGCTCTATTCATGAAATAAACTTAAATTTCTTATTAGTTCCCCCCCCCCCCCCCCAGAGAGGACGTATAAGTGTTTTTTGACTGGGGGGTCCCCCCCATGTGAAGTGAGTGGTGCAACTCTGTGTGGGGGTTCCCAGGGGGGGGGGAGTTACAGACCCACAGGAACGCACCCAGGGTGCCGGCCCGGTTCCGGCGAGCCGACCCCGCGGTAGAGAAATGACAGAGTTGCCATGTGGGGTTCCCCAGGGGGGGGGGGGGGGGGGAGTTACAGACCCACAGGAACGCGCCCAGGGGGCCGGGCTGGTTCCAGCGTGCCGCCCCGCATCCGAAACGGTTGAGAAATGACAGAGTTACCGTGTGGCGGTCCCTCTACTGTACCCTCTACTGTAATGTACTGTACTGTGACTGTCACTGCTGTACTGGCACACCCGAAAGCATCATATCCTGCTACCCTAATAGACAGGGGTACATGAGCACCTGGCCGTTCATTCGTGCTCTATCTCCGACCAAGCCACACTTCCACCACACATCTCTCTATGCAAAATAAAACCTGCACACTCCCACAAAAGACATAGACTACATTGCATTCGCCAAAAATGTCTTCTTTACTGTTTAAATATTACTTTTCTGAAACACGCTATTCTTGCTCAACCTCAACAGCCTACGTCAGAATCGTCATGTTGGCGTCTACTACGCCAACTACGTTCACTTAATGGGGCCAGTCCTTCACAGTGACACACGCGTTAGATCAACCACGCGACCGGGATGGTTTCTACCCCTCAATGTCGTGCCTACTCTACACTGCCATCCCAAGTCCCCTCCCCCTTTCACTGCTCCTGTGTGTGACCTGTGAACTACTCTCTGACTGCACTGTGGCTTGATTTATATGTGCGAGGTTGAAATGTAATGCACATAAATTAATTATAGGTCCAGCAAGCAAATCATGATTGTCTGTTTGTGCTCAATAGGTCACCATCACATTCCGATTTTAGGTGTTGTGTTTTCTATGACATTTATTTGGGCCAGTAGTTTCATATCTATCCTTTTTCCGACCAACACAGAACATGCTAACGGTGTTAGCGCGTTAGCATCCATCTTGCTTTTGATTTATATGTGCGAGGTGGAAATGTAATGCACATAAATTAATTATAGGTCCAGCAAGCAAATCATGATTGTCTGTTTGTGCTCAATAGGTCACCATCACATTCCGATTTTAGGTGTTGTGTTTTGTATGACACTTTGGCCAGTAGTTTCATATCTATCCTTTTTCCTTTGACCAACACAGACCATGCTAACGGTGTTAGCGCGTTAGCATCACACAGCTTACAGCGTCAGTGTTGCATGAATACTTTCAACCATGACAATGCCGACTACTTTTGCTACACACACTTCCCAAGGATTATGGAGATGTCTTTATTTTTTTTTTAAGGTTGAGAAATGAAATAATTATGGTCGTTTCTAATCTCAGCATTTCACAAGAGAAAGACGTGGATGCCTTTCGCTGCGCTGTTGGCGTTGCCATGTCTCATAGAAACAAGTAAATAGGTCTTTAAAAAGAATCCCAAAACAAGCGCATATAACAGGGGTCTGTAACCTATTTTAAATGAAGTGCCATGTTTTTATTTTCTAGATAGTGAGTCAGCCACAAGCTCACATCACAACAATAATACATGTAATAATCACAATAACAATACTAATAATAATAATCATAATAATCCTGCTACCCTAATAGACAGGGGTACATAAGCACATGGCCGTTTATCCAACAGCTTTCTCCGACCCAACCACACTTTCACCACACATCTCTATATGCAAAATAAATTCGGCACACTCCCAGAATACATATAGGCTACATTTCATTGAAAGAAATGTCTTAATTACTGAATAAATATTACTTTTGTCAACCACGCCATTGTTGCTCAACATCACCAGCCTACGTCAGAATCGTCATGTTGGCGTCTACTACGCCAACTACGTTCACTTATTGGGGCCAGTCCTTCACAGTGACACACGCGTTAGATGAACCACGCGACCGGGATGGTTTCTACCCCTCAATGTCGTGCATTTGCTGCGCCCTTCTAATGCTGCGCCACGCCTACTCTATACTGCTCCATGCGACTCGAACAGCGTCAGCAGCAGCAGCTCCGAGCCTCCGTCAGAAAGGCTGCCCACAGCACTGCACAGCCCCACACCCAAATGAATCGAATGAATGAATAAGGCGCTTATATCGCTATTGCTCAGTGGATGGGACATTTACATTAAAAGCAATCGGATGGACGCGTGGATAACGGCATGGTTGTGTGCAATCGGAGGGAAAGCTTCCATAATCCATATAGCTTCCATGCTAGCTGCTTCAGACACAGGGGAGGGGAGGGAGAAATAGTGCGAAATAGCGCTTATGCAACAATTACCCTAAAACACAAACACCTCAACTCGATGTCATTGTGAATAAGAATTTCGAGCGAAATAATAATTTTTGGAAGGACACTTTCACCCAGTATGAAGCTAAATGTGGAAGCCGTGTGTGTCACACCAAAACGGCTGACCTATAGAATCCTGTAACCAGCCTCTCGCACTGCCTGCGAGTTGGCTCCGTCTAAGGCTCCGTCTTATGAGCAAATTTATAACTTCCGGTCTGACAGCTAGCAGATTTAAGACATCCGGTTGCTTTCAGAATAAAATAAGATTATTTAATTCGTTAATTAAATAATTTTTACATTACATTATTAGTATTATTATTACATTACAGTTATTGTAAAGACACACATTATGTTTCTGTGTAAAAATAAGTAATTAAATAACATAAAAAAGTTATCTAAATGGATAAATGCTATTCACTGGAGTGCATGGACTTTATAAAGTGGACACTGGACAAAAGACGGCTCCGCCAGGCAACTATCTGGACATACCCACGCGTTTGGGAAGATGTCCTCTACCACCCCACAGTCTCCGCTAAGCGGGAGAGGTGTAAAATTCACAGCAGCAGAGCTTCTACTGGGGTCAATGCAAAAAAATGTACCGTTTCCGGACCCAGAATGGACACTGGACAAAGAGGCCTCCGCGAGGCAACTATCTGGACATACCCACGCGTCCGGGGAGATGTCCTCTACCACCCCACAGTCTCCGCTAAGCGGGAGAGGTGTAAAATTCAGAGCAGCAGACCTTCTATTGGGGTCAACACTCAAAAAAGTGCCGTTTCCAGACCCAGAATGGACACTGGACAAAGAGGCCTCCGCGAGGCAACTATCTGGACATACCCACGCGTCCGGGGAGATGTCCTCTACCACCCCACAGTCTCCGCTAAGCGAGAGAGGTGTAAAATTCAGAGCAGCAGAGCTTCTACTGGGGTCAATGCAAAATAAATTACCGTTTCCGGACCCAGACTGGACACTGGACAAAAGACGGCTCCGCGAGGCAACTATCTGGACATACCCACGCGTCCGGGGAGATGTCCTCTACCACCCCACAGTCTCCGCTAAGCGGGAGAGGTGTAAAATTCAGAGCAGCAGACCTTCTATTGGGGTCAACACTCAAAAAAGTGCCGTTTCCAGACCCAGAATGGACACTGGACAAAGAGGCCTCCGCGAGGCAACTATCTGGACATACCCACGCGTCCGGGGAGATGTCCTCTACCACCCCACAGTCTCCGCTAAGCGAGTAAATGGGTGCTTATATTTCTATGTGAAATGTGGTGATGCTGGCATCACAATAGATGCCAGCATCACGCTGCCTCCGTCTAATAAGCACATTTACAACTTCCTGTTTGGAAACCGAAACAGATGCTTCTGACATTTGCCTGTGCGTGCTTAATCGTTGTACTTCTGAACACATTTCCCAAATCTCAGTGATTTATCCACACATCGCTCTGTGTGTGTGTGTGTGTGTGTGTGTGTGTGTGTGTGTGTGTGTGTGTGTGTGTGTGTGTGTGTGTGTGTGTGTCGCGTCGCCCTCCAGCTGCAATTGCGAGTGTGCGCTGTGTGCAGGGCACACTACTGAGTTTAAAACCACAGCTGAAACATGAAGTGGAGTCTGTCAATTCCCGCAATTTCCTTCTTCCCATATTGCGCTGCAACGACACTAGGATTGAGCCCCCCGAAGGGGGGCGAAATTCTAGTATACATTTAATACGTGCGTGTGTGTTTGTGTGTGTTAGGTTTGCTCACACCATGCTGTTTTCGTGCTCATACCCAGCCAGCCAGCCAGCCACCCACCCAGCCAGCCACACACATATAATAGCTCCGTAAGGGAGTGGTTGCTATCTGGACATAACATTTTTGAGTGGTGCAACCACTCCTACAACCAGCAATGTCCATGTACCTGTGTACCTGTGTGTGTGTGTCTATGAGCACGAGTATGTTACTTATTTATACCAGTAGGGGTCGCCAGAAACAGAGAGAGGGGTAGTGCTGTGTGTCTAATGAGAGAGAGAGAGAGAGAGAGAGAGAGGGGGGGGGGGAAATTGCACCTCTCAGTTCACACGTGTGTGATTTTCTAGAACAATTGATATACCGGTAGTGCACAAGGCCGTTTCATCTACCAACCTGGCCTTCTTGTTTTCACTCTCTTCTCACTGCCCAATGAGCCACACGTTTTAATCCATGGCTGTTCAATAGTGCCTCGCCATGAATGATTTAAGTTCTGACTCATTAACGCTGGTGGCCTGGTGAGCCCTTCTGATCGCTTGACACAACACTTCTGCAGAATGCAAGACACTGTTGTCATTTTTAAGGCTTGACTAAATAATGCCAGTGTCTATGTTGTTGGCACTCCAGGCTAGATTGTTTACTGCACATCACTTATCAAGGAACCCGCTCCCAGCTGACAGGGACATATCCTTTCAGTAGCCCTAGGCGATACCGGTACATACACAGTGCCCCATCCGCCCCCCCAAGCGCGGGCGTGCGACTGTGGCTAATGCGTGCACCTGCATCATTCTATTAACACTGCATGGCCACCTATTCAACCTGCAGTCGACTGCTGGATCCCCACGCCAGATTTTCACTAACACTCTTTACAACAATCGTTTTATTTCATGCTGTCAACCAGGGCGCTTCTCAAAGTGGGGTCCGGCTAATCCTTTCCAGCTAAACGATTGATAGTTTACAGGTCTGTAACTCAAGAGAGTGTACTGGAAACAAATGGACCCATAAGGGCACACTCTCTGAGTTATGGGGGTCTGTGGCCGAATGCATATCAAATTGGGGGTCCTTGAAGTAAATGAATAAAATAAAAAATGTTTGAGAACCACTGACTTTAAAATATCTTCAGCCTCAGTAAGTGTCTTCACCTTTTCATGGCAAATCTGTAATTACAGCTGTTCCTGTGCATCTTGAGTAATTGCTTGCAATTATTCCAGTCATTTAGTCCTTCACTGATTGGTGTATCTTTCCGGGAGAACAGCTTGCAGAAAAGTCTGCACAGGCTGTTTTCTTTGAATACATAAGCCAGCTTTCTCCTGAATTCTTCCACATTCACTAGTTCAGTGGTTATCAAACTTTTTATATATTCATATGCATTGTGTGTGTGTTGCTTTCATGAGACTATAAGAGTTTAAAACTTAGAAACTTAGAAATTAGTACTGTGCTGTAACAGTAAAAAGATGTGTGTACAAATTAACAGCCCCCCCGTCCCAGTCCCTCACGCCGTTGATGCAAAACAGTCTGTACTTAATCAGCCAGACAGCCATGCTTAATTAAATACGGGTAAAATAAAAAGAAATGTTCAATAACAGACAGACAATTTCACACTATAACAAACTTGAAAAGCAAGTATTTTGCACAACCTACAGAGGTGTGGGAGGAGAACAGACCCAAACGTACTGAAAGAAATGACTCCAGCACACTGTCTTCAAATGCAAGAACAAAGGTTTCAATGGAAATAGAGCTGCGTTTCAGTCTAACGTCAGCAGGTTACTTGACCTGTTGCTAGCAGGGATGCAGTTGAAGCAGGTTAAACTGCAGCAGCAGGGTCTCTGGGTTGAGCAGTTGACTGTCCCACATATTGCATTAGTGCACCTGGGAAACAGAGATCGATGTACTATAGGTCTCACTCTGTCTGCAATAATACTGAGCGGCCTGATTAGTTTATACTAATTGGCTGTTCATGCCAAACACTTTTTTTCCCCTATTATGGCCAGCTGAAAAAGGGGCTGTATAATCTATGCTGACATGTGGTGTAAAGATGACTGGACCATAGAGCCTCTTCTAGCTGGTGTGCCCATTACGAACCATTTAACCTTTTAGGACAGGTAGATGAATGGGTGGATGGAGGGGTGGTTTTCTTTTTTAAATTATGAATGCCTCCACAAGGAATCTTTCAAGCGAGAGGAATAATGGCAAGAGGGCAGGAGGAGGGACACATTTGAAAGACAATGGCTGTTACATTGGCTCAACAGGGAAACACTTACCGGACATTTAACCCTAGGAATTCACAGCCAGAAGGCATTATCTTTTAATGCTTACATTCAATACAATATTGGACCTTTATGTCAGTGATGATGATGTTATCCACAAAAAAATTGCACTCATCATTTGAAAAGACAGAGGACCTGATTCACCAATCTTGGTGATATGTTTATATCTTATGAGTAAGAACCTTGCACACTGTGACTTCAAGAACCTTAACCTTAGACATACACTACAAATGCCTTCTAAAGCAGTAGTTCTCACACTTTCAAGATTTTTCTAAAATGTGTAAAAAAAATAAATTACAAGCTCGCAGCTTGTACATGTACGTGACACGCTGTAAGCTTGTATATTTTCTATTTTTCAATAGCCAGCACAAAAGTTCCAAGACCAATGGACAAACTGTCTTGATACTGCTACATTCTGATTATTTGATTATTCCTATTTTTGCGTTATTTCTCTGTATATATAATAATAATAATACTGCTAAAATGTCTCATTTCGTTAAAGTGCATCAAATCAAAAAGAATATGCAGTTCTTGCATCCTTCAATTTCTGATTAAAAGATGAAAGAAGTTCCTTCATGTGCATGTAGTGCACCTCCAGCTTATTGCTATTCCACCTACACTCAACCTTTCTGCATTCTCTTTTAAGACAACCAATGTTATCATTCATCCAAGGCGAGTGAACAATACAAATCAATTTGTTTATTTTGTTTTTGGGCGGGCGGCCAAATCTCGAGACTGACAAATGAAGGTAATTAAATTAGCAGACTTGGTCATTAGTCTGGACAGGGGAGGTATCCTCACTAAGGTCAGGACTAAGACAGAGGAAAAGATGTCAGCAGAGTAGCTATTGAGAGTACAAGGATGTATAGTGCATTCGATGCGTTGAATGTAAGCATTAAAAGCAATATAAAACAAGAAATGATGACATACATGTCAGGTGAAACATGCACTTTATTATTATTATTTTTGTAATGTTTCTGAAATTATGACATAGTAATACCATGCAGCTGCTTTTGTATTTGCTGCAAATGCACATACGAAGGAAGACAGTTGACTGGCATAGAATAGTAAGTAAGTAAGTACATTTTATTTATAGAGCACCTTTCGAAACAATGTTACAAAGTGCTGTACAACAAGGTAAAACAAGGGCATGAAACAAACAATAGAAGGTAAAACATTGAGATGCAAATAATTCAAGTAAAAATACATCATAAAATAAAGTGCTGACGAATAGTAGGCTGCTGCAGTGCTGCTGCTATTATTGTCACAGACTCACAACATGAAGTTATAGCATGATGTCGGCCTAAATGGCGTTATGAACAAGGATAGGACTATAAACAACCCCCCCCCCCCCCTTTAGACAGATAATCAATCCGATTCCATCTGTAACCGTGTGTCAGCAGGCTGTGAGCTGGCTGTCTGGCACGCACCCCCGACCACAATGGCTTTGGCTGGCATTGGTTTCACCCGCGTTTGGTTTGAAGTTATATCGAGTGACGTTCGAACATTGCAAACGTGTCAAATAACTGTAGTATGCGCCATGTCGAGGTGAGCTGTTAATCAGGTTTCACCTGACAAAAATAATACACAAATTAACTGCAATACAAAGGTACGAAGGCTTATCTCTGAGATTAATGTCGCAATTCTGTGAGTTTTTAAAGTCCGAAATTTGCGACATATTTCTCCGAAATGTATGAGATTAATGTCAGAAAATTACCCCGCCCCCAACGGCAGGTTTTCTTTCCCCTCACCGAGATGGCAGTAATAAGCCTTCGTAAAAGAGCGTTGATGTTCCGACTCAAAGTTTTTAAAAAATCCCCTCCCCCCCCCTCTCTCTCTCTCTCATTAGAGACACAGCACTACCCCTCTCTCTGTTTCTGGCGCCCCCCTACTGCTATTAATAAGTCACATACTCATGCTCATTCAGGTACACAAACAACATACACAGACATTGCTGGTTGTAGGAGTGGTTGCACCACTCAAAAATCAAGAAAGAGTATTGTTTGTTTGAGTACATTTAGAGTTCTTCTTTAGAGTTATGTGAAAAAATCTTTTTTTTGCTGATGCATCATCAACATAATATAATTTAAATTTCAAACAATCATCTCTTTGTCAAGGTTAACAACACAGAATATTAACTCATTCAATACAGGAAATCGGAATGGGTTAAAGAAAATGCGTTGGCAAAAACATGCAGCTGGATCCCCTCCTCGACCAGACATGCTGGTCGCACCGACAAAGTCACGGTCTGTGAGGTATAGCCAGAGGTGGACAAGTACTGTACACAACCATTGGAGTCAAAGTATAGATACTCAAATATTACTACAGTGAAAGTAGCCTCAGAGACCAAGGTGTTTTGGCTTAAAAAAATGCCTGGGCAAATGACGCATGAAATCTGGTATAGGAGTGGGAGTTAACCTTATATTTTATATAGAGTGCAGAGGGGCGTCACTTCAAATTATGTGACATCAATCCACCCCTCTTGTCCTCGGAAAGCTCGGGTACTTTCATTTCAGACTAAAGTCAAATTTGTAGTTGAGTTAAATTACTGGAGTACTTTCTTTTAATACTCAAGTTTACATTACAAAGTATAATATGAATGCATTGCTGTATTAATTTTTTTTTCTCCAGAAATGTTACAGAAATAATAATAGTTGACCTACAGCTTATAGATTGGCTTTATTCATTATATTTCAAATTGAGCTTAAGTGGCATACCTGAGGCCGATTCTAAAAAACGCCTTAAAAGATTTTTTTTAAACCAATTACAAAAAATTACAAAGAAATGTGTGTTGCTAACTTGCTATATATTATACATGACAACAACAACCTACAAACGAATTCCTGTCTTGAAAGTTATAGTTACAAATAGGGGTTCCCGTCCTTAATCAGAGCCATTATAGGCCAACATGAAATGTAATTAGATGCTATGGCCATACGGGGAGATAGATGACTTGCTCAACTACTGTTCCTTCTGTCACTGATCATGGCATTTTGAAAATCATATTAAAAGGTCAGAACGGCCCTCAGTGTTATAAAAAGGGCTATTCTGAGAGGTTGAAGTGTGGAAAGGATCACGCTGAGCTGTGAGTCAGAGATAATTTATATACAATTAGGATACAATTAGAAACTAATTGCTCCGTTCCTTTGACCTCATTTAAGAGCTGTATCGGTGGACTGAACCGTAACAGGAAGTGGGTATGCCACCTTTGAAAAAGCCAGACTACGGTTATGCACAGTTGAAGTAATATTGTATGCCACATGTTCCACTCAGTGTTGCCAGGTTTTGTGGGAGAAATAAGGAACCAGGTCTAGGAAAACAAGGCAAAAATAAGCGACTATTATAGGCCACATGAGCACATATCCACGGCACAAAACATTTTCAGATGGGGGTTAGGTATTGAGAACCACTTGTTTAAAAAAAATGGAAGCAAGCCCAATTAAGCAAAGTCTACACTTTAGAAACAAGACCACAAAAACCGCAACCCGCAACAGAAAAACAAGTCCAAAGTCACTTATAATTAGCGGACTTGGCAACTACAGTACAAGTAATACAGTATGCCACATGTTCCACTGACTCTGTCAGTCAATGAACAACCTCTCTGTTCATTGGTTGAATGACTTGAACTGAATGTTCGACTGTGTTTTTCGGTTCAGTGAATAGCACTTGCCTGCGCGGGTGGATCGAGCTCCGTTCAAAACACTCAGGCAAATGACGATCAAAAAGGATAACTAGATCATTTCTGCAACTGCTTGCATGCTAATGAAACATACATATCTAATTTATGTTGTCTCCCCTCTCCATTAAGGGCACTCACCGCTTCTTCTGGCACTAACAGTACACAATGGTGATATATTAGCTCTCCATGTGGTTTGGAATGCAGCACACTGCTTCAGCCCTTCAGCTACTAGCTGTGTGTCAAATTACCATCCTGTCATGAGTTGGCAAAGAGTGCCTCAGACATAACTGTCCAGGTGTACAATGAATGGATACGTACTGTATTCACACTAAAAGTACATGCTTTGTACATGTTTTGTTGTGCGCAGTTACGACTTTCACTCTCACAGAAGCTCTGTGAATTGTTGCAAAGTGTAATTCTCGCAATAAACGGGAGCCGGGCAATAATTGATCAACACGGTTTCCTGAAAGGAAACTGGCTGGCGCCCCCTGTGCTTCACCACAATTCACAGGGTCAATCCCCCTGATGTGGTAGCCGTTTCTGACCCACTTCTGTTCTGCGTCCACTCTAGACAAATATTTTTTGACTCCACCAGAAGTGTATCTGACACAGAAAGAGAAGTGCTTGCGCACAGTCCCAAAAATACCCCCATTCTGATATATGACAATCTATTCAGTCAATGGCTCGTATTGTTTATCATGTGTGCTGTCGATAATGTCAATTATTGTATAGTTACATAAGGTCCCTGCTAGGGCCTGACGTAATAAAAAACCGGGCTGTGTGCTTGTCACTGTACACGCCCGGTGGAATTGAGGCTTAAGCTATCTGAGGGATATTTTTAAGTGGTACAACCACTTCATTAAGTAGCTTTGTGTGTGCCTGGCTGCTTGGCTGCCTGGCTGGCTGTGTCTGAGCACGAAAATAGCATTTGGTTGGTTTTCAAAACCAAGTGTCACTGTTGTGCAGCCTAACACCGGGGCTCCACCGGGCGCGTTTGGACGCGTTGCGTTTCCGTCGCGTGCGTCAAAAAACGAACCGGTTCAATTTGAATGGTGACGGAGACGCGGCGCAACGCGGGCAGTGGAGCCACCCTTCATTGATTAAAAAGGGAACATTCTGTGATGGTGACGCTGATGCGACGCGGACGCGCCCGGTGGATTAACCGTATTAACCGTTTATATGATGATTTCAGGTGTAGGGACCCCCTGAGGACCCCCACCCGCTAACTCTGTCATTTCTCGACCGTTTCGGACGCGGGCGGGTTCCGGGTACCCCCACACGGAGTTGCACCACTTACTTCACACAGGTGTGATTTTTATTTAGTTTTCCAAAGCCCAGGGAGTTTGCTTTGTAAATGAAGAATGGTGGAAAAAAGAAAATCCAGAAAGTGACAATTCCTGGGGAAAAAAACACACCACATAAGCTATCCAGTAGCTGCATTTGGCCTTGCATTTTGTTTAAGACAAAGACATAAGACATTTTTAACAACCAAAAAGGGTGGAGAGGAACAGCGCTGCACACTTGAGTTAATGAATTACATGTCAGAGAAAGCCCAACACCCTCAGCCAACTAGACACAGAAAAAGTGCAGTGAAACATTTAGAACACATTTAGAATATGCTATAACAGAAAACAGTTAGTGTTTACCCAACTTCTTATTTACTGTACCTCTGCACCACTGAATATGCTATAAAGTTGGAACTGAACTATTGTCAGACACTGTGGAGAGCACAGCAGACAACACTATGCAGAGTTTCAATAAAGTCAAACAAAACAAAAAACAGATCAGAAGCAGAAGCAGGCAGGTCACAAAAACAAGGCTTGAGAGCTTGGCACGAGCATAAGACAGTCTTGTCTGGCAAAGGCTTGATTGAGACAATTGGGATCCTGACCAGCTTGTGGAGGTGACTGTTTGCAGGGGGTCACTCTGCCAGGGAGCAGCTCCCGAAAGACACGCCTACACAATAGCCACACAACATACCTACTAGACCAGCGGTTCCCAACCTGAGGGCCATGCCTGTGGCATGATTTTAATGATAATGCGATACTGAGGAATACATGAGGTGTGATACTGAGGAATACATTTAACTTGATTTAAGTTAAATGTATTATTAAGTTAGTGTGAATTATCTAATGTAATCCTGGGCGCTACACTTCCTCTGCCAACCTGGGGGGTGCAGCGAACTCTATGCATGAGGAGTCCAAGCTGCTTCCTGACGGGGGAGAGTTTCCCCGGCCGGACGTAGCATGTGGAAGGAACGAGTTATTCTGACCAGTTCCTTTCCCCTCCATCAGGTGCCCCGGCTGGCCAGGGGGAGGTAGTTTAGAGACCAGGATTACTGCATGTTCTTTGTGACAGGGGACACGGGGAGAACATGCAAACTCCAGCCATTTGGCTGCCGTGTTAAGTGGTCAATCGCTTTCAAGATTGCAAAGTGGGCCCTGATCCAGAAAAGGTTGGGAACCGCTGCACTAGAGTGGGACTGCCAGGTCAGGCTGTGACAGCTATTTTATCTATAAAGATTTCATCTCTCCCCATCCGTCTCATTCGTGCAGGCTCGTGAGCACACACAAACACAAACAAGTGCTGATTTCTACACGCAGACGACTGGGACGATTTGTCATTCATTGTTGCATTCTATTACTTCTCATATGTCTCTTCGTCTGCACTCTTAAAGTCTCTCTCTTTCTCCCGTAATCCTTTTTTTTAATCTCACGTTCCTTTCTTCTGTCTACTCCTTTCGTCCTCTCATTTTCTTCAGCCTTGCCTTATCTCCCTCCTCCTCTCTCCAGCACAGGACGAAAAGCATAATCCATTTGTTTGACAGCAGACTGACTGATGAATCAGCTCTTTTTTTAACCCACGGGATTCAAACAGAATTCCATAAATTTCTGTTGGGACAAACTGAGGGTACATGAATAATGACTAAAACGGCATGTTCTCTTAGGGGAAGTCACACTTGATGTCATTTATCAATTCAATACCCCATTAAGGGTACTCATGCCCTTGCATGCAGAAAGCACACACAAACACAATTGTAGAATATAACAAGATATAGGTAGCTGTGGTTGTTGGTGTTGGCAGAGATTATTAGATGATCACTAGAAGTAGACTAGCATCCCTGCATGTCATAATAACTGAACATTCTGCAAAAATAGGTGAATATCCTGTGAAAATGAAAGATCTTCCAGCTAAAGAAGTAGGGGACCAAGTACAGACCCCTGGGGTTCTCCGGTATATAGGGTTTAAGTGGTTACATTTTGGAAGGGTTTTGAAGAGGTTAGCGTATGAATCTGGGTAGGACTTTCAGAGACTCGCCGAGGCTTAATAATGTTTCCTTTACCAATGCCGTGCAACAGCTAAATATGCACTGCCTTTAAGAAAATCTACTCAATAGGGGGAAGGGTGTTTCAGTGTGATTTGTGTCCTTAGCTGTTATCTTGTGGGAAAAAGCCTGTGGGAAAACACAAAGGCGGGCTGCTTTTTTCACAGAGGGGATATTGGGATACTTTCACAGTGAATCAGCACTTTGTTTTAACTCTTTGATTAAAAAAGAAGAACATGTTTGGGGCTGAGCTCACTTCTTGCTTAATCTCCAAAAGCCAGGCACTAATGATATGACTGTATTTAGCAGGAAAATATCAGTTGGGGATGTTTTGTTGATTACACATAGTGAGAGGCATGCAGCCACAGTGTGTGATTCTAGCTCGCTCAACACTCCATGTGATCGCCTAATTACATGGCTGACCTCAGGGGTCTGCAGGCCTGGGAGTCTGGAATCGGTTCAACGCTTTGGTCACTTGGCTCATCTGACGAAGTAATTCAGTCTAATAGCGATTTCTGCCTCCAGTTATTTCTCCTTTGCTGTGTTATCAGAAATAGGAACAGAAATGCCCCTGGATATAATCCTCTTTATCACTTATCGAAGCAATATTATTGTTTCATGGATTTACAGTAGAGAAGATCAGGGTTATTGATCATGGCTAGAATTTTGTATATTCAGTAATGTCATTTGAGCTCAGTGAATGCATATTTATTTCTCCCATGTTCGGTGAATATTTAGTAAATTGAACCAAAATACTAAACTTGTATTTGAGACATTAAAGAACGAGAGCTAGCACGGATATTATCTTAATTGACCCTCTGTATTTCAGCCTGTCACAACCCAATAATAAGAGTCTTTTATAGAGCACCGAAGTCCTGACGTAACTCGCTCATCCCGACGATTCCCCTGGTTCGCGGAAGTAATTTCTCTATGGAGAATAACATGGGGTGATATTAATATCGTCTACTATAAGCGTTGGTGGTCCAAACATAAACAAGCTGTCTCGGCGTTATTGTTAGGGAGATGTCTCTGTATCGTTTGCAACAGTCAGTCAGTCATATATGATACAGTCTGCTTCTAGCGAAAATCTAACTAATTCAGCAGCAGTAACATTAGCGTTTTCTCTCAGTCAGTTGATTCTTCATATCCATATGAGTGAAGCGGCCGGGGTGACATGTTTATTTTTCAAACACAGTTGTTATATGAGGCGATCTAAAATCGCCTCAATGGGGATTTCAATGCAACTAAACAAATACATGAACCTGGGGACTGACGCCCTCTACTGAAAGTGACGTCAGACTTCGGTGCTCTATTGATTTCTCAGATACATGATGCCATTGCCACAGTCCAGCATTTGTTAACTGTGAACCATGTAGGCATATGTATGAAATGATGGTTTATCTTTTGACAAGAGGCATATTTTTTTATTCAATGCCATGATTGCTTAAGCAATGATCTAGAAATATAACAGCATTTGTACCTTAATCACATTGTGGATCAAAAAAGGTTAAAGCTATAACTGGCGGAACATATTTAGGGGCAGCTTGAAGATAATTAATTACTCTCTCTCTGACTGTCATAAGAAACGGAACAATTTGCTGTCAGAATTGACAGTCATAGAGCTGACTTCATCCACCGTCTCCTGCTTCTTGATTTAGTGCCCTAGCTCAAAAGTGTTGGGGGGGTGGGGGCAGTGATTGGATAGAACAGACGGAATAATTACTGTAGCTTTGAACTCGCAGCACAGTTCGTTGGATCGTTTGGCAAAGTAAAGCAATTAGACTGGTGGGGCGAGAAGACGGAGAAGTGGAATGAATGAACAAAGAAGAGACAGGTTTTTGGGGGTGGGGTATAGAGGGAGCGGTCTCATGAGGACAAAAGATAGTGGAGCACGGCGATTCCACCTCAGCCAGGGGTGTAGATTGACATGAGGACAGTCACTGTCCTCATGTCACGTGGTGTACTGTATTAATGCTAAGCACATACAGTACATGCTCCATGTGATATTGGATTGTGCCCACCTTCTCACTGGCATGATAAAACGCAGTCCACCTCCAAGGATTTTTCTTTCTTGTCTTTATTTGCCTCTCCATCACATAATTTACAGAAGCCGTGTGACCTTCAGCAAATCGACAATTTAACAACAAATAAAAGATTCTCTCTGAGGCAACATTTTCACGAAATGTCAGTGCAGCTTAGCCTGAAGAATGTGAGCTTTTACGTGACTCATGGATTATTTCTGTTGGATTTATACTGATCTCCCAGTAAGTAGAAGGAATCCTGGTGATATCTCCTCCGAAGTACAGGTGGATGGGGCCTAAATCGCATGCACAGTACACTAAAGGATGCAGAAAAGGATGCTGTGGTCATTGGCAGTGCATCTGTAGCCATCTGCTCCATTTCCCTTCTTGAGTTTTAGGGACATCATCATGGCCTTCCACTGCACTACACTTGGGACACATGAAATTCCCATTATAGGCTCATGCAATCAATGAACAAAATACAAATTCCATAAGCGAGTGATTGGATTCAGGATTCTCTCATGAATTCAAAGCAAATATTCCCTCATCTCATATCGAGCTGCTGCATGACCATGAGGTTGTCTAATTTTTTCGAGCCAATCAATGTGAAGCATTCTGGAATAATGAGAAGAGCACCGTTCAAACAAACAAACAGTACAGTAGCTGGGGCTATCACACAGAGCGACTGTCAAGTCACCGGGTGCACACTAAATACTTGAGAAAATCATGTACTCTAGCTGATTACACAGACACCTCCCCTCAACTACTGTTAATCCTGTAATCCTTTTATATACTTCATATAATTTGGTTCCCGCTCCATTGGGATATTTTTGTCACTGTTGTACTTCCGTGAATGTTTTCCTCTGCATTACCCATCCTAAGGAGATGTGGGCGCTATTGATATATTTACCCATCCTAAGGAGATGTGGGTGCTATTGATATATTTACCCATCCTAAGGAGATGTGGGTGCTATTGATATATTTACCCATCCTAAGGAGATGTGGGTGCTATTGATATATTACCCATCCTAAGGAGATGTGGGCGCTATTGATATATTTACCCATCCTAAGCAGCAGTGGTGGAAGTAGTACTCAACTACTCAAATGTTTTACTTAAGTAAAAGGATCAATACTGCAATGTAGAACTACTCCATTACAAGTAAAAGTCCAGAATTCAAAATGTATTGTTTCTGTGCACCGGCAGGACGTTAACTGTAAAGGAGCTCACCATCAGTGGCGTATATTTACAATAAGGCGAGGCCAGCTGGCCGCCTGGCCAAATCCATTTGAAAACACTACTGAGAAAAAAGAGAGGACAAACATCAGACCTGAGAACTATTAGTAGGCAGCGGATTGGCCGTTGTGCGTAGAGCGTGACCCTCAATCACCCATTGGAATGCAAATACATGCCTTTCAGCCTTTGTGCCATGATGGGTGCTAGGTGAAACATCACCTGTAGCAGGTATATCTCTTTGAAAACCTAGTGCTATGATGACACATCTTGCCTGCCCAAAATGTAATTCCTGGAAACGCCACTGCTCACCATGCTGGCACACAGAAACACCTGAATGAAACACACCAACAAGCTGTTCCTTCAAGCTGTGTGTTTACTTTACCTAACAAAAGTTGTCAAAACGAACTCATCTTACCCAGATTATTATTCTCTGGCAGAAACCTTGTATCTCAATATTTTATCTTTTTCGTGAATTAATGCCCCACTTCGTCATACTTACGTGTCACACACAAGTAGCAAAAATAGCTGATCTACAAGCTCAAAACATATTGTGATCTGATGTGTTTTGAGCTATTTGTTTTATCTGAATCCTGAAAAGTAACGGTTTTGGACATAACAAGGTTATAGTTTCCACCCGACAGCACCAATCAGTGCTATATATATATATATATTTATATATATATATATATATATATATATATATATATATATATTCTTTATTTTTTAATGTTTCTTCATTGACATTCTTATATTTCACTGATCTTCAATAAGTGCTTGACGTGACATTTATATCTTCTTGAGATTAATATGGGCCATCATTGTTTTCTGCTCTCTGGCGAAAAGGGCAGAGAGATGAGAATGAATACAAAGATAAGTGGAGAAGTTCTCTGGACTGCAATATCAACAATCCAAATTCACCACAATTTAATTTTCCTGCTTTTCCAGATGAATCCGTCAAGACTGTAGCTAGAAAATGATTTTGCTAAAAGTTTGATTGATTTTGTCAAGCCTATATAGTTAGTTAGAATATAATTTAGATACACTTACCACACTATTTTCTCATTTTAGAGAAATTATAGTATATACTGTAGCCTACCACCCAAAGATTATAAACAATTTACATTTTGATGAGAATCTAATATGTACCCAATGGCTTGCAAGAGAAGCATGTGTAAATATGAATCGTCAGTAAGAGCTTTACAAGTTCAAGTCATGAATCACTGCTTACATAATGGTTTCTGTCCAAAATGTTTAACAGAGATCTCAATAAACTGTAATTACTGACAAAATGGCAATTATGTAAAAGCTAATAAACGTAATTTGGCTAAATTAAAATCGAACACATGCACAGCTTGGATTTTAGTTTACTTGTTTGAGCAGTTTTTTTTAATTGGTCATGAACGGTAAACAATGACTATTTGCATGGTCAATGATCGTCCCTCCCAGGCAGACCCTCTCATGCACGAGGGACAGGAGAGAGGGCCAGGTTTTGGCCATCAAAAGGCCTGCTGTGAGTGTAGTAAAGTCCATTATCTGTAGATTTTTATCCTATATTATAGCAGAGGTTGCGTGTGCACTGAATTATGATTACAATAGTTGGATTTGTGCAGGATATGGTCCATTTATCCCTGAAGATGTTTATCAGTGCGAGGGCGTTGAAGAGAATGGTAATTGGTTTTATTGGTACGCTGTCTGTAGTGCTTCATGGGTAATTCTTGTCACTGAGGACTTGGCAGGGCCTGGGGAGAGGCAGGTGTCTCCAGACCACAACACATTTAAAATGCTATATGAGACTTTCTTCGAGCACTAAGCAAGGACAATGATGAGGAATGGCTTTTACCATTGTTTACAAATGATGTGTTCGAATAATGTCCTAAGCCGATATCCACTTATATCCAGATGGATACACTAGTCATATTTTGTATGGAGAGTATAGGTTGCTACCTTCAGGAAGGAGATATATCATATGGTGTTCCAGCGCCATACAATAAGGTTAGACCGAAGAGGTCCTTTGTCCACCAGTCGACTTTGGCCATGGGTAGGCTATGAGGTGCACATTGCTCTTGTCTTTATGTCTTTATGTAATGGAATCTCGTTTTTGTTCTTTGTGTAATCATGGTAATGAGGCACATTTTCATCATAAAGGAGTTTTACATGCCGATAAGTCAGGAATATTCCACCAATATTTGGAGTTTAGACGTTGCACAATATCGTTTAGTTAATGGAAGACTATTTATTTTAGGTGATGCTGTTAAAACAAATGTATACTAAAAATATAAAAACGTAATACAGGATACAGTCAGAAAGTGGCACAATATGTATTAATGTGTAAAGCTTGGTATGGTTTTAATTGTGTGATGTAGCCAATCAAATGAAGATCTCCTATGATGTTTTGAATGTTTCTGTTCTCAGTGTGCCCCTTTGATCGTATGGATTTCCCGGAGGTTTTTCTGTTGCTTTAGGCGTGTGTCTGAGCTGCATAAATGGAGCGACCTATTGGATTGGCTGACTGGGGATGACAGAGAATGGCAACTTTGATCATACAGATGAGAGTATGATTCTGTTGGATAATTATTATTTCTTTATACTGTGGCTCTGTAGGTGGCGAGCTAGAAATAGGTCTGTCTGTGATTCTGTCTGACTGGAACTACAGGAAACGTGGGCTATAGTCCATTGGTCTGTCTGTGATTCTGTCTGACTGGAACTACAGGAAACATGGGCTATAGTCCATTGGTCTGTCTGTGATTCTGTCTGACTGGAACTACAGGAAACATGGGCTATAGTCCATTGAAACATTGAAACATGGGCTATAGTCCATTGAAACATTGAAACATGGGCTATAGTCCATTGAAACAAGCTTCAGAGTATGTGTTTTATGCCGTTCAGACTATGGGTTTTATGGGTAAGTCTCCCATTGGCTTAGATGCAGCCAATCATGAAAATCAGACCCGTCTGAAATGAGTGGTACTGTACTGTACTGTACTGTACTGTACTGTACTGTACTGTACTGTACTGTACTGTACTGTACTGTACTGTACTGTACTGTACTGTACTGTACTGTACTTGCACGGCAACACGTTGTGAGCTTATAGATCTGAGAAGTGTGCTAGCCTGCTATTACCGTTTCTGGCGAAAGCTAAGCCATATCTGCTCCTGCGTGCACAACCCTTAGAGTATATATACTCTAAGGCACAACCGTGCTAAAACAACCTCCTTCTGTCAATGTCCGAGGCTGTGTGACCCGGATGAAAACTGACGTCATCAGCTACTTTCTATAGGCACTGTGCGGTACCATTGAATGAACACTAGGTGGCAATAAGAGTGTTTTAATTGAATGCTCCAAATCCAGCTTTAACAGTTAATTCCTATGAAAATTGTGGGATTTCAACGTGTGGATGTACAGCAAGATAAAGTACCTTACAGGGCTTTCAAAGGGAACCATGCATCTCTAGTGACCACACTGGTCTACCTATAGAGGGTCGCAGTCCCTCCCCCTTGAGTGTCCCAGGAAATGAAAACCCAATGCATTCTCCCATAGGCATTTCTTATTTAATTTATTTAAAGACCTTTTAAGCGCCGTACGAAGCCAACTCTTGTCGTGACAAATCATGACAACACACACAATTTTTCGGGACAAACAAATAATTAGAAAGAAGAAAAACAACAAAAAAAGTGTTGTAACCTGCCGTTTTTTTCTACTTTCTAATTATTCTATTCCTATGGGAGAATGCATTGGGTTTTCATTTCCTGGGCCACTCGTTTTTCTGGAAGGGGGAGGGACTGCGACGCTCTATAGGCATGTCAGAATAGCATATACCATGGTTGAGCTAAAGGGACAAAAAAAAGTTATTTCTTAGTAATGTCATCTTTCTCAGAGTAGAACTTAAGTGTACCTCTGATTCTCATGTGAAAGCATGTGGTTGGACTGCTGGGGTTGCTTGTCTAAGCATTTCCCCCGCCAACAGCTCTACAGTATACAGCTGCTCTAGTCCTGCATATGGACACATACTGTGTCTCAATGGAATTTGTGTACAGCTTCTTTCTGGGCAAGTGGGAAGATTATTGTCTTCCTTATAGTTCATGCTTCTCTGGAGATGTCTTTTTAACAGCTGTGATATACTGTACAGTACCGGGAGGAATTCCTGTGCCCAGGGTTAATGACACTAGATTTGCATTTGAAAGACATATAGATCTACACAGGGTAAGGGTGTGTCATTTTGCTCACAGCTGCCCCCTGGAGTATTGCTGTCTGTCGTTTTGTAGCTGGCTAATTGACATTCTCAAGAATCCGTGCGGGTAGTGCAACGCTGTCAGAGGAACTCCTTGTATCGCACATTATTGGAGAATATTATGAAAGTCTATCATAGAGACACACGGGGACTACAAATGTCACACCCCCAAATGAGCCAGCGGCCCCACTTCTGGTCCGTTTCAATGGTGTACTGCAGCTGTCAATGCAATCCCTATGAGAGGCATCATAAAATACCCTCATTTCACTGGTTCATTACTGAGGCTGTAGTGATTTTTTTGTGTTCTAATAAAGTGTCCCATATGTTTGATTTATCCTTTTCAATGTCACATACCTGCCATCTCCATATGCAACCCACAATGTACTATAATATACTCCATCAGTGTGTCAAAAGTGCTAGCATTGTAAATCTCAAGTTAAAGTGGTCGCACTGTATATATACGTCACGGTCGCATCCCTTGAGGTTTTCAATACCCACATACCGGTATATTTGTTGTGTTTCGTTTTATATGCTATGTATTTGTGGGGAAAGTCAGTCGGGATAGGGATTTATTATTGAGAATATTCCACTCTTCAAAGTCGGCGCTTGTAAGCCTAGCTCGTAAAGGCAGTGACGTCCCTTTAAAGTGACAGGTTCTCTGTCTGCCGTCTCCCCTCTGCTCTGTTAACATTATGGGTAACTCATTCAAGTGGTTAATTAAATGTGAAATACATCCTCTATTGATCAAACAACAATATATGTTGACAAAGACACTTCCACATTTGGAAACATATTTTTATTCAAATCAATATAGTCTTCAGTTCATTTCGTATTATTTTAAAAGTAGGCTAACTACACTTGAATTTCAATGGACTGGTAGTACCTGCCCACCACGTGATAGTCTAGACTAGAGGGTTTGAAGTACACAGTCAAATGGGGGCATCCGGTTTGACTGAGTGTCTATAACAAACCAGTGACCGCTGTGTAAGTGAACTGGTCTAATGGGTGTATTGCTATGAAACCTACTTGAACCCTACTGGTTTTGGTGAGTATATGGCTTTCCTTTAGTTCTGTGAATATGTAAGAGTCAGCACGATCTCTTACTTTTAGAAAGATGAACAGGGAACAGTCATGCTTACAGTATGTAACTTTCCTGTTCTGATTGTAGCCTGGGTCTCCTGGCCAAGTGCTGCAATTTTTTACCACTGAGCTAAGGGCGGCCTTAAGGATCGGGAGGCCCCGTTCATGACGTCATAATTGTAATATTTAATACAAAAGATGTGTTGGTGTGTCAGTGTGTATTATCAGACTTCAAAGCATGAACAGCATACAGCACAGCCAAGTAGAAAAATACACAAAAGCAGCTTGATTAAAATTTTTACTTTGTCTTGAAATTACTGTAAGGTACAGTATAACTGGGAGGCATATACTGTACAATGATGCAATCGCAACTCTCAGCGCTGCTAGTGTAGTGAGTGCACACACTGGGAAGTGGGAACAATTACAAACAAAGACACAGGTCAATGTGGCATGACAGTGATTATTAGCTGCTACCAACTAGTGGTAAGTGGGCGTACAGGATGAGGCTGAATAATTGACAAGGCTGATTGTAAGGCTGCAATGCAATATTACTACTACTACTACTATATGGGCTCAGATCCATGCCAATATTATCTGTGTGTTCGTAAAAGAAAATGCGTAAAAAAACAATCCGTAAAAGAAAAATGCGTAAAAAAACAATCCGTAAAAGAAAAATGCGTAAAAAAACAATCTGTAAAAGAAAAATGCGTAAAAAAACAATCTGTAAAAGAAAAATGCGTAAAAAAACAATCTGTAAAAGAAAAATGCGTAAAAGTTACAGATGCTTTTTTTGGTTCCCCAGTGATATCACTGCCAAAATTCACATGACGGCTGAGAGCCAATCACTTACGAACAGAAAAAAAGACAACCTAAATTACGAATGCTTTTTTTGGTTCCCCAGTGATATCACTGCCAAAAATCACATGACGGCTGAGAGCCAATCACGTGAGGCCTTTTCCTCTACCCAATCAAAAAGCTCCATAAGTCTGCCTGGCAACTGAGGTTGCCATGTTTGTCTGGGGCTACGTTATAAGTATAAGTATAAGTTTATGAGTTACAAGTTTAGCTATATTATATCCATATCTTGTCTTAAAACAACCACTCAATGGCATTATTGACTAATTCATTATTTTATAATGATATATATATGATATATATATATATATATATATATATATATATGATATATGATAGCAGCCTCATCATACTATCATCATCATCACATCATCATATCATATCATATCATATCATATCATATATCATATCATATCATATCATCATATCATATACTATATATATATATATATATACTATAATTAGTGAATCACTGCCTGCACCAATCGCTCCCACTTTTCACACGGGGGGGCAATATCGCACAACGGGCAAGGGCTAGTATAAAATAGTAATACATAACTTAAAAATATATATTTAATCTGGGACTGGGCTTTCCTGTCTATAGGTTTAGCTATATATCCATAATGTCTTGAATTAAAACAACCAGTCAATTACACAAATTCGTTATTTTAGTAGCCTAAAATAAATAAAATAAATTCAGCTATATATCCAATATCCATATGATATTAAAACAATCGGCAAATAGGCTATATCCTAATTTCTGCACACAGGCATCATTATTTTCGTTCTGACGATTAAGTAAGGCATTGTATAATTTCACCACAGGGAGACGCTGTACGTCTTGCTCACTGTCTCATGCACACACCACCCGCACCCCCCCCCCCCCCCCCCCTGCCTGAAACAGGATGTGACGTTTATGGGCGTTCCAATCTAGTATGATAAAAATCGCCAAAGAAGAAGAAGTCTTCACCTATCTAGTCAGGAACCATGCTCGCTCGCGGCTAAAGGCTTCTCCCCATAGAGTGGCTTGGAACAAACAAATTAGGCTACACAAACCGACAGCAGCTGAGGGAGAACGTCACATCCTGTTTCAGGCAGGGGGGGGGGGGTGCGGGTGGTGTGTGCATGAGACAGTGAGCAAGACGTACAGCGTCTCCCTGTGGTGAAATTATACAATGCCTTACTTAATCGTCAGAACGAAAATAATGATGCCTGTGTGCAGAAATTAGGATATAGCCTATTTGCCGATTGTTTTAATATCATATGGATATTGGATATATAGCTGAATTTATTTTATTTATTTTAGGCTACTAAAATAACGAATTTGTGTAATTGACTGGTTGTTTTAATTCAAGATATTATGGATATATAGCTAAACCTATAGACAGGAAAGCCCAGTCCCAGATTAAATATATATTTTTAAGTTATGTATTACTATTTTATACTAGCCCTTGCCCGTTGTGCGATATTGCCCCCCCGTGTGAAAAGTGGGAGCGATAGTATGATGAGGCTGCTATCATATATCATATATATATATATATATATATATATATATATATATATATATATATATATATATCATATATATATCATTATAAAATAATGAATTAGTCAATAATGCCATTGAGTGGTTGTTTTAAGACAAGATATGGATATAATATAGCTAAACTTGTAACTCATAAACTTATACTTATACTTATAACGTAGCCCCAGACAAACATGGCAACCTCAGTTGCCAGGCAGACTTATGGAGCTTTTTGATTGGGTAGAGGAAAAGGCCTCACGTGATTGGCTCTCAGCCGTCATGTGATTTTTGGCAGTGATATCACTGGGGAACCAAAAAAAGCATTCGTAATTTAGGTTGTCTTTTTTTCTGTTCGTAAGTGATTGGCTCTCAGCCGTCATGTGAATTTTGGCAGTGATATCACTGGGGAACCAAAAAAAGCATCTGTAACTTTTACGCATTTTTCTTTTACAGATTGTTTTTTTACGCATTTTTCTTTTACAGATTGTTTTTTTACGCATTTTTCTTTTACGGATTGTTTTTTTACGCATTTTTCTTTTACGGATTGTTTTTTTACGCATTTTCTTTTACGAACACACAGATAATATTGGCATGGATCTGAGCCCATACTACTACTACTACCAGTAAGACGCGCAAACGTGGGAAGCGAACGCACCTCATACATATTTGGGTTTTGGACGTATAGCTGCTTTGGGGACTCCTTATATGGTTATGGCTGAGTCATGGTGACGTAATCACTCAGCTCCATATATGGGCACAAAAGCGGGACAGACAGACGGACACACGGACAGACATGATCTGCTAGGTCTCATAGTAAGTGCTCACTGCGTTCGCAACTACTACTACTACCAGTAAGACGCGCAAACGCGGGAAGCGAACGCAGCTGCAGATCATGTCTGTCTGTCTGTCTGTGTGTCTGTCCCGCTGTTACTGTATATGTGGACCCGGCCCCTTTTGTGCCCATATATGGAGCTGAGTGATTTGTTTGTGATTGATGCAACACACTCCATATTTGGACGTACACTCCATATTTGGACGTATAGCGGGACAGACAGACAGACAGACACACACACAGACAGACAGACAGACATGATCTGCTAGGTCTCATAGTAAGTGCTCACTGCGTTCGCAATCACTGCGTTCGCAACTAGTAGGCCTAATACTATTTTCTTTTAGTTTAGTTTAGTTTCAATTCAAACGATTGAAACATATATAAGGCCTAAATGTCTCAATAGAAGTACAGGTACTGAGTACTCTGCCTGAGTTTATTTTCATCCCAGACAATTTATGAACCAATAGCAGAGATCGGCTGGTTCATGTAATGAACCAATCAGTCAGTAATGACATTCCATTCACCATGGCATTCTGGATGCAAATGTTGAGCAGGCGGTGGATAAACAACCGAATGCCAAAAACAAGAAAAAGAGAGCTGAATAGGGCTAATTGTAAAACAGAATTAAGCATGGGGGCATAACTGGTGGTGAGAGCTTGGGGAGCTTGTGGGCTTGAAGACTGGAATGGAGCTCACATTGTTTACTGGACTCGATGTGTGGAAGCCGGGGTGGGTGGTAATTGGCACTTTAATGCCGTTGGTGTGCATTTATCAGATTGACGGACAGACAAATGACTTTCCTTGTACTAATGTCAGTGTGTGTCAGTGTTTCTTCTACACAATAATTCATCAAGGGCGGCGTATGTCCTCATCGAATCATCTCAATATCACAGCCCTTTTCTCACACACACGCAAGCAGTACACAGTCAAATATCTAACACTCGTGATTTTGCCCTGTACAAGAAACATAGATCCACGGTACACAAAGCCATTTAAACACTGACAATTTGCAATTGCATGCATTACATAACACTACGTTGCGCATGTCAATACAATTTAGTAAAGACGGGGCTTATGCATTTCATGGAAGTTAGATATGGATAAACAGATACTGTATTATCTCAGAAGTATGTTGTTTGAAAATACAAGATGACCCCCAGATCCAACACCTACCGTGTTTGGGACTATGAATTGAATCCTCTTTAAGACCGATATTAAATAATAGATCAGATAACTCATTTAGCAAATGATGTAAAACCCTGATCGTATAATTACAGTAAACCTCATTGCCTTGGTACGGTATAATTTTGGTGCACCAGGGTGGTCTAACATTATAGAGAGCTGTAATGAATAGATTTGAGATGCTATACCTGTAAGAACCACTGTGTCTATCAATGCCAATACTATTTGTACTGTATGCGCAGTATACTGAAAGCCACTGTGAGTGACGAGTGTCAGCAAAAATGCCAGTGTAAATAGTAGTAAATGTGAAATAAGTTTTTTTTAATTAGAGCTTTTCACAAAAATGCTCTCTGACGGCTAAACTTGAGTTTTACATACATTGAAACAGTGAAAGTTTGCTTGTAACAGCTTAACATAAATATTTTCAATTTTAGTCAAAGTATGACCCCTTCAAAACCAAAATTAGTTTGACTAATTAAACTCTTAATAATGATAGTGTAGCTAGCTAGTGAGTGGATTTACATACAGTTAACTTGTTGTCCTTTAAGAGGCATATGGTGCTCTTTATAGACTCTTTGTGATGACGTGTAGTGTGGAGAAGATTTTGACCTCTGGCCCTTCACCTTCAACCTCCAAAGAGGTAAAGACAAAAAACCCAGAAATCAACATCATTCTGTGTTCGTTTGCATGATTATTTCCCATAAAATGGTACCAACCTCTGGAATAAATACACAGCAGAGAGTTATAATTATCTATACGTTTTAATAATCAAAAGCCCTAATAAAATAGTGTACAATAATGTTTGGCCCTATAGTCTACAACAATATAATATGATCCTATACAATCATAAGAACAAATATGGTTACCGACAGAAGTCAAACGAATTAGCCACCGGTAGACCTCTGGACTCTCCATTCCGTCCGTGACCTCGGTGTCACATCATTTCTAGAGAGTGCCGATTCCATGGAATCGACAGTTATTTAATACTTCCAAGTTTTGAATATAGTCCAATCAGAGAATAGTTCATTTCTTCAGGGGGTGCTCTTGGCCTTCCTCCCAATTTGAAGTGTCGTGTTGGACCTCTTCTTCCGGACTCTGCTCCCTATGTGTGGGTGTATGTGACATGTGTTGTGTTTAATTGAATGTGCCAGTCATTATGAGATCATGTTTATGTGTGTATGTGAGCTTTCTTAAATGGGACAGTAGATCAACTAGTGTGTGTGTGTGTGTGTGTGTGTGTGTGTGTGTGTGTGTGTGTGTGTGTGTGTGTGTGTGTGTGTGTGTGTGTGTGAATGTGTGGACCCTGGACGGTCCCTCCATTTGTTTGCACAGTCCGGTCGAGAGGTTGGGCTGACCTGTTTTGGGGACCTGAGAGAGAGAGTGTGTGTGCGTGCCTGCACGGGCGTGCACACGTGTATGAAGCTGCATGTGTACTTTACATTTAGTGAGGCCTGGTCAATATGTATTAGTTGTCCTATATGAATACATAGCATTTTATCATTATGATTACCTGTTTATTTCCTATATATAATGTAAATACTTTAATAATAGCTTGATGGTAAATATACCTTGGTAATACTACTTAGAGTGGTATTTTATACCCTAAATATTTTAATAATTTCCCCCAGTCCCCCTCAACATATCTTCATAAAAGATATGTATACTAAAAATGTCCCATCCCTTGTGTAATATATTGATGATACTACTTAGAGAGTTTATTTATACCCTAAATATTTTGTCCCCCTCAACATATCTTCCTAAAAGATATGTATACTAAAAATGTCCCCATCCCTTGTATTAATTTGTTTACACCGGGGTTCTTCCCCTGAACTGAATAAGTGGTGCCTACCAGGAGAAGAGTCCTTATCTCTTGTTATTTGTTAAAGCAGCATTGACTTTTGCCCTTGATTTAGCCTGAACTATACCACCAGACTGTAACATTCATTATTATGAGTAATGGATACTACGTAAAAAGTCTATTTTACGTTAACGTTCAAATAAAGAAATAAAAGTTTAACATGCAAATGTACTATACCTTAAAATGGCCTGGGATGAGATACTGTAAAATTGTACGATCTGGGTGGGATCTGAAAACCATTATCTCTTTCTGTTAGTGTTTACTTAAGATTTATACACGGCCTTACCTTTTAGTGCTACAGACATTGACCACACACAAACCTGTATTCTTTTTTATTGTTGTCTCTTGCTTACCAAAAGATATATTTTGTTGAGTTTTGAAGTTACTTCAAGCTGGTCCATACCTGGTTAAAAAGCATCATAAATTGCACCAAGAAACTAGCTACGTTAAAAATGAATTTCTCTTTCCTTACTTACTTATCACTTAGGTCCTAGTGTCATAGTGTTGCTGACCTGAGCTCAAAATGGCTAATCTATTGTTTACTTAGTGCACACACTCGTGCGCCCTTTTATGTGTATTGTGCGGATGTGAAAAGCTGCCACAGATTTCCAATTTTTCTTAAAAAGGTAAGAGCAATATTTGACGTTCACATCCCAACATCGTATTGGGCCATGGTGCTGGTCTGACCCGATACGCCTTGTAGTCACGTGATGAAAGATGTATTCCTTGTTGCTGAGAAGGATGAAAAAATACAATGTTCATTTGGTGTTGACACATGCTGTTTGCCCCCCAAAGTTCATGTCCCATCAGCCCCCCAAAGTTCCTCATTGGTGCTGCTTGTCACATCTGCCCATAGTCACATGTGCCCCCATTGTTCATTGTCACATCTGCCAGTCTTTTTTCACTTTTATTGCGCCATGCATGCGCAAGTTGACTTATTATAGGCTAACTGAAAACTGAGTTGTTGAAGATTCAGCCTTTTTGATGTAATACAATGTGAGCGGGAAATATTCCTCTATAACCGGATAGTTTGTAATTTAGTATTGGCAGTTTTCCTAAATATGTACTTTGAACTTAATGTGTTCCCTCTTGTGGGTCTATTTGTGTTACTAATTTATTGTAAAATCATTGCTGACACAAGGCTAATCTGACCTGTCAGATGTCAAATTCACTTTCTAAGTTCTTCCCTACTGGGTTAATATTGAAACAGTGCATAGGCCTACCTTCTAATCGGGCCTACATGTGCATGGACACTTGTGGACCTGTGGACACTTTTAAACAAAATTGTTGGTGCATTTTATGTCACAGATTATATTATCACAGATTTACATTATGGACACACAGTTTTACTTTTCGCTTAAGTCTTTTCTTTGAAGATGGGATGCAACCCTAGTGTTGCCTATACCGGGTTAATTAGCCTATATATAAACATTTCTATATGAGTGCTTGTAGATCGGCTATTTTTCTTTACACTTATTTTAATATATATATATATATATTTGGGAACGTGAAACAATTCACTTTACTTTGGGAGACTTTTTGAATACATTTATTTGGGTTAGTATTTTTAATTCTTAAAACTGTTTTGTACAGGGTATTGTAATGGGTTAAATGAAAGATCATGTTATATGAGACATTTATATTGCTTTTGATACAGACTATATTGGTATTAAATTGTACAGGGCCATCCAAAACAATGCCTTATATTAGTAACCGATGATTAATGTTCTCTATTTATGTTTCTTTAATGGTATGAGGGATAATTAGATTTCAAATAACTGTTAACTCTGGGATATTTTTACTATTCACTTAATTTATGCGTGTTTGTGAAGGGTGAAACGGTCATAAGTCTCAATTCACTTAATTCCTTTATCAATTTAAATAGTACTTCAAGTTATACTATTTTCTAACTGTATTTTCACCGTATGTTGCTACCAATATAATATTTCAGAATACAACACACAGTTTTAAATATCTTTTTGTAACCAGTCACCCTAGTGACCCTTTATCAATTCTTTGGTACTTCAATTCGTTATTCTATTATCTAATATTTATTTCTAAAACCTGACTATTGTTTTTATTCTTTTTCTAAGTTTTCCGCAGGAAATCTCTAACCTGTTATACCCTGTTCTTTTTTTATTCTTTTTCTAAGAGTAGAGGTCAACTGGGCTCATCACGCAAACCCAGTAGCATCGCTAGTGCTGGCTGGATCCCATATACCCACTGGGCTCATCATGCAGAGCCTTAGACAGCTTAGCTAGTGCTGAATGGACCCTTCATATACCCACTCACACAGCCATGTCACCACTTTCTGTATCAGAGGGTCAGATCGGAGGGGCTTTGAAAGTCAGTCACCCCCGGGCCGATCCTATAACACAGAATAATAATGCACAGCTATATAGTCACCAATGCTTATAACATCTATAGATACAGCTGCCTATTTTATTACCATGAGTACCTACACTCCCTGTGTAGGATTTTAAACCATATACTTAGATAACCTGTAAAACCATGTTACTAATATAATCACCATCCCCCCCGTATGGCTTTGATCTCAATAACTCTTGTTTTCCGTACACCCCCTTGGTGTTTCGTTAACTGGATTCTTCAGGAAATTACCTGGCTAATGAATACTTTTGATTTCACCAGAATATTAGTCATCCATACTTGTTCTTTTAATTGAAACTGTTATCTTTTGGAAAACCGGAGTTGATTTCTCTTATTGAAACTCAAACAGAATTTAGAATATCCAATGGCAGACTTTTTTATATACTAAAAAAAGAAGGGTCTGCTTACCTTACAATTTGCCGGCCGGCATTTGAGTTCTCATAAGAAAAAAGACACCGTTGACCTGGCGGGGTCTATTAGACGTCCACCCTCTTAGGTCTGTTGCTGCCTTCCAGAGGTTCGGCCCAAATCAAGGAATAATCACGTCAGCAAGGTCACCAACTGGAGAAGATTTTGACCTCTGGCCCTTCACCTTCAACCTCCAAAGAGGTAAAGACAAAAAACCCAGAAATCAACATCATTCTGTGTTCGTTTGCATGATTATTTCCCATAAAATGGTACCAACCTCTGGAATAAATACACAGCAGAGAGTTATAATTATCTATACGTTTTAATAATCAAAAGCCCTAATAAAATAGTGTACAATAATGTTTGGCCCTATAGTCTACAACAATATAATATGATCCTATACAATCATAAGAACAAATATGGTTACCGACAGAAGTCAAACGAATTAGCCACCGGTAGACCTCTGGACTCTCCATTCCGTCCGTGACCTCGGTGTCACATCATTTCTAGAGAGTGCCGATTCCATGGAATCGACAGTTATTTAATACTTCCAAGTTTTGAATATAGTCCAATCAGAGAATAGTTCATTTCTTCAGGGGGTGCTCTTGGCCTTCCTCCCAATTTGAAGTGTCGTGTTGGACCTCTTCTTCCGGACTCTGCTCCCTATGTGTGGGTGTATGTGACATGTGTTGTGTTTAATTGAATGTGCCAGTCATTATGAGATCATGTTTATGTGTGTATGTGAGCTTTCTTAAATGGGACAGTAGATCAACTAGTGTGTGTGTGTGTGTGTGTGTGTGTGTGTGTGTGTGTGTGTGTGTGTGTGTGTGTGTGTGTGTGTGTGTGTGTGAATGTGTGGACCCTGGACGGTCCCTCCATTTGTTTGCACAGTCCGGTCGAGAGGTTGGGCTGACCTGTTTTGGGGACCTGAGAGAGAGAGTGTGTGTGCGTGCCTGCACGGGCGTGCACACGTGTATGAAGCTGCATGTGTACTTTACATTTAGTGAGGCCTGGTCAATATGTATTAGTTGTCCTATATGAATACATAGCATTTTATCATTATGATTACCTGTTTATTTCCTATATATAATGTAAATACTTTAATAATAGCTTGATGGTAAATATACCTTGGTAATACTACTTAGAGTGGTATTTTATACCCTAAATATTTTAATAATTTCCCCCAAGTGCCTGTGCAAAGCCTCAGCCGCACGCGCGCACACACACACACACACACACACACACACACACACACACACACACACTACAATATATTTAAATATTCCGCACTTTTGATTTTCTTGTTTTTGTTCATCAACGGAAGAGTTTCTCAGCATGCATGATCATGATGTTTAGCACTGAGCATCTCCACTGGAGCGTTGTTTGCCCCAGCAGCACACATTCATAGTCCCTGCCAGAAGGGAGAGTTCATGTAAATAAGATAGCATGGAAAGACGTAACATTTTTCTGTTTTCGACAGATTGGATTTTACCCTGAAACAGATTTAACAGAATTGTTTTTGAAAAACTCTTTAAGGTGGATCTACAGTATCATAATATGCCAAATGCCACCCTTACCTTTTAGCTTGGCTTCTAAACTGACAACGCCTGAATGTTGCTACCCAGAACACTCGAAGGTGTTCTTTAGATTTCACACTGATCAAGAATGCAGCCTTGGCCAATTTCATCAGAGCTCTTGTGTAGCTTCTGTTGAAGGCCAGCCGCTCATTTTGAACGGCTTAGTTCCTCCTTAACCACTTAAACCCTATATACTTCATTGACCTGCGTCCCCCAGGAATCTATCCTAGGCCAACTCCTTTTATTCTCTCTACACCAAATCTCTTCTCTGAAAGCAGCAGACAACGTACAGACAGAGAATGTAAAAAGTAAACATTTGTGTGTGTTTTTTTAATTGAGGCTCATTGATTCATCATCATTGATACATAGCACAGTTGATACATCCATTAAAATATCTTTAAGACATGAAGCTATATTAATTATCAGAACCTCAGCTCATCAAAGCTGCTATTCTTTTTTCTTCCTTCCTTCCAAAATAATTTGATCTCATTTAGACCAATTTCCTTATTGGAGTTGCAGTACTTCATTCAGAATAGCACAATGCACTTTGGATCTCTGTCTAGTGGGCTATTGGCGGAATACTTGCCTACATACAGAGCAGGGACTGTAGGGTTCAGGTGGTTAAGCATAGAGTATATATAGAGACTTAATGCCGGGAGTTGTATTGAAACCTGGGTCATCGCAAATCACAAGGAGCATGTGCTTAGCAGCACACTAACTGGTCGCGGCTATCAGGCAACCCTGAAAACACACTTAACACAGGCTTAATTTCAAATGCATCGATCCTAGGAAAGTAATGAATAGTAGACAACAAGTGTGATTGTCTCACCACGCCTGTGTGTGTATAATGGCTTAGTGGCCCTTTAATGGCGGGGTGTCCAAGGGGAGAACTCAACATTTTCTCACACATTCCTGTGTTCATGTCGGTGAGAGCCCCAAGACAGAGCTGGTAGTCCTTGACTCTACCCCTCCCTGTGGAGGCAGACTACCTTTGGGGATATTGTGAGAATGCTACCTTCAAAGAGACTCTTTAAATTGAGTCTCTTAGGTAACTTAAGGCAAAGCTTCAATTGCACGCCATCAGTATATTGTAATTACTGCTGTCCATGAGGCAGCTTAAAGTCTGACTCCGTGTCTCATGCCCCAGTGCGTTGCAGCCAATAGATTTTGTTGAATCTGCCAGCTGGGTATGCACAAAGCAAACGGCAGTCCATTGAACCCCTGAACTTTTGATTTTCACCATGAGCTCTTGGCTAAAATATCATTATATGCATAGTGATATGAACTCCGAAAATGTCAGCAACTGGCTTTCAGAGAGGTCCCCGTTTTCTGTCTGCATTCTGTTGGCAGGTCTTGAATTCCCCTCGCCTTATCAAATAAATTGGACAGTGGCTATTTCCACGATTGCCTCCACAGAAAGGTTCTGACTCACCCGAGGGTCTTCCACTCATGGCTCTGGCTGATGGGAAAACTACTTAGAATAATTGTCCTCCAGGACAGAGCCTTCCCAGCCAACACTTTTGCCCCTGTGTGTGTGTGTGTGTGTGTGTGTGTGTGTGTGTGTGTGTGTGTGTGTGTGTGTGTGTGTGTGTGTGTGTGTGTGTGTGTGTGTGTGTGTGCGCGTGTGCGTGCAACTTTGGTTGTGTTTCACAATTTCTGTCCTGCGTGCAATCAATTCTGTGTTTCACAATTTCTGTCCTGCGTGCAATCAATTCTGCCACTGACACGTGTCGCATAGACACAGTTAACTCTGGTCCATAGCTCTAATGCGTTGCATTTAGAGCTACCGGTATGTTACCGATGACTTCCGGGTCTCGCATGAATGCAGACCACTGAGACCAGCCTCTCGTCTTTAGTGTAAATAAAAATAACGTTTTTGCTACTCACCAAAACAAAGGCGGGTTGTGTCATTAGAAAGCCTACTTTCCTTAGTGGAAGCACTCTGAGCCCCCCACCACATGTATAAACGGTACTTTTTGGCCAGAAAGGGATTATATTTTTGAGATATTTGGTATGTTTGGTATCACATCATTTGCCAGACAAACCAAAAGCAATCATGCTCATGTGAGGAGGACATGTGGCGAGCTCAAACGAACCGCTCCAGGATGCAGCTGGAAGCGACAGAAGACCACCTGCCACACAGGCAGACCTGGAAGACCAGGCCACCTGTCACACAGGCAGACCTGGAAGACCAGGCCTCCTGTCACACAGGCAGACCTGGAAGACCAGGCCTCCTGTCACACAGGCAGACCTGGAAGTGGTGGTCGATCTGTTGTGCACCCGCATGACACAATAGTCCAGTATCTGATCCAAGGCATTAGCACCATCTACACAATAAAATCCTCAGTGTTAAAGTAATAATAATAATAATTGGTCCTTTGAGCTTTATTATTTCACACGCATCATATTGTTTTAACTGGTTGTTCGAAAATCTGCCACACTCGATGACATCACCGCCCAGCGGACAAGAAAAACAGAGCACATTCCCGGTGCACATATCCGAACGCACCCCCACCACAATGTTGCAAACTATGTACATGAAGTGCTCAGGGAAAATCGGGGAAATAACAAAACTTACGCTACAGAGATGTTGCACTGTACAGAGTACACAGTGTCCATTATTGCACCTTGAACTCCAAGATTGTACAAATGGATCTGTATGGAACTGTAATAATAATTTAGTTATATACTCTCTGAGTTAGAAATGGAGTGTTGATTACAAGGATTTGACTCGAGTGGCAGTCTGTATAGCATAACAACCCTGTTATGTGCTGTATGGCAGCTGCTTTAGCTTACGCCAGACAAAGCATTAGTGTTGGCTATACAATAACCTTATGGCGAGAACATTGTCAAGAATAGACAGAGTGTCTACGTAAATCCATTTGTATCGTTTCAAAGAACATGCTTGGATTTAAAAAAAACACAAGAAAAGGAGGCCATTTCTTTAAGGATGAATGTCTGTACAGCCTGGCAAAAACAGCACAATAATAATAAATTAACTTAGTAACTTCATGTGATTAATTGAAGCTGCTAAGCTTTTCACAGCTGTATTTTCAATGACTAAACATTATTATACATTGCGATTTTTCAGTCAGTAGGGAATTTTAATTGGGAGTACAAATGATTATGAGTTTATTGAACCCTCCTGTAGAGCATGATCAATTAAAACACTTGTCTAATGAATATGTCCATTAAGAATGATGAATCAAGGAAGGCAATATTTATGAACTTGTTTTCTAGAATCATTTTTTCATACAATTTTCCCCAAATCAGAAAAGGAACACCCGTGCTGTTAATTGCCAGCTCTGTACCACCCACATAGCCAAATGGACAGATGCACATAACACTGGAATTACCCAAGGACTGAAATGACTTTGTCATATCCGCCAAACACTTCAAGAGGAAGCACAATCATCTACTCACCTCCCAACAGCTTACCAGCCTTGCCACCATTTGGAAGCCTATAATTGTGTTTTCACAATCCAGTTAAAGCACATGGGAATATGATTAGACACCTAAACTTGAGAGAAAAGCAGAGCATAAGCCACTCTCTCTGCGTTATAATTCACCATAATTACACAGTCTAGAGCCCAGACATCAGCATCCTCTCTGTAGCTGTGGATATGTCTTTTAGTCCACAAATTCTTCTTCTTTTTAATCAGTGGTTCTCAAACTTTTTCCATGTAGGACCCCTCAATATAAATTTGGTCACGGGCGCCAATCTGAAAATATTTTGACCCCTGTACTAGATTTTTGTTGTTAAAATGTTAAATTTCTTCAACATAGACGGTGACGGAGGGGCGTCGTCTCTACTGAACTTGAGTCACGAGAGACACCACCGAGCGCACTAAAGCGCACAAGTTGCCGTGTCAAATGTTTGCGAACACCTGGGGGGTCCCTGGACCCCACTTTGAGAACCACTGTCCTAAATACAATGCAATACTTGCATGTAACTAAAAATTACATGCCAGTGCAAGTTCAAAATAAGACCTCATCAGAACAACTACTGTACATTTTTGTCCACGCTCTCATGTCCTTTTTCCCCCTCCAATGAATTATCAGATTATATTAGGACAAATCCAGACTATTAGGAATTGCTGTGCCTGTGCCTGCCTGTTATATAGTGTTATAGCCTATTTTCTATGCTGATAATGTCCCAGTTGGCCGGGCACTTTTGCATGGCCCAGCTGCTCTATTTACAGTTAGATGGCTGCTCTGTCATATGAGTGTGGTAACGAGTCAGATCTTCTGGTGTGCTGTACGTCACTATGCAAAATGAACATCTGCCACGATGGGCTGCTCTGGCCCTCATGGCTGCCATATGAGGAACAGATGACATGTAAAACAACCTCCTCCGCAACTGAATTTGAATTGTGCACCTTGTCACCGACGCCATTATTTTAGGTGGCACATGTGTTTAATTCGCTCTACCAAATTTCAAATGTGTCAAGTATTTATCATAGATAAGGTCTGGTTGATGACAAAGCCCTGTGAATGTTACGTTGTTCTAGTAGGCTACATGACGGCATTGACGGCCCGGGTTAATCAATGTATGCGGAAATATACGGTACGGAGCTTAACGGTCTGTGTTTGTGTGTGGCTGTGTCCATGTGTATCCATAAAGATATCTTCACAGTCTCATGAACCAAAAAAAAGAAAAACTAGAATGCTTAGTGGGGTTGTGTAACACTAAAAGATTCCTTGACCTTGGCCCGAATGGCCATAGTTCTTGGCAAGCACAGAGGATGTGGATTGGACCTTGTTAAACATTGGCAGTGACGACGGTCATGAGCAGCAGATCTGCTATAAATCCTTGGTTTCAGCACACTCGGTGGGTGCTTCAAGTTCTCAAAACCTTAAAGAGAGTTTTACTGCACCTAAAGTAGCTCACTGCATGGCCCCAGACGAGGTTAAAGGTATCATTTGCAGCAGAGTATGTGATCACATGCTATACACGAAAAACACGCAGCGGCCAAGGACAAATACAAATATGCACTTATTTTGAATTATGCATATTGTCACAGAATGGAATTTGTTGTGTCTGCAGAACCACAAGTGGTGAAAGTTGTCTATAAAGTGCCTCCTCGGAGGAACTAATGGAGCTTCTGCCCACAGATGAGTGGGGAAAAAGGCTTCGTTGGCCATATTTAGCTAGTGGAAAAGGCCTGGTTTCTGCTATAATGCAAAACTGAGTGCAGTTAATGCCTTTGAGACATTCTAGTGCTGACATTCTAGTTGTTTATTTACTTTTGTACCTTTATCTGTGCAGTGCAAAAGGGACCAGTGTGGAGTCTATGCTCCATTTATCAGGGGCGCATGCACCGGTGGCACTACAAATGCTCAGCAGGCTGTTGTCACGACCATCCATGATCAAATGCTTTTCCTATGTCCCACGCTGCAACATACTCTGTCACTATAGCAAACCTCAGATACTGGAATCCAAACTGTTTGGGTTTGGCATGCAGCAAGGAGTGTCCTGGTCATGTTGACTGGTAATTTCACTTAGGGATTGTAGTTTCCCAGCGATATTTGCATACTGGAACAGGGATTCTTGTATTGTGATTAAAAGAAAAGTTGTAACACGGAAGGAACTCGAGGGAGGAGAAAGATCTGGAGGAATGAGAATTATTTAACAAATTTCAATCTAAAATCCCAACAACATAATTTTGTTTGGTTTTAGAAAAAACATGAAGGAACTACGCCACTCCCTTTTTGGAACCATTTTGATGGTCCTGTTGCTTGAATCTTAATCATAATCGCAGGGGTATACATTTAAGTTTTATTGCTCGTCAACATTTCAAACTTATTTGATCTTCATCAGGACATACACAGCTATGTATATGAACGTCGACAAGCAACGTTGACGAGCAATATCTTTTTCATCATCAACGGTTTGCAGATTCTTCTTAGATTCTAAACATTCTGGATAACTTTGCAGACCTTGCATTTTAAGTTGGTAATAACAACATAGGCTACAATAAGGTAGATTAACAAGTCAATTAAATCTACCATAAAGAACATTAATAGAAGATACATTTTGAGGTGGACAACATTTGTCAGTAAATGCAGTACAGCTGTGTTTGTGGATTCGCTGTTTAGGACCCACAACAGTTTACAGTATTCCAAAGTGTGTATATAAATTTGACTTTGCCGAAAAAAAGATTACTGATGAATACAGATCCCATCTGTTTGCTCCTTAGATATTTTAAATTTAAAAAATAGGAATGTTGTTGTACATCATCAATAATGGAAGTGGAGCATCAGGGATAAGCACGAACTAAAGGAGGCCTAGTTTAAAAGGAACTGCTGCTATTCATCAAGTTTAGGCTTTGAAGTATAACTGAAACTTTATCGGATTTGTGCAGTGGGAGCATTGCAGTTGCCTTTGAACTGTAGTTCAAGTAAAAGCAAAGAGAAAATGTGTAAAAAACAAAAACAATTGGAGGTTAATGCAATAGATATGTGTTCGCTGCACTGCATCTTTCTCACACACATTTGTAAAGCCTTTCAATTGACAATCTGTTCTAGCATAGCAGCACAATAATACTATTGTATATGTCACCATAAGAATATCTACCAAGGTTATTTCAGCTCCCGTGGTCAGCTCACCACCGGAGCGGTGGTCACCTCACCACCGAAAATCCAGACTATGAATGAGCCTTAAGTTACTGATGCTAACTTAAAATGCTGCATTAAAAGTACTGTACATGTTATTAGCTGTAAAATGTACATTTCAACGTAAAAGTACTGGTTTGATCCCTCTGACTGATCATAATAATATAATTACATTATTAATACCGGAGCATCCGTGTGTACACAGCATGTTTCTGAAGTTGGAGCTTGTTGAACTACTTTGTATACAGTTGAGCAAGTCTAGTGGTTCCCAGCCAGGCCGTCAGGCTCACCAGATAAATCTGGGGGGTTTGTGAGATGATTAATGGGAGAGGAAAGAAGAAATAACAAAGTTTGGATGCACAAATCTGTTTTCCTTTTCTCCTTCTTTCTTTAATCTTAGATTTTTGGTGAGATTTTGGACATTTGAACATCCTACTATCGTCTATCAGTGGTGGAAAAAGTACTAAATCAATATAGAAATGCAATATAGAAATACTAAAAGCCCACACTAAAAATGTACTTGAGGAAAAGTAGTACAAAGGTATTTGGTATCGAACTGTACTAAAAGCAAAAGTAGGCTACTCATTATGCAGAATGTCAGAATTTCAGGATTTCAAATTAAAATAGCCGTTCTACAAGCTCACAATGCGTCACACCGCGACACATTGTGAGCTTGTAGATCAGCTAGTTTCAAATGGTCAAAATGTATATACGGCTGAAGTGGGTAATGTATGTTTTGTAATAATAATCAAATCAATCAAAAAGTTTTGTAGATTTCAAAGTTTTCAAATAATTGTAGTGTAGTAAAAGTACAATATTTGCCTCTGAGATGTAGTGGAGTAGAAGTAAAAGTATTGAATTGGAAATACTTTAGTAAAGTAAAAGTACCTAAAAATTGTACTTAAGTACAGTACTACAGTAAATGTACTTAGTTTCCACCACTGCCTACTATAAATGTGTGAAATCTCTGCCCGTCTGTAACATCACAGCCGAGTCCAACCCGACCGCTATGTCCATATATATCCGGGACAGATCAACTTCAAACTGAGGACCCGCGGCAGTGACGCGCTAAGTGGGAAGTCGGTCGGATCAGCGGATCTCCCCAAAATATTGACAAAACCGCAAATCTCCATAACAATATGGAGTAACCTGATGTTATTATTGTGATATCATGTCTTGGTCTTGGAGGGGGGTGTTGAACGGGAGGAGTAGGACAGAGGTGTGGCGCTTCCCGGGCGGTGGGGGATCCTCACTGGCAGGTGAGACAGAAATGTGTGGGGTCGAGGCTTCACTGGCATAACGACTACAAGCACAGCACTTAATGTACATGCACATTTTTACCTTCCACCACTGCTGTTATCCCATGCTGTAAAATGCATGCTTTGGATCTGTGAGCTTTACAATCATTCTCATCTTGCGGATGTTACGTAATCGCTTCAGTACATGCACATTGGCAGCTGCAGGTCAAAATGTGTCATCTGCTCTTTGATCTAGTCTTTGATCTTTCCCCTGTATCTGCTCATTTCCTCAGCCTCCTATTAAAAAATCTGGCCCTTGCTGTTTTACACCCCCTACTGGCTCTCCAGCTGCATGTCTCTAAGCCACTGTAAAAAGAAATAAGAAAAAATATCATCTCAAAGAGGGTTTACTTGCAGTGATAAACAAGATAGATATTAAAGTGCTCCGGATGATTGCTAAGACTGCTGCTTGTGATCTAGGAGCTAAGCAGCTCCCATCACTTTCCAGTCGCTGTCTGTTTATTGCAGGGGAGCCATTACTGTACTTCACGCATGCAGCATTTAAGGGTGGTACTGTACTACTACTACTACTACTACTAAGTACTAAGTACTACTGCTGCTACTACTACTGCTGCTGCATCATTTTAGAAAGACAAGCTAGATACAGTATGGTGAGTAGGCCTAGTATGCCATGTAACATCTCACATTAGTGAGTGTGTGAGATGAATATAGTGTGTGAGATGAATTAAATACCGCAGTACAAAGTTGTATACAATGCAGGATATAGAAATAATTGACAAACTAAATGTGTGTTCAACCAGTGAGTGTTAATAGAGGGAGATTATGGTATGACTGTCAGACTACCAATGTGCCAGCCTTTTCACAAGTCTGGCCTGGAATGAGTGGAAGTGTTTAGAGCTAAGCTCTCCTGTTTAGCAGTCAGCCAACAAACTCAGATTCTAATAGGTGTTGCCATGGCACAAGGCATCTGTGTGGAATGAGTAAGTAATAGCACTTAGTCTTAAACCAAATCTATAATCCATTGCAGGGCTGTGTCCCACACCGAAAATACAAGCTCACAGCACTTGTAGATCGGCTATTTTTGCCGCTGGACGACCGAATATAACTTGGTATGTTCAAGTGGCTCAGACTGTATCTTGGTTTGCTTTCTATAAGGGCAGCACAGCTGACAAAGATCCTAGGAGAATCCGGGTTCATATTATTGCTGGTCGACGCTGTGGCTTTTCCATTTGCTATGCTCTTTCATTAATCAGCTTTAGTACTGTGCCCCATTCATGTTGTGCTCCCAGGGGTAATGCCTCATCCCCTCTCATTTGTGGGGAAAAATTAACTGGAGTCTGTGAAATGGATCATCTGATTAAAAACATTGGGACTGTACAATATGCAAGCTATCAAAAGATTATGATGAATATAGAGTAGAGTAGACTTTATAATCTGCAGCGGAATATACGTAATGAATATAAATGCAAATGTTGCTCATTATGTCTGCGTTCTTATTTGGGTAGCATTGAGTGTAAAGGGAGAGGTCATGCTCTACTAATATCAATAATCTGTACTTATGATCAGGTTATTTGTGAGATAGATTAATTGAAGAGTCAACGGCAATAGGCACACCACCTTTCACAGTAGACTCTAGTGACTAGAGTGAGCTGATACACACAGCAAAGTCTTATGCCTTATTCTAGATGAACTTTTTTGCATTATAAGCATCTGTAGGACATTGTCTCTATTCATCATATGTATTCATTTGCAGGTCAGTAGCTTTTACAAGTAGAGTGGGCGAGGCAGTTTGCATTGTTTGAACAATAGAAAGTAGAAACACTACAGGGCTTTAAAACTGCATCCATCCACATCCCTTTATTGTAAAGGTGAATCTGAAAGACACTGGAGCTGCCTAAAGGCTCATTTACTGTACACCTCATCAAACGACCGTGTCATACAAAACGGTGTGAGCTGAACTAAAGCAGGGCATTTCAGTAACATACTGTTCCTGAATCTTTCAGAAAAAGTAATTTAAATGAAAACAGTGATGTACTGGAGCAACAAAGGCACAAGGCCAGGCTGCCTTTCTCTGTAAGCAAAGCAATGTCATTAGTGTCCCACGAGGGGGGTGCTTTAATGTCCTCATACAGAGATAGACACTTGCATATTGATAACAACCTTGCCTACCCTTTGGCAGTACTCTGAAATTGCACCTATCGTTTATTGGAAGTAGGGTTGTATTAATCTGGGATTTATATGGCAAAATTGTTATGAGCGGGATCCTTGAAATTCCGGCATTTTATGAGCAAGCCATGAGAGTGCCTTTTGTTTATCAACAAAATGGCTTGGAGACACTAGACAGACAAAGAGAATTCTAGTATATTAATCATTCATTCCATATCCTATTTCATGACAGACAAAGAGAATTCTAGTATATTAATCATTCATTTCATATCCTATTTCATGAGCACGATTGAGAACATTAGAATAAATCAATAATCTCCATTGTCTCTAGATGCACATGGGTGAGTGGATGGTCCCCCACCATGCATCATTGATGGAGTCTGGTTTAGGACTGTGGTCAAATGACTGAGAGGGACATTTAGATGTATTTATTTCCCTTCTGTGTGCTGGTAGAGGTACAGTATCTACAATAATCAGCAAAATGTCTAGGATAAAATCATGCCAGTCAGTATTTTTGAGCCCAAAATTACAATCACCTTTACAATTCAAAATGACAAAAAAAGAATTGACCAATGCTATTCCTGTACTGGGCGGCCTGTCGGCCATGTTTGTGATGAATCCACAGTGGGACCGTTTAGGACGGCCCAGCTAATGCTGAACATAAACAGTAAAATGTGCAGCTGCCGAAGAGACAATAATATTGTCTCTGTGTATTATACAGTAAGGGAAACCTGTTTTATGGACCAACACAGTGCTTTATTCTCTATTAGTGCAACAGCAACATATCCTCATTACCGGAAAATCCCCCTGTACGCCTGCAGACACATTTCATGCATTCACTCTGTACAAAGAAGCTCCAAATTATATCGATGGTATCACAGTTACAAGTCATACGTTCGTACGTTCAGTGGTTTATACAGCAGATGTTAATCCTTAATTATATTCTAAGTGCAAAATTGTCCATACAGTGTCTTTAAGCTACATCCTCACACATACACTTATTTGTTTTTCTTCTCCAGATCGCCAAGCAGCAGCACTCTGCTTTACGGCGGCATTGCCATGTTATATCAGTCACTATCTGTAATGTACACGCATGGTGACTGTAGTGGCACTATGTCTTGTTGAAGTGCAAATAGTTTTTATTTTATAATTGCTGCGTGTGATACATCATAATTATATGATGTTCAAAGACATTGCTACATAACACAAGTAACACAAATAACCTTTGTCCCACATGGTCTAATTTGTATTAAAAGCACTGTCGTCTACAGTACTTCCATCTGTCATTGATTCATCTCTGAAATTGCTTTTGCCATGACGTGATACAATGAGGAGAAATATGGTTCACGTAAGATACCCAACTTTTGACCTTGCTCATAAATCACCCGCCTCTAATAAAATTGACTTATCTCCCCTTTTCCCATTCTATTTCCACAGGGTCAAGGCGAAGAAAGGGGTGAACCTGCGGCAGACCAAATCGAAAAATGCCCAGTGGAAGGTAGACTGGGAACTGCAGTCTGGGGCCAAGCATTCCATCACCACCATCGATGTGAACAAGAACAAAGGAGTGAAACAGGGGTAAGTCAACAGCCGCAGGCCTAAACACATACACTGCATCTATCTAAACACCGCTGGAGCTGAAGCTCTTGATACTTCCTCTCTCGTCCTGTATACAAAAAAAGGGATATTTTTCATATTCAATAGGTAGATGGACCTTTATCGATCCCATGGGGGAATGCAGGTATGCGTCTAGGTTCACAAGTCAGTCTCTCTAAACGCTTCAACTCATCAGAGACCAAGGACAATCTCACAGTTTTCGTAGCTAAAACTCTGACCAACCAATACAAATTCTCCAGGGTGAGGGCGGCCTTTCATATTGGAGCAATGATATGATTGATTTGTAGCACCATGCAGTTAGAAGTCTCCAGATTTATTGGTATATAGGCTGAGATCTCCAATCGTCTGGCAACACAAGACCAGTATTAAGCCTAAAACACAGGATAGGTTGAGAAGAGTAGGCTACTAGAGACATTCAACTTAACATAACACAAATCATATTTAATATAAGATCTTATGGCTTATTATCCTAACCTAAGCCGTCTATATATAATGTGTGTGTGTGCGTGTGCGTGTGCACGTGCGCGACGACGCGTGCCCGGAGTTCCACAGTGGCCAAATTAACAATATTTTACAGTACTTTGACAAAATGCTGATATTTTGCAAGCACAGTTGACCTTCTGCTAAGTGTGACTTAATGTGAATCGTGAATATGCACAGTGCATATTAAGCAAGTCAATAAACTGTTCTCCCTAGTTCTGTAATCTTGCTACCTGCATGTTCAGAGAATGTATCTAGTGGAATTATCATAGAGCAGGGAAACTACCTCAGTGTCCTTCAGTAATAGGGACAAAGACAAGGTGGAATATGTCACTAATGCTCAAATAGCTAAATGTAGGACAAATCATCATAAAACAATGTAAAATGATCGGGCATGTATCTAGGAATTGCCAGGTCAATGCTTTGTTTCATTAGGATATAGGAATGATAGTTCCATTCAACTGGATTGAAATAAAATGCAATGCAATAAATAAGAGACTTCTTCTTTTGCAACCTCCACACAGCAAAACAACTGTTTTGTTTAAAGTGACCACATACATGACTGGGGTTTCGACCAATGTTTTTGTCCCTTTCCATCGGGACAGGAAGGGGCCAAATATAGATCCCTGGGGGACACTGGTCAACTAGTGTTTTAATTAGAGCTATAACTGTAATGTTTTATATAATTGAAAAAGAATGTCAATAAATATATTGTTAAAAAAAAGAAAGAAAAGTGTTTTAATTACCTTAAAAACCATTGCCCAGTGAGAGAAAGAGGTGACACTTTTATTAATTCACAATGACAGTGTAGATCTAATTATCGTTCTTTCATACAGTAGATCAGTAGCATTTGTCCACTGTTGTGTCTTCAACAAGTAGAACGTTTGGTCATTGTTGCAACCATCCATTGTAATCAATTTCCAGCCCAATCTGAAAATTAACTTAAAGCAGATTAATGCTAATAGCGCCTTGTAAATAGCGACAATTTGTTTTGTGTTATTGATTTTGGCCAATGGGTTCCAAATTGTGATTAAAATGTTTTCAAAGGTGTCTTCTCAGGACTTCTCAGGCTAATTTAATCTGCTGTTATAAGCCAATTTGCAATCAGCATAATTTAGCTTTGGATAATTTTATTTTAAGCTTAGGGTGAAGCAAGCAACACTGCAGGGTTTGGAAAACATGCTTATTTAGAATTGTACTCACTGGCATTCAGAAGAAAAGAAATACATGATAATACTACCTTGATAGTCACAAATACAGTATATCACATGGATACTAGTGGTGGAAAGTAACTAAGTACATTTTTACTTTTACTTTATTACTACACCACTTATCAAAGGCAAATTATATTGTACGTTTACTCCACTATAATTATTTGAAAACTTTAGTTGCACTTGCTAGTTACTTTGTAGATTTTGATTATTTTAAAAACAATTCAGACCTATATTTATTGGCAATTTGAAAATGGCTGACCTACAATCTCACAGAGCTTGTAGTTCTGCCATTTTCAAAGGATTGTTATACATTTTAAATGTTTTTGGACCTTCTCATAATGAATACTTTTACTTTTGGTACTTTAAGTATATTTTGATGGCAATACTTTTGTACTTTTACTCAAGTACCTATTGAATTCCGAACTAGTACTTAACCGATTATTTCTACAATAGGTTATTAATACTATTACTTGGGTAAAAAAAACAATGCCATCACTGATAGATACCGTACATCCGCTGCTGCTGTTGCATTGGAGCGACTTGTCAACAGCCATGCCTTACAGCCATGCATGTAAGGCATATTGTGTGATTTTGGATATTGTGCTATTGTGATATGGCATAAGTGTTCTATAAAGAAAAATATATCGGATCGGGAAAAATCGTTATCGGCTGTTACTCAAAATCAAATAATCGGAATCAGATCGGGTGCAAAACAAATGTGATCGGGACATCCCTACAAAATACCTAATATTATGTTGATCGTAACTGTAATGCCTAATGACATAATGTCCATGTCATTGTTTTCCCCTTTTTTTCAAAGCATTTTGTGAAAGACTATTGCCCGCTCTTAATATATATCAAATATTTATATCAAACAACAAGAAACAAATTTGTCGAAAGTTAGCAGAGAAACGTTGCAGCCATGTAAATCACACTGATTTAGTCGTAGAACTTTGGCTGATGGGTATTGCTTCTGATTCATCGTTGCAAGTGTCAGAACTTTGCATGGATTTTTCATGTAGTTTTCAGTTCCAACTCCACTCGTGAATCTTTGATGTAAACTGATCCGTTAAGACTTTGGGCTCCCTTCCCAGATCTCCTGTCAGATTTGTTAAAATACTCTTCAAAACCTTCTCAGCCGCTCCCTCCCACACCTGTGTCTTCCACTTCTGTACAGTAGATTTTTCAGTGCAGAATGACCTCTAACAGAAGATAGATGTGATTTATAATATGAACATATGGTTGGTTGGTTAGTTGTTGGATTTGTTCTGGCTTGTCCACAAATGCTGAGAATGTTATTTATACCATATTGTTTAGACAGATGCCTCATATTTACTCAGATTTCGGATCACATCGCACTTGTAAGTCACTCGTGATTGCAAGTCACTTACGCAAAATGACTAAATTGTAAATTCTTTCTTACAGCACTTTGGTTGCTTTTGGTTGCATAACTAAAACAAAAATTGATAGTCTGCCAGTGGTGGCAAACTTGTTTCACATTGGCTTCTGTAGTGTGTTGGCAGTGTGGAAAGCTTATTTATAGATGGGGTGGGGAGCCAGGCGAGGTGCCACAAGGGAGGGAGAGAGCCAGCTTGTTCTGAAACACAATGACTTGTTTATCGTAACTCCCCTTGTTTATGTGGTAGAGGCTACACATTCACACAGTGCACCTTTTGTAGGTGCGTGCGTGCGTGCGTGCGTGCGTGCGTGCGTGCGTGCGTGCGTGCGTGCGTGCGTGTGTTTGTGTTTATGACAAAAACATAACAGTGGTTCCCCCACCCTATACTGTGTGTGCTTGTGTGTAGGTGTGCATGCGTGAATGTGTATTTTGGTGGATTTACCCCGAAGTGTGCCTTAATCTGTGAACCAACGGTTCTTTACGATCAAAGTGACTTGTTTTGGAAGAGCCCAGAAATACTTTGCCTTTGCTAATAAATGTCACACTTTTATTTTATGATTTTGTACCCTTAGCTCACACCATAAGTTTAACACATGAGGAGAGAGAAATGTAGGGAAAGGGAGAGGGAGAGCGAGAGGGAGAGAGAGAGAGAGATTAATGGATAGATGGATACTTTGCAGATTACATTGCAGTTTTCTCTTCTGAAGAGCTGTATTGGATGGTCAATCTGAACGCTACTAGATTCTGGATTCTGTCCGTGTTTCATTTAGGTTTGTTGGATGTTACTGGAATCCAGCATGGACAACTCCTGTACAGTTAACTTAATGCTGCCAATGCACGCAAAATATATTTTATTACCCAACACGTCCTATGATGACATGCCAAAATGTCTGCAGTAAAAATTGTCCGCACTACAAAATCTTCATCCGATTCCTAGTATCTTACTTTGACCATAGGTCGCAGATTACTATGAAAATCTGAAAAACCTATCAGTCCGTCCGTCGATCTGTCCGCCACCATATATGGCCATCAATCCGTTACGCCTTGTGACATGTCACACCAGTGATGCCACCATTTATGGTTGACCCTCCATATATGGGCGTCTCCATATATTAAGATCACAACACTGACCTCATCAAACCCTGGATAGCCATTCATGGAGAAGACTGGATCATCATCTACTGTAGACCTGCAAACTTGTATATGGAGCCAGCCAGCAACTCTACATCTGACCTCAAACCCTTAGATCTCCATATATGGAGCTGACCTGTTCTGACATTCCATATGTTGATCCCTCCCCACCCGTCCTTCCTCTTCGATGTCTCCCATTTGACTGATACCTGTCCATTCAAACTCTAGACTCTATTAGTGCAACCGCGTCCGGCAGCCAGCGAAAACTAGAGTTCTCAACAGGCTTGGAAATAATCAAATCAAATCATGTACACTCAAGACACTGCCCCCGCTGCCACCCCTAGATCTCCATATATGGAGCTGACCTGTTATGACATTCCATATGTTGATCTGACCTCATCAAACCCTGTACACTCAAGACACGATCCATATATAAGACACTGCCCCCGCTGCCACACTTAGATCTCCATATAGAGCTGACTTGTTCTGACATTCCATATGTTGATCTGATATTATTTGGGAACTATGAAGCAGATCTATTGGAATCTCCACATTAATCAGTTTAGCAAAGGATTAAATCATTTCAACCACCACAGAACCCTGAAGCAGAGCTTATAAAATAAATGTTATATGCAATATGGGGAGGCGATCGTTATGGCTTTAACATCCACTAACGTCCATAAGCACATGCTTTATTTTCCTCTCCTGCCTCCTGCCTGTCTGTATAGTTACTCAATTATTTACCAAGTATCAATCAGGGATTCACTGTCCACTGATTTAAGCATATTTACCCGGCTCACAGCAATGAGTGAAAGCATACTGTCTGTTGGCTAAAAATGTATGGCCTGATTGCAGTGGTGGAAAGTAACTAAGTACATTTACTTAGTACTTAAAGGGGAATAACCCCTCATAATAATTAACATTGTGAATCACATCTTGATGACATCATCAAGATGTGATTAACCTCCAGTTCTAGGAAACACAGAATGGGGGGACTTGTTTTTATTATTTCCACACAACAGCTCTAAGGTATATTAATGACATAGTAAAATGTTGAAAATGAGTGGTATTCCCCTTTAAGTACAATTTTGAGGTATTTGTACTTTATTTCCAATTTCCAATACTATTACAATAGGCAAATATTGTACTTTTACTCCACTACAATTATTTGAAAACCTTAATTACTTTGAAGATTTGGATTATTATTAAACATTCACATTAACTACTTTAGCCCTATATACATTTCAGCCATGTGAATATAGCCGATCTACATGCTCACAATCATTATCTATTAGTTAACTTATATTATTTCAAAATACAATGTTTTGTAATGCAAATATAGTACAGTTAGTCACCTTTGAAAACCACTACTAAAAACATTCATTTCAAAACTCCTTTTGTTGTGCAAGTCATTGTGCAAAAGGTTATGGCTTATGTATTCCGCTCTGGGGGCCATATTGGTGTCAACTTCAGAGTGTCACACATGGAACTCATTTTCAGTGACCGATGGCGAGACAAATGGGCTGAGATGTCATCATGAGAGGAGGAGCCTTATATTGTATGACTCCGTCAAGCCCCAGTGTTCATCACAAAGCAGGGAGATCACAGTCTCTGGGAGATCGCTCTCACTTAGCTTCAGCATCAGGTGAGGGGTATAGAGGTGTAATGGTTCTTAGCTTCAGCATCAGGTGAGGGGTATAGAGGTGTAATGGTTCTTGTCATAGGTGGAAATTTAATTTGGCTCCTTGCCACCAGTGAGTATATTTTTATATAGGGCTTGCTGAACTTTAGCCCAACAGGCATCAGTGAAGCCATGTTCAGTTTCATGGTCACATACACTGCAGTGGAGGCTGTTAGATTGCCATCTGCATTGCAAAGACAGGCCAGCATACACTCTAGACTAGAGCTGGGAGATTTGGACAAAATCAAATATGACATCTATCTAACTATAAATGCACCAAGTCTCTGTGTGCGTGTACATACTGTACATCTGTGCGTCTGTAATCCACGTAACTCGAGAACCGTTAGTCCCACCGACTTCAAATTCAACACATGCGTTCCACCCCACCACAGGGGATGCAGTGCCCGGTGTCGAGTCGGTCGGACCCACGGTTGTCCAGAACTGCCTCTTGCCCGGGAGCTGGCCTGTTCGGACATCACAACACTCCATATTTGAGCATGCCTGACACAGAACTCCATTATATGAGCCATTCTACCGAATTGGTTCAAATTGCAAGGAAAGGATAAGGAAAAATATATTTTTAAAAACAATTAAGTAGTCAGACCTTACATGTGTACTTACAAATATCATCTTATGATCTATTTAATCACAATACATTTATTGAGATTTAACATATAAACATATATACTTTATATGTTACTTTCTATTGGGAGGGGCTGTCCCAACGTACGTATAACTCCTAAATTTCAATTCATGAAAACAAAATCTAAATGATTTTTGTCGTTTTATTAAATGTTGGTTTTAAATAAATCGTATTGATTTATCTTAGGGAAGTTGAAATATGTAGATTGATTTTGTGATTTTTTTTAAATTCAAAAACGTTATATAAAAAAAGCTGTCCCTTGTTTTCATGTCACTACTCACTACCGAAACACAAAGTGATTTAGTCTGTGGCAGTTCAACCTGCCACTGAGACTGAATGGTTAACATTTTAATTATTATTTATGATTGCAGAGTGATATTTGTTGTTTTGACTATATATATATTGTGTGATGCTTGATTAAAGTTGTTAATTTACTGTTGACTCCATTGGAGGGAGCAACTACTAGCTGTGGGGTGTGGGGAACATGCCAACAGTGGGAGGGTTGTGTTTAGAGAACTCTTGACTTTGGTTATATTATGGGAATCTTTTATAGAGTAGTATGTGACACTTTAAAATGTGTGTTATGACTTATGAATGATTTGTGATGTCTCTGGACATTGATGCACTGGTTTGATTGTGGAATCAATCAGGGGTTGGTTTGGTCTAAATGGGAGGGACCTAGCCTTTATAATTAAGGAGCACCTGCCACTTCCCTGCAATCAATGTAGGATTGTAGGGAGCAGAGCAGACCTTGAAAGAGCCAACCTGGCCAGTGGGCTGTAAATACCTATTTTGTGTTTGGTTTGTCTAAATTACCATTTCATGTGGACTCTGCAAAGGTGAATTAAAAACTGTTTTGATTTTGCTAAGGGATTTGCCAATTTCGGCTTACACTACCTTCACTCAGACCAGAGTGTGACATAGTCCATAGATGGAGCCTAGTTTTACCCACACCCCCACACTCTTCACCAAGAAGTGACATAGACTTCATGTTCATCATGGCCAAATGGTGAGTAGCTAGTTTACTTCAGTCTGAAATTGTGTGGTTTTAAGGATTGTCACTAACGAACACATAATTTCTTCCTAAATTATAAAGTATTTCGTTTTGATGTTTTTATCCATGTACATCAGTTTAAAGCTGTTTTTGCTAGCCATGTTTTGCCTAGCATTGTAGAGTTAAGCTAAAAACTACATAACATTGTCACTACCATAACAGTCACTACCAAAACATTAAAGTAATTATTATGGTCAAGTTTCGGTAGTGACGTAATTGTTTCGGTAGTGACACAATCAGCTGTTCATGCTTTTGAGACATGTACATCATTCTGATTTCTATTTCATCATGTGGTCCAAAATACCAAAACAAAATGTATAAAGTGTGGCAGAGAGAGACTGAGAATGCAGGCAAAGGAGATGGAGAGGTTTGTTGGGCTTAAAACGTGATCAGGCAGCAGTAGTAGTTATTAACACTTTCAGCACCCCCTGCTGTTCATTTGAAATGACCGCAGCCAGCCACCTATATCCCCTATATAGACGCCATTCTATTTCCGCCCACAGAGCCAGGATGGTATTTGTGGACTCGAGTGCATTTAACACGGTGCAGCCTCATCTGATGGGACAGAAAATCCTCCGGATGAATGTCAACATACTGCTCATTCTGTCCTCACAGACACCAGACCGTTACATTCAATGGCAACTACAGCTCTAACTGGACTGTGTCCACCGGAACACCACAAGGATCTGTCATCTCACCAGTCCTGTTTACCCTGTACACAGATGACTGCAGCAGCCCAGACCCTGACATGCTATTCATCAAATACTCAGATGACAGACACGGTTATTGTCGATACCACCAACACCAATAACCGCATCATTGGGGTAATGGACGGATTTGCTGAGTGGTGCAATAACAACTTCCTGGACCTAAACCCCAGCTAAACTAAGGAGCTGCTGGTGGACTTTAGGCAGGGCCCGCCCACTCCACCTCCGGCCCTAGAGATAAATGGCCAGGCAATAGAACGCGCCGAAGAGTACAAATACCTCGGCACCACCATCGACCATAAGCTCACATTCAAGACCAACACGGAGAACATTCACTCCAAGTGTCAACAAAGGCTGTTCTTCCTCAGGAAGACGAGGAAGCTTCAGGTCCGACCATCGATCCTGCAGGCCTTCTACAAGTCCTTTGTAGAATCAATAATGACCTTCAACATCACATCATGGTTTGGTGTAATGCGTGCCATCAACCGGAACCCTCTCGACAGGGTGGTTAGGCAAAATCATTGGGAAGGACCAGAAGTCACTCAGCAGCATCCATAAAAAACGGACAATAAAGAAGGCCTCTCAAATAGTTGAGGACAACACACACACACCCTCCATACCCACTACAAACTAATGCCCTCAGGCCGGCGATACAGAGCATCAAAACTCATTAAAAGGGGCCCAGCTACAGTAGCTTTGTGCCCACCTCCATCAGACTCTTGAACACCTAGGCACTCATCAACTACTACTGATCATTTAGAATCAAATCTATAGTCATTAAAGTAGGTTTGAGCGCATGAGACTGAGTACAATTAGTTATCTGCTAGCAGAAGCACTACACTCTGGTGTGGCGAGGTGAAGGGGACTTGTACAATTAAGCATGATGAACGAACATAACACAACACCACATGGGTGTGATAGGTTGTGATATTGTAAATCTTATGTTTTCGGCGCAGGACAACGTAACACGACGGAGGCTTTGTTGTAAAACACTGAACTTTTTTTTGAGGAAGCAGCGATTGGTTAATTCAATTGTTAAGAGCTGCATACTATGAATCCCATGAATATGTACGGTATGTACACTTCAGCTGATCCTAAATAATCCTAATTGCTGTCACAATGGATGCTAATAAAAGAGCACACTCTGTTGAGCTCAAATTGTACATAGTAAATGATTCAGTCCCCACAGAGCTGCAGGAGGTAGATCGGTCATCTGGCAAATAGAAAGTTCCCGTTCTGATCCCGATGCCTGGCATGGCGTCAAAGTGTCCTTGAGCAAGACAGCAAACCCCTAACTGCTCCTGACGAGCTGGCCGCAGGCCTCGCATGGCTGCCTCCACCGTCAGTGAGTGAATGATTGAATGTGAGGCGTTGTAAAGCTGGGAGTGTGGAGAAGACTGTAAACGCATTCTGCACTGTAAATGCAGTCTTTCAGTGACCATTTAGTGCTAGACTCTAAATTGCTTTCCCTTTCTTCAGGACATTTCACATCTTAGGACCAGATCATTTCCCCCTGTTTCTTATATTGTCTTTGGTAACATTGTTGTTTTATGTGAAAAGGTTAAAGCATTATAATCTGATAGTAATCATTGCTATAGAGTGTTTGTTCAGTCTCTCTAAACATAAAATACATGTTCAGGTAGGTGACAACATTTCAGCCAATCAGGAGAGAGTGCCCATTTATGAGCTTACATTTTTATAGTGTTCCAGTTCTATTCCAGTCTATCTATCAGAATATGGAGCTATTTATTCATTAAAAAATAACAAAAACTAAAAACAAATCTTAGCTGTGTGCATATTATAAGTCAAAGAATTATCACAAAACATCATACCTATTTCATGACAGAACAGCTGACTGATTAAATGGCACATTTGATGATCAACTGCAGTCCTGACTCCCCCTGACCCTGAGGCAGTTGCCACTGTGTCCCCAAGGAGCAGTTCAATGAGCATATTGCAACGTTAGCCTAGTAGGAAGCATCAAGGGCATTGTAACTTTAGGGCCTATACCCAATAAAAGCATTGATGTGGAAACCACAAACGGGAATAAGAGGTTTAATTTATTTATTTTGCAATCCGGTCTAGACGGGAACACGAGTGATTTACAAACACAGACCAGGCTTTCCTCCGAGGTGGAAAGCCTTGTGACGCGAGTTTATTGCAACGTAGGTTACGTAGCACAGTAATACATTTCTCTCAACTGTCCTGGCAGGGATTTCCTGGGCAACGTGGAGGTGATGCAGCTGGATTTCGAGATGGAGAACTTCACCAGCCTCTCGGTGACCCGGAGGATCAACTGGAACATCGACTACAAGGGGCAGAACCCACCCCCTGACTCTGAGAAGGTGGTGACGGAGCTGACAGTGGTGCAGAGGGACATACAGGCTATCATCCCCCTGTCCATGGTGAGTACATCATGAAATGCATGATGCAGAAACACATCATGCATGTTTCATATGTTTCATATGCTCATATTTCCTTGGTACACTGGATTCAGTGGAAGATCTTTTCTTTACTTTCTGGTATTGTCACCAAACCACAAAGTTAAAAATATATTTTTTGCTATCAATTACTCACCCCATGAAGCCTTGAATTCATAGAGATTTCTGTCGCATTCCTGACCCAATAATTCAATTGAGGACAAAATGTAACTATAAAAGATTATAATATAAACTCCAAAACAACTCTCACATATGTAGCCTAATCACTGATGAGCCTTGATGATGCAGGACATTGCAGGTTAAAAAACAATGTTTTAAATATGATTTTGCTCTTGTTATTATTAAGTCAAATATTGGTTATTGGTTCACGATGCAATGCTTCATAGAGTGAGTATTGCTAGGATTTTTTATTGTTTGGGGTGAAGTAAGATTTTAATCCCGATGATGATGATGATGACGAGGAGGAAGATGTTGATAATAATATTCGATTTTTACATGATTTCAAGATGTGCTCTTGTACCTACTTGTCTGGCTCAGAGCAGCAAGCGCTTATGTGGTTAGCAAACGTAAGTTTTTGTTTTATGATGTTGGTGTTTTACTACAGGCCTCTCCCCTCTCCCCCAGAGGCCCATCTTTGCACGCCTCCACTCAACAATGTTCTACTGGCACTCCATATGGTCTAATGCGCTTCCATCACGTACTTACTTACATTATCACTGATTGATATTATTTGTTGAGAGCCAATGGAGTCTCAACAGAGGATTTGTAATTGCACACTCGTTTAATTGTGGCTCTAGTCTTTGAATGGTGGTAATTAGTGGGGTTGGTAAACTGATTGTGGCAACAAAGGAAAATAAATTAAGCGAATACGATACAATAGGGGACATGCAGTCCTTAGGTTTGGGTCCTCTCTTATGGTCTCTACTAGCTTTCTATGAAATGCAGAGAGTCTCAGCTCACCTGAAGGAGATTTCATTATGATTAGAATCCAGCCCCTGAGGTAAATGTTGAGGTGATTCAAGGTCCCACCACTGGTGTGTGGTGTACTGTTACGCATTGGCCAATTACCTTTGACAAAAAACGAAATAAGTTTTACATATGAAAAGGGAGCGCCTGGAGCTCACAAACCTTCTTATACATTAAATATCCTTTATTGCGTGAACTCTAAGCATCACCGATTCCAAGAGGTTCTCTATCTAGTTTATTCCTCCATTTGGCTCGACAGTTTTGTTTTAAAGTCTCGTACTCACAGACACATTATGCAGTAGATACATTGTACTTTTAGTGATGAAGGGATATATAATAATACTAAAACAGGAATAGAACCTCCTGTTTTCATATATATATAATTCATATAGTAAATGTATTTATCTATTTATATATATTAAAAAAATATATGCTGGATTAGGGCACGAGTACAGCACTGTAAAGCTCTTTGGTGCCTCGCTCATGGGCACTTCTTCTGCTGGTTGCAGCATGGTCTCACCGACAGAATAATTATACTGCATACAGTATTTAACACAAATAAAACATTTCCAACTGTGAAATTCAAGTCTACTGAACAATTACACATTCCGTCGTATATAAATGTACAATAGACTATACTGTAGTACCCTGTGATACTTTTTATGCAGATACAGAAACAGCACAGACAACCACAATTGTTTTTAGACCTAATATTCTCTGTATTTTATCGGTGAGTTGCTCTTTCATTATGCATTGCTTTTCTACTGCAGCATGAGATCTCCCCCCCCAGTACGCACACACACACACACACACACACACACACACACACACACACACACACACACACACACACACACACACACACACACACACACACACACACACACACACACACTATCTCTATCACCATGGTGCTGCTAGTAACTGCATCATTACCATTACTGCAGTGGAAGGCAAACATAACCACTTATGCCCTACAGTATACATATATATATATATATACTTTGTCGTGCGATGAACTGCGAAAATAGGAGATGTATTACTACCTCGACGCGTCACTTGTGGTATTTTGAAGTTGAATCAAAATAGCAGATCTACAAGAGCTGACAGTGTGTCATTGTACATTATGCAACATGTTGAGAACTTATTTGAAAAATATGCGAAAACCTTTTTGCCTATAACGACGAAGATTTAATCTATAACGACATGGGTGACGGTGGTTAAAGGACGTGGGCATTAATACATTGTCTTGCCACAGCTTCAGCCATACTGCCATCATTGCTGATGGGCAGAATCTCCATATTTCTTTTATGTGTTTTTTTGTAAATCAATGCCTAGAGTTCATCAGAGTGTCACACAAAAGTAGTGAAAATAGCTGATCTACAAGCTCACAAAACATCACAAATCACTATGCGACAAATCACTGTGAGCTTGTAAATCAGTTATTTTCACTATTTTGAAACGTTATTAAAATCCACGCGACAGCAATGATATCATACACAACACTTTAACATTTTAAATGCATAAAGTAGGCCTATAGCAAATCCTATAGCTTGTTGAACTACCTCAGGCATGTCAAGAAAGTCTCTGCAAGTACAAGTAGATTTTCATACCGTCGTAACATACCAAAATGAGTGGAATCCAATCTGGAAAATCGAACAAACCACGGTATGCTTTGGAAAATGATTGGCATGTAATGTCAAGAATACTGTGAGTCATATTAATCTGTGCCTGGCCTACAAATATGCCAGAACAGCAGTTTTACTCTGTCCCATCTTCGCAGCCACACACACAGGTCGCTTACTCAATTCAGTTGCACTTTATTTTAGTGCCAAATCACAACAAGTTGTCACAAGGCACTTTAAATATTGAGCAGAGAGACCCAACGTTTTTCTTTCCTGTGCACTCATTTGGCTGCAGTATTGTCTTCCCCTTTAACAGGAAGAAATCTCGGGCGGTACCAGGCTCCTCTAGGGTGCCTTGTTAGGGGGAAAGGGTTGGGCACATAAGATGGCAACAAGAATAATAACAACAACAATAGTAGCAACTATAATGACAGCAATAATTTCTATAACAGTCCACAGCCTCATTCTTAAACTCTCGGTCCGCAGCTGGTGATTCTCAATCATGATCCATGATCCATGATCCATGCCTACTAATGTTGTTCAATAACAACATTAGTGTGCGTGTGTGAGCGAGTGAGAGGGACCAAGAATCATGGGTGGCCCGTGAAGCTTGCTTCAAACTTACAGGAAGGTTTCCCACTGCAAGGAAAATTAATCACTCCAGAAAATCATTGCAACCTAGTAAATTCACACTGTGTCTAGCCCGCAGTGGGAATGCCCTAGTGCTCCCGATTAGCCTCTCTGGGGCACTGCTGACATTGTTGAAGGATCTAACCAGTCTTGACCCACGACTGATCAAGTGAAAAAGGGAGTACTCGAATCGGGATCAAGTCAACCTCCTAATTAGCGAGGTGCTAGATGGCAGAGTGGGAATTTAGGACGGCACCTGGCATAGAGGGCAGCAATTATACTGTAACCCTCAGAGCCTTGGTGTTCACAAACATGTATTGTTAACATGGAAGGGAAGAATTTGATACACATTTCCTCTAGATTCTGAAGGCAAACATTGTCCCAATATGGGATGAACATTTGGCCAAAATAGCAGATCTACAAGCTTTCAGGTCAGCTATTTTCTGCAAAGAGGTGTAGAAGGGAAAAAAGGAGGGGGTCTAGTACAGACCCCTGGCGGACTCTGGACAATGAAGTATATAGGGTTTAACTGGTCAAGGGTGAGTTCAATTAACTACCATGACAAAGGATTACACACCTGGAACAATGGAAGGAGATTAGGTGGCATGATTTTGCACTGTGAGAAGGAGGATTCAATAAACAATCTCAATTTAACTATTTGCAGCTTTTCTGCATTTTAAGTCAGAATAATATAAATTAAAGGGTGTGTTGGGGGATTAAATGTCTTAGAGCGTTAGCTGCTGGTTCCTTTTGAAGATGCCTATATCGATTGCCATATTGTTTAATGTCTCTCGCATGACTTGCCTACAACTGCATTCTGTTGTTATCTGTTTGTTGTTTAGAGGGAAATCAATGAACTAGAACTTAACTGCACTGTATTTGGTAGTAAACGTCAAGGCAGGAGTTTTGTGAAGAATGATTCCTGGTTTTGTTGAGCTTCCGCTGCCTGCCGCAATCTCTCAAATTCCTTCTGACCCGACCGTCAAACAGGTGCCCATGCAGCTCTTGGCTCTTTTTATATATGTATATTATGTAAAAAGAAAAAAGATCCCTTGAACAGGGTACCGTACCAGGTACTAAAGGAACATTTTTATGTCTACCATTAGAGGTTAATGAGCACTGACGACGAATGTCTGTGCACTGACAGGGCCTACCGTCGGATTTCAAAGGTTAAGGTAATATACAACGGCCGTTAAAGTGAAAGTGCATCATTGAATGGCCAATGGTAGAGAAATGGACAAAATATAGCAAGAGACGAGACGGGGTGCCTATGTGGCTCGGCAGGTTGTCCCGCGGGCTGTGTGTTGCTTGTGAGTTCGGGAACCCGAGTTTGCGTCCGACCCCTGTCTTTGTCTTACATGTCGCATGCCCTATCTGCCTTCATCCTTACATGCAGGCAGATATATATATAGGCTATATACTTTCATGTATACATGCATTGTTAATGACATGAAAGTCGCTTTGTTGTTACGTTACAGAGAAAGATGGTATCCAAACCCACACGTTCTTGGTTTCTTCAGCTGCGGAATAATTGCCATTGTAGGGATGAAGGCAGATAGGAAGAGGAACCAAGCAGCGCTTTGCAGATAGCTCTGCTGCACAAGCCACTGACAGCTTGTTAGGACAGATCAGCATTTTCACAATGTGCTGATACGGCTAGGTAGGTGTGTGGTGGGCGGGTCAAGGTTTATACCAAAAGCACAAATGAGATACTTGTTTCAAAGGGGAACAGCAACGGAAACCCATAACACATAATGGGACTCCAGAATCCATCAGCGTGGATGGTAATGAAAACATGACATGAGAGGGAAGGAAAGATGGAGGGCGTATGGAGAGCGGATAGGAAACACGAGAAAGTAGAACCTTTCAGATGAAAAAGCAAAACAATAAATAATCCCAGTATATAAATGTTTGCTACTGTAAGCAGATTCTCTTCCAACTGGGAGCTGACCTGCTGCAACATGGGGCCAGGAAGTGAATGGAGGGGGGCGCCATTGAATTGTGTGTGTGGAGTGGGAGACTTCTTAGAGGCTATGGTTGAATCAAATTAAATCTGTGGCTCTCCACATACATTAGACCGATATTGACCGCACCAAGTCAGCCATGCCCTCCCTTATGAGGTGTCCCATTAGTTGAAGGAAGAAGTGATGGAAGGGGCGAGGAAACAAGAGCAGTAAACTGGTGTGATGTGCATGCTTTTGTAAACGTACCTACCATAATCACTTAATCGGGTAGCTACATGAGAAACTGAGAATGGTTAGCTCCGTCATTCACCTTTTTGTTATGCTGACTGAAATTCATAAAGTAAAAGGTTATGGTTCTCAAGATATATAAACTACAGATACAGGGCCTTCTAAAAATATATATATATATATCGTGGAAAAGTTAATTTTCTTCTGTAATATAATTCAAAAATTGAAACTTCCATATTCTAGATTCATTGCGCATAACGTGAAATATTATATATTAATTTTGATGATTATGTCATACAGCTCATGAAAATCCAAATGTTATGGAAGCCCAGATTTGCTTTGATAGCAGCTTTAAACTCATTTGTATTGTTGAATATATCTATCTTGACAATACAACATAGATTCTCTGTGGGGTTCAGGTCAGGCCAGTTGGCTGGTCAGTTAAGCACAGTAATAACATGGTCAGTACACCAATGACTTTGTGGGCAGGTGCCAAGTGCTGCTGGAAAAGGAAATCAGTGTATTCATAAAGCTTAGCTACATACGGAAGCACACAGTGCTGTCAAATCTCCTAATAGATGATTGTGTTGACTCTGGACAAGCTTTATGGAGATGCTGATTTTCCTTTCCAGCTCGATTTCACACCTGCCCAGAGTGCCAAAACTACTAGTAATTGGTGTACTGACCATGGTATTACTGTGCTTAACTTACCAACTGACCTGAACCCCACAGAGAATCTAGGTTGTATTGTCAAGAGGAAGGTGTGAGACACTAGATTCAACAATACAAATTAGTTTAAAGCTACAATCAAAGCAAATCTGGGCTTCCATAACACCTCAACACCACAGGCTTATCACCTCCATGCCACGCCCCATTGATGAAATAATTTGTTTAAGTAGCCCAGACCACGTATTGAGTGCATAAAGTAACATACTTTTCAGATATTTTCTGTATTATAAATGTTTTTTTAGTGGTCTCGTAAAATATTCTAGTATTTTGAGACAGGATTTTTTGATTTTCATGAGCTGTATGCCATAATCATCAAAATTAAAACAAAAAAATGTTTTAAATATTTCACTTTATGCACAATGAATCTAGAATATATGAAAGTTTCACTTTTTGAATTAGATTACGTAAGAAAATGTACTTTTCCACAATGTTCTAATTGTTTGAGAAGGCCCCGTACACACATCTTCGCAGTCAAAGGTTTGCCACCAACTTTCTAAGGTCCCCAGTGCATGAAGGAGTACATAGTTATTCTCAGCAGTCAGCACAAGTTATTTCACTTCTCTTATCCCTTCCCTCTCTAGCATCTATTGTTTTAAGTTTTTAATTTACATGTAAGATTGAATCTTGATATATGAAATTCATGAATTTCATTCATAAAATTCCATTGATTCCAACTATTGCATTGTATATACGTATGGTAAGGCAGTATAACCCAAACTTTTTTTAGTTTTTAGTTTGTTTTATGAGTTAATTCAGTGCATTTCATATACCAAATCAGATATTGTGAACCTTAAGATGATTGCAACAGACTTATGCTGTTGTGCTTGAGTCTTCATTGGGCTGAAGCCATCTCACTGCTGCATATATCACACACTCAGTGTGGGGCTCAGTGTGAATACACAGGAAGCCATGAAAAACTGGATGGGCATAATTTCTCACATGCTTCTCCTGCTGCTTTATTACACCTTAAAAATGAGGGCCTGACATATATTTTATTTTCACTGTGTTGAATTAGGGAAATGTCCATGGTTCATGGCCCCGGACTCTCTCTGCATGGGCCCTGTTAATGCCATCACCCTTTTTGCAGCTTCCATGCTGCAAAAAGTAATACAAAAAATATATAATAACACAATAATAACGAATGGATTCACACTTCAACTGAAGGCGTGTATTTTAATTGGATATTTGCTTTCCAGAGCAGTCAAAATAAACATGTGGATGGTTTTACATTATTATATCCAGCTATTGCCATTTAGTTTCCCCACATGTTGATTCGTTGTCATACTGTACAGCTTTTCAATATGTGTTACTATAAATATATGCCTACCTATTATTCTGGCAAGCATGTCACAATTTTCTCCCCATCAAACATGTTTTTCCAATGCAGTTATTGTAATGCATGTCTTGTTATAGTTTACCCCAATCCTAGTTATAAATTCCTCTGTTTAGAAATATCTAAATTCCACTGGGGGCGACTGTGGCTCAGGAGGTAGAGCAGGTTGTCCAATGATCCATGGGTATAGGCGGTTCGAATCCTGTCTACATGTCGAAGTGTCCTTGGGCAAGACACGGAACCCCAAATTGATGTGCTGGTTGTTACCTTGCATGGCTTCTGCCGCAATCGGTGTATGAATGTGTGTGTGAATGGGTGAATGTAATGCACTATGTAAAGCGCCTTGGATAAAGGCACTATATAAATGCACCATTTACCATACCACAGTCTTCATGTATGTTCAGATGTAATGCCTAATGGCAAATTGTTCTCTAAGTATTTACAAGGCCTAATTAAAAACTTTTCTGTTACAGAAATGCAACTGTACATTTTTTTTTGAGGCTGTAAGTTAAACCAAGTGATTGAAATACAGTGAAGGAGGGTCAACAGTGCTAAGACTCATTTTCAGATGAATGATTGTTGAAGTTTGTGCCTAGTTTGCAAACTTATGCTGTGCCTAACTTCATCTTTTGATGCAAAACCCGTACAAAATGATGAAAAAATAAATGACACCATGGGGAGTGAGCTCTTTCCATCAAACCGCTCCGTGTGAAATGTCTCTGACTTTCTCTCCGCAGGACACCGAGATCATTAACACAGCCATCCTGACCGGGCGCACTGTGGCCATTCCTGTCAAGATGGTCTCCATAGAGATGAATGGAGCCGTCACTGACATATCATCCTTCGTTCAGTGCAAGTCCTCCAATGAAGACATTGTTAAGGTAGAGTAAAATCAATTCCCTGAATATCCACAATCTGGTGTTCATGTAGAAAATCTGTCCCTCTGACACTGGGAAAGAAAAAAATAAGTGACGACTGTTAAAACCCCACGAGAGCTTAAAAACATCATTATTATAGCTCAGTTTCTGCCGTATCTCCCTTATGAATCGATGGACGCACAATCCCGAAATGCCACATCTAAATCAATAAAGCGACAAAAGCAGCAGTAATAGCTCCATATCATGGGTTTTAAAACACTTCTCTCACTGATACGATGTGTTAATCTGGTGCAAAGCCCACTATCTTGTGTCTTTCACATAGCCAAGGGGGGGGGGGGGGGGGGGCAGCAGCCACAACACCAGTGTCCTGGGATACAGAACAATCATCACTCAGACCTGCAAGCTTGAAGATAATATCAACTTCCCATTTGTTTTTGTTTTTTTAAGTAAATTGTAGAGCAATCACAGCATCGTACAAAGCACAACGGGGGATGTGATTACACATTATTTTCTCTAGTCAAATACAATCGTAATGTATTTCTGTTTATTTCATAACTGTGTCCTGTCCTGTAGCTCACAATGCATCACAAAGTGATGGGTTGTGAGCTTGTAAAGTGGCCTTTTTTGGTTGCTATTTTCTTATTACAAAAATAATTTTTCTTTTTTTATGTTGGCAAACTTTTCCCAATAGGAAATAGCCTATTTTGTGGTTAAACTACAGTTTTAATTAAATTATTAAACATAATCAGAAATGTATGTGAGCATGTAATTGAGTCTGGACAGAAACAGAGATAAAACATAGCCCCACTGGTGATAAAAAATTAATCACCAGAGGGCGATATCAAATCTAATCCTGGTTAAAACACACAGTGAGGTCAAAGACCATGATTCTCATACAGCATATTCAAGCATTCCTGAATATGTAAAAAAAAAAGAAGACTGATGGAATTGGCTTCACCGCTCAGATTTCATAAGCTGCATCATGTTAAATGCACTGCTAAAAAACAAAAAACCCTCGAGGTGCTCATAACCACTGGGCACTGGTGCATCATCCTTAGCTCTGCATGAGTCTGCAGGCAGATTAGTTAGGCACCAGGGGGCTCACCGAAGAGAGTAGGAGTTTTATTATAATTCGATCAAAGCGTTTCATGGGGCAGAGATCAGAATGACACTGCACACAGTCATAAATGTGTATATCTTTTATAGGTTTTTGAGAGAGGATTTTCTGCATGCTATTGGCCTGACCACACTATAGAGAGTTGGAACAGCCGAACAGGTGTTGATATGGGATGGCTAGTTCCTTAGCTTCACATCATGTTCTGTCAACCATTAAAGGCAAGGCTGTGCAATATCGAGTGAGTTAGCTTCACTGCCCCTGCCACTAACGTTTAGAGACTTATTCAGGTTCGGACCTTCCAAGTCCAGGAAATATTCACGTCCTGGCAGTCCAACACAGCATTCAAAATAATGAAAAAATACTCACAATGTTGGAGAAAAGGTTTTGTTTTTTATTTTTAACAGGGCACACAAAGTCACGGCAGTCATGCAAACCTATTCTAATTGTAATTGTCTTATTTCCGCTGATATATTTTGCCCACAGCAGTCCACTTTAGTTAAATGTCATATCTGTATGGCACTGGTGCCTGAGATTGGAATTTAAACCGCATTTGAAGATAGATTACTCTGTAAACCTTTATCCTGAACAATGATTTGTTTCCACCCCAGCTTGCTTCAATTTGGATAATTGCCAACCTGCCATTGTTGCAATTTGTTCCCAACTTTTGAAAAAGGATGTGCTGCTCTCATCTTTCTTTGAGCAGACTGTTATTTATTTATTTGTTTACTTGTTCTTCCCCGTCCAAAGGAAATAAATATGCCACAGTATATATTATGTCAATGTTGGCAGATAGGTGAACCGTGTGTGCACGCACGCGCATCTGCATGCAGGCATGTGCGCAAGCGAGTACACACATAAATACAAGTGTGCATATAGACACTTGTGTATTTTTTTATGTATGCATGTGCAGTGTGCACGTACAGTACGTACGCCGCGAGTATCAAACCAGTGCATGTGTGGGTGCACAGTGCACACGTGCAGGCCATGGATAGCTGTTCAAGTGCCTTAGGATTGAGCTCGGACTGCAAGCAGGCACAGTTGTGCAATGTGTGGAGAAGGCAGAGAGAGAGAGAGGTCCTCCCTCCATCACAAGAGCAAGAGACATCCCACCCACACACCCAATCCTCCTCTCTCCTCAGGCTGTGTGAGTCCCATCACCTCATATATGTGACAATGGAGATAAAGCCTTGTGTCAGATGTCCACATGTGCCCATGGTCATTCTGCCGTGTGTGGGTTAAAGCAAGCCTCCCTTGTCCACGCCTCATCAGTGTTGACACATTCACCTTTTAGCGGAGCCCCCTGTAAGTGTAGAAGGGGAAATAAGAAGGGAGGGTTGTGTGGACGTGAAGTAAACGCCCTGGAGGATGCTCCTGTGTCACAAAGAAACCGTCTGGTCAGTTGTGCTGTCCAGGTCACATTAAGTGGGCATTGAAGCGTGCTTGCAGTCCCGGTTAACAATGGCACAGAGGGAGAAGGCAGTCACACTGTTCAGGTGTTAAGATCATGTAGCTGAATGGGTATGAGAGAGGACGCCTAGGAAACAGGAAATCCCAGGTTCAATTCCTGGCCCTGGCTATTTTGTTGAGTTGTTAACCCTGGTGCATAATATAAAGTTGGGTGCTCTGCTAGCTTACTGACGCTTATATTGTCCACAGCAAGTTGGCACGTTCATGCGAGTCCATCAGAACACTGGCAGTTAGCAACAGGAGTTATAAATGATGACACTGCAGCAGCTGTGCTGCGAATCCCATTTTATGCCAATTCTCAACGGCAACAAACCTCACACTGTTCATGCAGACCAGAAATAGCAGGTTTTTATATCGTTACTGTACTCACCACAGGTCATATTTCAAGGGAATCCGTGAAAAGAAAAACAAATGGTAGCCACTATAGCCAGCTATACGATATACACCGGTGTATATGTTTCTCTACGGTACTAGTCACTTCACCTCCCGTAGTAGCAGATGCTGTGTTGAATTAGGCCCGTGACACCTTCCAGAAGGCAAGACAGCAAATTTGAGAACACCAGAGCCACAGATAATTTTCAAACTCAACATCATCAATCTCAGCAACAACAACAGGCTAATGGGGTTCGGCTCATTTAGCAGATAAGAGCTAAATGAACTCATTAGTAACAGTTGAAGCGAGCTTAGCAACACATTCATAACGCATGAAGAAATGCTTCATAACAGTTACAAAGCCCATTCCCAATATTGATACAAGCCTTTGTATCAGCCGTAAATACAGTGTTGCCGTATATCATAGATGTCTGACAGGAACTTAGTGTCTCCATATACTGTATGCCACACTGAATGGCCCGGGAGAGGGCATTATGTTTTTGCCTCTGTCTGTCGGTCTGTCTGTCGGTCGGTCTGTCTGTCGGTCACTATCGCACCTTTCTAGTCAACTTTTTTTTAATACATGACTATTTTATTGTCCTAAAAGTACCTAAAATAGATTATCTAAAAGCTCACAATGTGCTGTGATGTGACACGTCGGCTTGGAGATCCGTTATCACAATTTTTTAAATAAATTTACCTGATTTACTATTCTGGCTAAGTGAACAGAGTTGGCTAAGTGAACTTCACAACGTTCGACACGGCAACTTGCGCGCTTTATAGCGTGCTCTGTGGTGTCTCTCGTGGCTCAAGTTTTCTTGAGTCTAAAACTCTACTTGGGAGGGGGGTGTGACCATTTACTCAAACGCGAAGGCCATTCCACACTCACTTCAGAACCCCGTCTTCCAGTGGCATCATCAATGGGGAATCCAAGATAATAGAAACTGCAGGCTGGCTTTCTATTCCTGAAAAGTTACAATGCAATAATGGCAGCCATCGTTCTCGCGATAAGAACAATCAAAATATTATTTGTTTAAAAAAAATCTGCCTACCGATGATGTCACTGGAAGATGGTTTCTGAACTGCCCACATCCCTCCTATGAGACACAGGCCAAGTATATTATTATTATTATTATGTTTTGCTATTTTATCATGAACATTAGTGAGGACCAATTAAATGAATATAGGTTGAAAAGTGGTGAAGTCGTCCTTTATGTCGGCCTGTGGGTTCTATTTAAAAGTATGGTAGGCCTAAGTCATTTATTTTTGTTAAAATAAGTGTTGAATAGCTCTATATTCTGTACTCATTGCTATAGAGTGTTTGTGCATTTTCAGGTCGGATATCCAATTAGAGAACTCACACAGGATCCAGATTAAACAAGTGACATTGGAAGTGATGACAGACACATTTTGAACTGCAACACTATAGAATTGAAGCTTATAATGGGTACTCTTTCCTGATTGGCTGACATTGGTTTATTAAAGAGCTGGAGAGACCCCTGTTACTGCTTCAACTGGAAAAGTTACCATTTCTGTCTGGAAAACGTGCTTATAGCCATGCCTTTGTGGTGAGAATGTGAATGTCACCGAGCTGGCGTTGGCTCTGCTTGCAATGCCAATGCTCATCAGGGCTGTGCCGTACGTGTCCTTCACATTGAAATGTGTGTGTGGGTGTCATGTCCTGCTGCTCCATGTGCTCGTTGACGAGTAAAGTAACTATGTACATTTACTCAAGTATTGTACATAAAGGAGTATTTCTATCAATTGATTGATATGCACGTGGACCACCCATCTGACCACTGGTCAGGTGGGTGGGCTGTGAAAGCCTTTGAGATGATCGAGTGGGCCCTGTCACCTGATAGAGAAAAGGCTGAGTACCACTGGGCTACTGCAATCAGTTTTTTTGTGGTGCTAGCCACACACACACGCACGCACGCGCGCGCGCACATGCTTAACTTTTTTTATAATAACATTAACAAGGGTGACTGACGTTTTGAAACTTTTAATCTACGCACACAATAAAACCTGGGAGCTTACCAGTAAAACCACAGCCTTGTAGGCCACTGAGCAGCTCCACTGGAGCAGTTTGGGGCTCAGTGCCGTCACCTTACTCAGATGCACTTCAGCGGCGGTGGGGGAGGAGTAAGTGGTGCATGGTCAGTCACTTCCCCACCCAGATGTCTGCTGCCGGCTGCCGGTTCGTGGGGATTGAGCTGGGATCTGTACAGTCACGACTCACGAACACACTCCTCTAACCACTGCTGACTATGTTCATCCTATGTTCATCCTAAATCTTTCAGAAAAAGAACAACAATAACAAAGTGATATTTTTTCAAGATTTCACACAATTATATATATATAATATATAATTGTTATTGGATTTTGAATGTTCTTTTGCCTGGAGTATCTCATAAGGTTAGAGATAGGATGCAAGTGTAATTACACCCGAGGGGAAATTCAGTTGTTACAGCAGCCAGCAGCTGAATAAATTTAAAGATTACAAGATAAGGAGCATCACTATATTGAATGCATTTCAATAGCATTATGCATAAAGCTATGCTTTAGCCCACTGGTTCTCAAACTTTTTTAATTTCAAGGATGCCCTAGCTCACAGAGTTATAGACTTGCTCACGCATATTACAGTTTTTAGGTGATAACCTACTGACCACGGTGGTTGGGAAAACTAGAAAATGGCGGTGATACACGACTCACTGCTCACCCCAACGCGTCTTTCTGTTTTTACTAACCACCGAAAAGGTGAGTTAGTATATGAATAGGCCTTTAAGGGTTAATTTGCATCCGCCTCAAGGAACTCCCTGGACCCCACTTTAAGAACCACTGTGTTAGCCACTTATTCCCATGTTAGGCCTTTCACAATTAATAATTCACGAGCTATCCTATGGGCCTCATGGCTCGGCAAGGCTACTTATAACATGCTATTGAGTGTATTGTTGTAATTATAACAATATTTATGATTGAATGCCAAAACAGTGGTGATATAAACGGTGACAAGAAAGGACACCAAAGAGGAGTGCTATAGGGGTTAGAACAGAGAACACGTTTTCAGACTGCGGCAGAAAATGGGGAGTGAGATTGCACTTCTGTCTGCAATGGGTTATTTATTCCACAGCTTGGGAGTCAGGAGTTTAGGACGTGAGGAGCATTGGCCAGTTTGTTTTAGGGAAGGTCCGAACAGACATCCTGTGTTAGCTGATCGAAGTGGTGTCTGGTGTGTGGGGTTGGATCACGCCCTGGCGGTATAGGGGGCACCATCACTGGGTGCGGCAACAACCGGGAAGCCAGTGAAGGAAACACAATGGGAGGAGACAGTCAGAATTCTCGGATGACGAAGACCAGGAATGCTGTGGCATTCCGGATAAGATAGCATTTATTTGGCCCTTCTGGTGTGTGTTTAGGAGTGCAGGAGGATGCTAAACCCACACCAGTCTTAGTAATGGTGCAATGCCAGCTCACGGCAGAAACATCTAAAGAGTTAAGTCTTAAAAAGACTAAAGAGTGGGCACCCACACTGATAGCCAAAGTGTCGATTATTTATTAGGATGCAGAGTAGGAACCAGTTTAGATTTTAAGTTCATTGACCTCATAAATAGTTTGTTCAATGTACAAATTAGTAATTCATTTTCACCCAGTGGCAAACTGTTTCTCGTTAATATTTCACTGTTTTTGACAGCTGGAGGTCATTGATACAGTAGATTAAGTTAATTAAGACAGTGCGACACTTTTATACAAATGTGGTCTGACTACTGTTATAGGGAGATATTGGCACTCATTACTATAGCATGCGGCAGGTCATGATGTTGAACTAGTGCATTATAGAAAGTATATTGCACTGTTGATGAGAGGGAAAATAAATAAGACATGGAGATGAATTATTTGTTATCTACACTGCTGAGATTGATTTAAGTTAGTCAGTATTGTCATGTGTATTCGGTTAAGCGGCTATTAAGCCTAAATTATTCATGCATTTGCAAAATGCTGAACAAGATCTTAATTTCTTTCTTTCTTTCTTTCTTTCTTTCTTTCTTTCTTTCTTTCTTTCTTTCCTAGCACAGTGAACCAGTGAACATGTGCTTGAGGACATTTATCACGTCTCTATTATTGGATCCTCTGACACCTCTTTTCGCCCCTGTCTCAGTCCCTCTTTAACTCTTTACTTTAACCCAATTTATTGTCTAAAATGTTCCATTTTTCAGATGAAAATTCGGTCTTCTGAATTAGCCCGTATCAGGTGTCCTTTACCTATATTTAAATGTCCTTGGGGTGTTGATTATAATCACGCATGGCTAGTACACGGCTTGAAGTGGCCAGAAACTGTCCACTCCACCCAGGCAATCTGTTGGCACTGTGGAAGGTGCCACAGCACATTAGCGGCCGTGTGCTGGCAATCTGGCGGCATGGTGCGTTGAAAGCCCTCCTCAGCAGTCTCCCATGGGGCCACTGATGCCCGTAGCTGCTAACAGCTTTTGACTGGCAATTAGCTGGCCAAGTTTATCAGCAGCAATAGACACCAACGCAGCTGCAGAGAGAACTCACAGCTAGTTACTGGACTCACAGTCCGACTTACTGGATATACGTCCACTCAGTATATGCTCTCTCTCTCTCTCTCTCTCTCTGTGTGTGTGTGTGTGTGTGTGTGTGTGTGTGTGTGTGTGTGTGTGTGTGTGTGTGTGTGTGTGTGTGTGTGTGTGTGTGTGTGTGTGTGTGTGTGTGTGTGTGTGTGTGTGTGTGTGTGTGTGTGTGTGTGTGTGTGTGTGTGTGTGTGTGTGTGTGTGTGTGTGTGTGTGTGTGTGTGTGTGTGTGTGTGTGTGTGTGTGTGTGTGTGTGTGTGTGTGTGTGGGGTACTTCATCATCACAGAAGTGCCACTAAGGGATTAATCAAGGGACCTCTAGGATATTGTGTTGTTATTTTGCTTTCCTTTTTTACAAGCCTGTATGTACAGATGATGCCATGCATCTTCTCCACAAGAACAATAACAGCACACCAAGGAAGGCTCTTGGGGTAATTTCTGAGGTCAAATCCTCTGGAATTGCATTAGCCCGAAACAGAGGAAAACACAGTCCCTCTCCACCTCTAGCCTGTCTGTGTGGAAGGGGAATTTTATTACTCAGACCTCCTCCCAGCTATGATGAATCTCCAGCCCTGAGAAGACCGGCCGGTTCGACCTCCATTTGCGGGAGATTAGCTGCTCTGATTACAATGTCAGCACCCTCCCACTGTCAGATAAATCTTCAATGGGATCCCAAAAGCAAAGCCCCCCCCTAGATCTATTGCCGTTAATAATTTAGTATTAGACGGTTGCACAAGTATTTATGATAATTCAGCTGGAGCTGGAGGTCTTTGAGTAAATGAAAACCCTAAGGCACGGATTTCAGTTCAATATTGCAATTCCTTGGAGGAATTTTATTCTTGAATTTCCACTTCATACGTTGACAGCACATACCCCTGCTGTGTCATATTACATAAGTATAATATTAATATCTAATGACGACTCTCATATGGATTCAGCAATCATTATTATGTCTGATTATGAATTAGAGTTGGTGCCTTCAGCGTTTGTTTCATGCAAATTACTTGTCTGATTGGCACATTATGTGTCGATGGGCACATAGATTACTGCTGAAGTGCTGAAATTAGAACTGGTGATAGAGATGGGTGGGTTTGGTCGTGACGGTTGTTGTAAACAGGCTTGAATGCAGCTACTTAGGCCCTCTTCCTGTGCTGCATAAGAGATGCAAATCATACAGAAACATCTCCACATAAACATTGTTATTTGTTTGCACATCAGCATTATTTACATATAGTCCAACATGTCCCTCCCAGCACAAAGTTAGGGCATTAACAGGGGTATTATTGTGTCTTAAATGAGCAGTCAGCAAGTGAGAGGGAGACATAATTCATTATATTTGCTCGACCGTAAAAATCTGACGTAATGAATTGCTACTCTGAGTCTGACACGTGTATTGCTTTGCCACTGTACATCATCACATATCACCCACACCCTCAGCCGCTGACGTGACTATTACCATATAGATGGTGGCTGACTGTTGACCCGTGTCTACCCCAGGTCTCCATGAACTGCGACTATGTGTTCGTCAACGGGAAGGAGACCCGTGGATCCATGAATGCCAGGGTCATCTTCAGCTATGAACATCTGAGTGCTCCGTTGGAGCTGACTGTCTGGGTACCCAAGCTTCCACTGAACGTGGAACTTTCAGACAACAACCTCAGTTTCATCAAAGGCTGGAGGGTACCGATTCTGCCCGATCGCAGGTGAGCTCTCAACTCCACATAGCAATTAATTTTACTAGAATAGAATAGAATAGCACAGCACATGGTTCTCAAACTTTTTCATGTCTCTCTTAAAATACTTTCTTCAAGATGTTTCAAATAGTTTCAAAAATAGCTTACCTCACGGCACATACAGTATGGTTAAAGTGGTTGAAATTATTGCGGTACTATATTAACTAATTTAGCTGAGGACCCGCTGGAAAAAAACGCACGCACGCACGCACGCACGCACGCACGCACGCACGCACGCACGCACGCACGCACGCACGCACGCACGCACGCACGCACGCACGCACGCATACACACACACACACACACACACACACACACACACACACACACACACACACACACACACACACTTTGAGAACCATTCTAATAGAGGGTACTGCCTCTTGTATGGCAGGTCAAGTACAGTACTGCAACATGGTAATGACATAAGCTCAGTGTCACCACCCATGACATTAGCTCAAGAGCAGTAGGAAAGTCAGCAGTGTTTTGTCAAATGATTTGTCATTTCATTATATATGAAATATACGATCCGGTTGATTGATTGAAGGAGCCAGAGCAGTGGATATACAGTACCAGTTCAGCACTGCACTGTCCTCTTTCAATGTCATGCTAGGATTGTACTAGACTCTAGAGAGTAATAATAGAGCATAATCCACTTAAAACTAATTTAACTACTTTAACCCATTTAGGCCTGACGTCGAAATAAAAAAACAGTCTTCTGAAAGAATATATATTCAAAGATTTGTGCCGCATTTTCACGATAAAAAAAAATAGCAGACCTACAAGCTCGTAGCGCGCCACTCGGTGGCGCGCTATGAGCTTGTAGATCTGCTATTTTTCAATAGCTAAAGTATAACATAATACCAATAGGGGTTCCCGTCTAGAATGGGTTAAAACAGTCATGACATTTTAGTCTAGCAGGCTTAATTTGACATTGATTAAAATGCTTAGAAAGCTTTTAGTGCTATCAGAAACTATAGGTAGCTATTTAACACTGGGTGCCGAAAGAACATGTAATTTGTAAGGTCTCATTATACTAACAACCAAGTCATTGATCGGTTCTGTCTGGAAGAGGCTCATTTACAATGTTAGTACCTGAACCTGTAAGAATCACATACAGTATACTGTATTAACCACAGGAACCCTAGCGTCCCTATTCTGTACATGTATAAATAATATGTGAACATTCAGCGAAAAAATAGGCAAACATTCAGTAGCTGAACTACAAGACCACAACACGTCACAACAGCATAATATGCAGTGATATTAGTCTGGCCATGCCAGGCTAGAAAAAAGTAGGGTGCCAAAATGAGCAAATGTTCACATTTTCTAAAATAGCTTGTATACCGGTAGTTTGTATGATCTGCTATTATTGCTACTTGTTGTACAGTGAAGTCTAGTATAATTTGACAGATTTACAGTACTGTGCATATGTACTGTACTGTACTGTATGTGATTCAGTCATCCAAGCCAGTTCTCATGTCTGTTTTATGTCATTGCCCTCCTCAAGGATCAAGGCCACCCGTGTGGCCTTCATGTCAATATGATAGCTTGTTGTCAATAGATGGAATATAGAGGGCAATGAAAGTGGAATGATCTCAACTGAAAGAATATAAACCACAAAGATTTATCATGCTAGCCTGTATTTAGGGATAATAATAATACCCGTGGGAACGAGGGCTATAAATCCGCTCAACCCAGAACACAAATTAACTCCCTTTTCTAATATCTCATTAACATATTGTAGTACTTTTGCCGCGTGGGGACGTGCACACGGTAATACAGCCATAGCTATAGTGTTCAGGAATAGTCTCAGCCGAGTAATGAGCCTTGTGTCGTCAACGCACGATGACGCACGGTGCAGTAGACTGAGTTGAAGGCAAATGACACATTTGAGCGAGAACAGTGTCACCTGAATTTGCCATTGGCTCCAAGTTAGTGTAGACTGTGCTGAGAATGTGGCCTTGTCAGGCAGCATGATGAAAGAACTCTTTCTTTCACAGCCACATTATAAAAATATGCGAGACTGTAGGGGGGGTGACACAGGTGAACGGGGTGATGTCATTTTTCACAAGGAACATGATGTAACGGTGCAGAGGTGGCTTTGACTACGCTGTAAATCCATAGTGTGATTTGTACTCTGATAATGTATAAATGGATACATGAACACTCAGTTTTGACTGTGTATATGTACTTTTTGTTTTGTTTATTAATTGTGAATTAACATTCGCAATTGAGTTTCAGCATACCTGTTTTAAATATTATATATCTTGGCCTATCTATAAATGCACCAAGTCTCTCTATATGTACTCCACGTAAATCAAGAACTGAGTTCAAATTCTACACACGCGTTCCACACCCCCACAGTGCCCGGTATCGAGTCCGTCGGATAGCCGGTTGTCCAGAAACAAAAGCCTCTGCCCGGGCTCTGCTCATGAACACCCCTATATCTCCGTATATGGAGCTGGCCTGTTCTGACATCACAACACTTCATATTTGGGCATGTCTGACACAGAACTGAGGTCACAATAATGTTCTGACATCTGCATAGATTCCATATTTTGGCATGCCTGACAAAGAACTCCATATATGGGCATAAAAGGGACACAGATGGAGCTGGCCTGTTTGATCACACCTGATCACCCCCCAATGAGAAAACTGATGCAGTATAATTCTGCTATATAAGTCCAAAATGTTCATTTTTCAAGAAATGAAAATTTTAGCAATACTGCTTCATCAAACTTGGTGTTGTGACTTATATGGTCAATTACTTCCATGAGACGGGTAGAGGTGCTGGAGTTAGTTGCTTTAGCAAACAGTTTGATGGTCTGAAAAAAATCATTAAGTGATTCACAATGTTAATGATTTCTTTTTCATACCTCCAGTTCTAAGAAACACAGAATGGGGGGGACGTTTTTTTTATTATTTCCACACAACAGCTCTAAGGTTTTTCATTGGTTCAATATTTTTGAAACAACACATTAATTTTTTTTGTGGCTTTCGCCTTCATTTTATATAATTTATGGAGGGACAGACAATAGGCTGACAGGAAATGCGGAGAGAGATGGGGGGGGGGACATGCAGTAAAGGCCGTCGGGATCGGGAGTCGAACCCACAGCACACTACCAGACTGGATTACTAGCCAAGGTGCCTGCACCACTGAGCCATGGCCCAGGCCCTCCATTCTAAATTCTATATAGAGTATACTCTTTGGAACATTCTTTACATAGGGAATGGTATTGAAGATTTTTGCAACAATGCATATGGTGGTTGATGCACTTTGTGGATTGTTTATTTTTTATAGTTTGATTTGATATTTCAGTCAAAGTAGCTTTGATTTTTAAACTGAATTCAAGGAGGATGGTGGGTATAAACATTTGGGTAGAGGTGAAGGTGGACCTGCTGTTCACTCTTTCATAACACAACACAAAGGTAGTTCTAAACTCAAATCCTTTAATCCTGAACACCTTTTCATCCTTTAATGTTAAAAGATGAAAAGGTGTTAAGGATGGCGCTCTGCTGCACTCAAAGAAGGACTGAAGCTAGAACTGTGTCGAACTTTACTGATCCGATTGGTGCAGGGCGTAAATAAATATTTATTTTATTTCTAAGCCCACCACGTAGCAGGGCTCAAAGGATGCAAGGGGCAGTCGGTCGGTCCGCCAAACACTATAGGCATGCCAATCCCAAATAAGAAAAACAACTGCCATGAAATCTGTTGTGCACATTCACGTTTTGGTGACGCCATGGCCTTTCCTCTGGCTTCACCCTCATAGGCCAGAATTTGCACTTCCGCACAAGATGTTTCAAATTGATTAGACACATTGCCATTCATGCTCCCCCAAGAACGAACCCTAACAGTTTGACTGACTCCATGCCCTTTCATCTAGCAGGACCTGCAGTGCATGTACAGAAAAGCTGTGTGTTTGTTTGTTAGATTTTTCCAGTTGTTTTGTTATTACGATATGCTTAAATTCTTTCATTTATTTATCCATTAGTCTGCCTGCCCTGTGTGAAATGTATTTTCAGTTTTTTCACACATCTATTATTATTATTTTTTTAATATTTAAAATACATATTTGTTTTTTATACATAATTATAATGTTTGTCCATTGTAATTTGATGGTATTTTCACACATAATATAGGCCTACATGTAATTGTCCCTTTTGGTGCATAATCATTCATCATAATAATTTGTTTTCATAATTAATTTGTTTGTGTATCACAACTTTATCCTTCATTTATTTAATTATATTTAACTTGCCTTTCTTTTAAATGTTTTTGAAACATCTTAACAACACAACTGCTGCTTTAATGAACATGAACATTAACACCCCTGTTCCGCCCTGCCGGCTGTGCGTTTTCAGCTCGGTGACTGCCACCGCTGCTGGCTAAAAGACGGCACAGAAATGTGTCTCTACCTTCTATAGAGACCAGCGAGGCGGAATGATGGGCCATAAGCTTTCTGCCATGAACGGTCTGCATAAAAGGAGCTTGTATCTTGTGAAATCTTGTCCTAATGATATACCTATTTGTATGTATACAAGGATTGATTTACACCGAGTAATGTGGTACTTCTTGCTAGATAAAATTGAGAACAGAATGGAAATAATGAACCAGAGCTTTTCAACATTTTATGATAGAAAAGTAATTTCAACCTCGTATCACTTGGTATATCAAGCAGAATACAGAATTGGACTACAAGTGGATACTTGCTGAGTGTAGAGCTACAGGACCCTTTTTGCTTCTATTGCAGATGGGTCAAAAGTTAATTGTAACGTTTATGTTACAGTATTACTGTATTAAAGAACCCAACCCAACCCATACTGCTCCCGGGTGCCGTCTACATTCCGGCTGTCACCCCATCTCTCCGGTGGTCACCAGACTATTCCTGATTGTCACAGTCTATTCCTATGAGTGACTATAAATAGAATATTATTGTGACTGCAGGTCACATTTACTATGAAATTGTGCATTTCCCATCAGTCAGTCAGTCAGTTGGTTGGTTGGTTGGTTGGTTCGTCACCCCAGGCATGACCTCGTGACATTACATGACATCATAATCAATATTAAGCCCATATGGGAATGCCCATACATGGAGACCCCTGATGTCATCAATATTGGCCAGCAACTCTACATCTGACCTCAAACCCTTATATCTCCATATGGAGCTGACCTGTTCTGATATTCCATATGTTGATCATTCCCCATCCATCCTTCCTCATCGATGTCTCCCTTTTGACTGATACCTGTCCATTTAAAGTTAAACTCTAGACGGGACTGCCCAAAAGATTAAGGCCTGGCACTACCTGGGCCCTCATCAAACCCTGCACACTCAAGTCACTGCCCCCGCTGCCACCCTTAGATTTCCATGTATGGAGCTGATCTGTTCTGACATTCTATATGTTGATCTAACCACATCAAATCTTCTGCACTCAAACACGTGCCAGTACAGAATTCATTCCATATGTTGAACTGACCCCCCATGCCAAAGCGCCAGCGCTCGCCCAGCAGTCTGCTGTCACCCAGGCGGATGCGTGCACGCGACCTCGCCCTCAGGCGTCTTACTGGTATTGAATATATTATATTATGTCGGTACTCTCTGATTATGGCGGCATTTTGAACTACTACAAAGGGAGCTAACATGCTGTGCACAGAAGCTACATATATTTTATCTTAAAAAATGTTCTTTCATAGAATATCAATAATTTGACACTCAAGCTACTAGGACCAGCAATGAACAATTGAATATTGCTGCTGTTCTTTCTTGTTGATTGTTTACTATTAATATTAATATTACTTCAAAGAACCAGAACCTTCATATTTTACGATTCCTAACAAATGATAATACCCAAATACATTTACAGACTTGTGCTCGTATTCTACGTAAATGCAGAGAGCAGACTACAGCACATGATTTCTCTGTTGCATACTGCAGGATCTGCTGAGAACAGAGCCTTTCATAATGCTTTATGTACAGTTTGTACAAAGCCCTGTAGTGTTGTGCGAAGTGAGAAAAAACAGCAAATGTAGACAGCTGTTGACGTGCCTAACTTAGTCTATTGAAGTTGCTGATAAAATACCGGCTAGACAGGTCTACTCACGTGGGAGTCGTTTACCCCATGGGCCTTTAATTCTTTTTAGATTTAATGATGTTTCTAGTGAAGTTGGTGTCATTGATGGGGTACATGCTCTATTTCTGTTGCCTCCTACCATCCATTAAATCTGCAGACAATTGACTGTAATACCCACATTATCTTCTTTAAACTTAATTAGCCATTCTTCACAGATCAAATGCATGCTGAGAACAGAGTGTAATCAATGTGTCATTGGCAAAAAGCTGAGCAGCTTAGATGGATTTGCCTTTACTAAACATCACTTTAAAGTATAGTTAAAAATAAAAGTTAAGCAAGGCCTAATCCGGGATCTTAAGAGTGTATTTGTAGATGGAGACTTGGAGTTAAAGCTATTTGACTGAATAAAAATATACCGTAGGTCTGTTTTCCAAGATAAAGGTGCCGAGCACACACAAAAAGTCTTGCAAAAAAAAGGCTCATCAGGCAAAACAGTGCATTGACTTATGGAGTTGACTAGCGTGCGTATACTGTATGTGTCTTGATACAATTTACCATTTTATTGTATAGCTATAATCAGGTGATAATAGTCACTTATTTCATTTCAATTTAAGTACTTTGATGTTATCATATCAGTTTATGCAACACCAAAACTAGATGCTGGCTTTTATGTTTACAACAGGCCCGGCTAAAGTAATCATATTCATTTTATGGAAATGCTGTCTGCTAATTTACACTCACAAGCATGAGTTGACAATCTCCCTCTCATACTCACATGCATCTCTCTCTCTCTCTCTCTCTCTCTCGACTCTCTCTCTCTCTCTCTCTCTCTCTCTCTCTCTCTCTCTCCCCATCTCATTCTTATGCTGCTCTGTGTGTCCCAATTTGGGGGATGTAATTATGCTTAAAAATGTCCAAACGATTCAAACCAACATTTCAACATAAAAAAAAATCTAAGTTGTACCCAAAAGAGTAACAAAATGATTTACAAGTTCACAACACATCACTTCGTCATGACGTAATGTGAACTTGTAGTTTGGTTTTAATTTATTACAGGATGCTGTTTAAGTGGTTTAACGCTCTAGTCGTCCTCTCCTCTGTGTGTACCTTTTCTGCCATTCTTCCACATAGTGTAGTACACTGTCAACTCCATAGGCGCCGGAGAGGTGGTCATTTGGGTCTGAATGTCCCCGCACTAATGGGGAATTACTGGTCTATTTATTTAGTCATTTTCCCGACTGGCTGGTGGTCTCTCGATGGCACCCTTCCCATTTTGTTACGCAATCGTAGTTGTGTATTGGCTGCCACTGCATACTTGCCTCTCGCCGCAATGACCATTCTGGCTATAATAGCCTACCTTATGTGGAGTAAGTTTGCTCTCTACTCTCAACTCTCAACCTCAAATATTGTCCCCCCCCACTTTTACATCCCGACAGCGCCACTGGTCCACTCTGCAGTGTGACACATTGTGTCCCACACAAGGTCTCTTGGCCTGCAGTGCGTCTTTTGCTATGTTGCAGCAGCATTGCTCACTGGCCGTATTATCCACTAACATGTTCTAAAGAAGGACAGCGGGGGCAATCTGTGTGCAGTGAAGCTGCAGCTTGTCCGGCTGTATCAGAGAATCTAATAAGAACAGACAACATTCTGCTTGGCAGAAAACATAAAAATAAAAATAAAGCTTATTCCTGGAATACATTCCCCGGGAAGGTCAACTTTGTCTGAACTGTGTCTGCAGTTTATTGTGAAACTGCTGCAAAGCTGCAATCCAGAAGTTTGTATGAATAAAACATTATTTTAACCCATGTTGTTGGGTAGAGTATGTTAATACTATAACTAGCACATCTGCAGTGTTTTTTGGAGCTGGTCTCCTTGTTGTTCCGTTGAGAAATGTAGACTCTAGTGTTGGGTAGAACACCCTGGTGGTTGAAAAGTGATACTGCCTCAAGCTCATACGCAGAGATGGAAAAAGTACTCAAATGTTTTACTTAAGTAAAAGTATCAATACTGCAATGTAGTTACTTCGTCTAAAGTCTCGAATTCAAAATGTACTTGAGTAAAAGACAAGTACCAAAGTATTGGCATCAAAATGTACTTAAAGTACCAAAAGTATTCATTATGTACAATGTGCCATATCAAGTTAAATAGAGAATAAATAATTTCAAATGGAAGTGGTTAACCAAGTATATGCCAAACCCGCAATTTCTCGGGTTTAATCCTTGTACCTAAAGTTTTCAAATAAATGTAGTGGAGTAAAAGTACAATATTTGCCTCAGAGATGTACAGTAGGGAGTAGTGGAGTATAAAAGTATTGGAAAAGGAGTAGAGGACACTGGAGCAGCACGGACATTTCGAGCCTTTTTATTAGGTGCTATAGTACAAGAGAATGACTAACGTTTCGACCTATCAGAGTCATAAAGGTGGCAGCATTTAGGGAAGTCTTTAAATACAGGGTAGGTGAGGGCTGGGCTTTCAATGAGCCAATGAAAGATGGCCATTTTACATGTAATAACCCCATTCTGCCAGCAGTCTATACAAATATGAGTATGGCTATGGAGAAACTCTGTTTAACAGAGTTAAACAGTGAATCAACCATATAAAAGACAACATAAAAAAAAACATTAAGTAACAACAGTGAACATAATTATGTAAGGGCCATGTATATATATATATAGGGCCAAATATAAAGAATACAAGGGAACAGTGAAATTAATACCATTACAATATCACACTCTCAGAGCAAATGGGGAAGACCTCCGGGACCGTCAAATAAAAAACATGAAAGGCTCAATTCTTCATTAAGACCATTGGGTTCTAAAGTGTATGGATCCAAAGTGATTTATTAATTATATCACTGCCCCATTGGCTGTGATTTTGGTAGACTCCCTTTGTTCTAAAAGTATTGGAAATTGGAAATACTCAAGTAAAGTACAAATACCTCAACATTGTACTTAAGTACAGTACTTAAATAAATGTACTTAATTACTTTCCACCACTGCTCATAAGCACAATATCACCCCTTGCCAAGCGAGGACTCCATCTTGGAAGAGCAGTAGAAGTTTGGTCTCACACGTGGGAGAACGTGCAGACAGAAGATTGTCTCATTATTTTTTCTCCCACTCTAATCAAGAGTCTGCAGACTCACAGCGTAGTCATGGCGTTACCTCGAATGCTCTGTGAACGCGAGTTAAACTACGTCTCCTTGACAGCAAGGACAGACATCTCAAAGCCACACAGAGTCCCATAGTGAAATACCCAGATGTCATAATTTGCTGCTGGATTAGATTGCGTCCACCACTGCACCATAATTTGGTGCATATGCATGTGGGGTTAGCACAACACACACACACACACACACACACACACACACACACACACACACACACACACACACACACACACACACACACACACACAGACACAGACACACACACACACACACACACACACACACACACACTGCGGAGGGCCTTTTATGGACTGCGGAGGGCCTTTTAAGGACAGACTGGCATCCCGTCAGATCTGCTGGAGACCTTGTATAATTCATACATCTATCTGTAGAACAGATTGCGTGTTTGGCTGGGGATGCACCTGGCTCATTTAACCCTCCTATAGGGTCTTGTGAAATAAGAAGGCGCTCTTCCAAAACCCTGTGTTTTTTTTAACCACTTAAACCTCAACGCCCCCCCCCCCCCCCCCCCGACACATTCGGCAGAAATAGCCAATCTATAGCATAAGCTCACAACGTTGTGTGCTTGTAGATCTGCTATTTTTAAGGAAGAGTGTGTTGCAGATGTCATTCGTATGGAAATATGCTGTGATGCTTCTCATTACGCGCTCTGATGTGAAATTATACAATGACTCGAGGCTCAAAATGGGATGTACTGCGCATATGTTTGACACCCTAAACGTGACAGTATGCATTGTGTGTGTGTGTGTGTGTGTGTGTGTGTGTGTGTGTGTGTGTGTGTGTGTGTGTGTGTGTGTGTGTGTGTGTGTGTGTGTGTGTGTGTGTGTGTGTGTGTGTGTGTGTGTGTGTGTGTGTGTGTGTGTGTGTGTGTGTGTGTGTGTGTGCTTGTGCGGAGGTCTTTTCGGTGAAGAGATTTGGTGTGGAAGGAAAATGGAGAGAAGTATATGGTTTAAGTGTTTATCGCTTGGAAACGCGTGATAAGGGGGTTAAATCTGACACAGCTGGCACAGCACAGGGCACTTTACATAATTTCAGAACTTTAACATGTGAAGTGTATGGCGTCACGGTGTGTGACACTATTTCACTACTATTTAAAGAAATTTAAACAGTGAAAATAGCATGTCTACAAGGGCTATGAGCTTCTAGAATCTAGATCTATTATTTTTATACTATTTTTGACCCTCATGGTTCCTTGACTTCACATGCAGGTCTGTAACCCTTACGGGTCCATTTGGTTCCATTTGTACACTAGTAGTAGTCCCCGTTTCCACCAAATTAACTTAAGTGGTTCTAGAACTGGTTCTGTTTTAGATTCTTGGAAGTTGAACCTGCTTTCATGGAACCGGCAGCCATTTTTTTGGTTTCAGTTCCGAACCGACTTTTATGGTTCTGAACCGATTCCTTTTCAGTGGAATCACTCTGACCCGGTTCTGTATTGGGTTGAAAAAAAATAACTGAACTGGTTCAGCCGCGGTGGAAAAGGGGCCTCAGACTTCATCCAGAGTCTGGGAGGCCTTCTTGATGTTGTATGATCCAATTACGGTGCTGTGCTGGTTAGATATCCCCATGTTGAACCTAATTAATCACAACCAACGTATGTTTCACTGTCACATGTCGTTAGCATTAAAGTCTAATTAACGCTTTGTCACAAGACTCACATTGGATGCATGACAAATATGAAGGATTTTCAACTGCAAAAATATGCGTGAGTCAATGTGAGTCACCTTGGCTTTTGCATTGAAAATAGCTTTACGTCAAATATGGACTTGCTACAAAGTATTAATTAAGTCTTGCCACCTGCTTGTTTTTCTGGTATCTCTAGCGGGGGTGGTGGGGGTGCAGCTAATTGACTGGCAGGAGAGGGGTTTGGTGCATTTAATATGAGAACCAATCAAAAACCATGAGCAGTGGTACAGTTCAGAAAACAAAAAGACAAACACAAAACATAGAGAACTGGCACTTTGATCACAACAAATGGGACACACGCCGAGGTTGCTATCTATTAAGTAAATAAAATTAGCCCAAATCAAGTGGTCACCTAACCTACTGTACATTTAGGTCAAGTTGTAGATGAGTGTACGTATACTATGCGTGGTGTGTACAAAAACAACAACCAAACAGCACAGAGGGAGGTTACATAGTAACTGTCCTCAAACATTTTAATTAATTTAATCTCAAGGACTCTCATAGCTCTGAGAGAAAACAAATAGAACCAAATGGTTCCATTTGTTCACTCTCAGAGTTACAGACCTGTAAGTATCACCTGAAGGAACCCTGAGCGTCCCTGGGCAGTTCAGAAACCCGTCCACCAGTGACATCATCGTTTTTCTTAAACAAGAATTAAAAATATATATATTTAGATTTTAATTATCGTGAGAACGATGCATTGCAACTTTTCAGGAATAGAAAGCCTGCAATTTCTATTGGCTTGGATTCCCCATCGATGATGTCACTGGTGAACAGGTTTCTGAACTCCAGCCCTCCCATGAGACAGACTGAGTAGGAAAGAAATGGTGGCATTTTATCATGAACATTAGTGAGGAGTGAGGACCAATTATACGAAGGATGTGGTCCTTTAATAGAGAAGATCCCACACCTTGTGGAATGGAGTTTCCTAAGTGGGTGTTGTTTGTTGTCAGATATCGCAAATGTCCTCTGATCAATGTTGTCGGAACTCATGAGAATGTGTTGCTGACACACAAGAAAGATAATGATTTGTCTGTTTGAAAATAGTCATTTCATTTCAAATGCTGTGTTCAAATGTTCAGAATATGTGTCTTGAATATTAATTTCAGAGACGGGGGCAAAAATGCCACAGACGAAAAACAGTCTAAGTCCACACTATTTCTCCATAATGTATAAATGATAGATAAGGGGTCAGGACAACGAGGCCTTTTCGTGGAGGGGTCAGAATGAAATATGGACTTAGACTGTTTTTCGTCTGTGGTACTCAATTATTGATCCAAATCTGTGCTCACATTCACTGCTCTATTGGAATTGATAGACTCATGACCTGCTTCTGGTCTCCTGAAGGGGTGGGCGCCCACCGTGGCACACATACAGGAAATCAATTGAAGTCGGGGTGGGCTTGGCACACCGGAGCTCGCTGAAGGGAGGAGCAGAGAGAGAGAGGGGGGGGGGGGGGGGGGGGTTAGAGACTGTAGCCAGGAACACACCAAACGGATGCCTCAGGTGTTCCAGGTTACACTAATGAACCACCTGCAGAGAAAGCGGAGACACAACATACCCAAAGAGGACAGCAGGGGGTCATCTCACCACATGCTATGATATACGTACACCACACAACAAGTAAACACACACTGATGTATACAATCAATCCCTTTAATGAGAGATAGATTTGTGGAAGTAGTGATAATCTCAAAAGACCAAGCCAAATGATTCATGAAACATAGACGCTTGTAATTCACATTTGTATTCTTTGTCAAAATGATCCTTTTTTATAAAACCTTGCTAATTTGTTATCCATACACTGGTGTAATAACACCAGTTCTCTTTATAGTTTATATATAAAAACAATGAATGTCCATATAAAAAAAAGCTTAGAGCTCCAAATAGGACAAAGCAATTACCATAAATTACTGCTACTGATGATGACAATATACATATGTCATTGTCTACTCATTAACCTCAGCGACTACTGCATGTGCATATTATCGTGCATAAACATACACATGTTATATTTAGCCATTAATTGTTACATTTAGTGCAGTCGTTAATGCTACCAAATCTACCTGCATAATAGAGTTAATGTTACTCTATTATAATAGCTCAGAAATAAGACTACCCCATTTGAAATTCAGTCATGAATTAATCTTTTCTCCAGAGGATATTTTCGGATAGACTTAGGACAAAGACACCACAGTGAAATAGTGCATGTTGGATTATGTATCTCAAGCATGTTTCAAGCCAACATCAGTTGATTCTCACACAGCACTGAAATATGGAATCCAAAGATAAAACAAAGCACAGTATGCTCTGCAAAATGGTTGGCAGTAATGTCAAAGGTACAGTACGGAGACTCTTAGCTAAACATATACCATATACATCCAGTATTTAGTAGGTCTATATATAAATATCTTCAAGCTAAATTGGCGAGAATCCAAACACACATCTTCAGATTTTCTTCCCAGGCACACAGACAAACAAATGGTGTGAAAACACCACACACGTCTGTGGGCGGATGTAATAATTATAATGAATAAACAGGGTTTAATTTCCCTAGCAGGGGGTGGAAATGCTTTTTTATTATGTTTTGCTGCCGGCAGGAATGTTTTATCCCTGATCTGGTCAGACTTAGATTAAATACATGCATTTCATGCAGTGATATAAACACACAGACACCAAACACTTATAGTGTTACGCCGGGGCTCCACTGGAAGCGTTGCGTCTCCGTCACCGTCAGGGAATGTTCCCTTTTTAATCAACGAAGGGTGGGTCCACTGCCTGCGTTGCGCTGTGTTGCGCTGCGTTCGGTGACTGCTTTAAAATTGCCCCGGTTCGTTTTTTTACTCATGCACGCACGCATCCAGTGGAGCCCTGGCGTTAACGAAACTTCACTTTTCAAAAGAATAAACACAGCTAACAGACACACAGAAAAACTAAACAAAAACACAGAACACAATCGACACACAACACAAACACACAAAACGAAGCATCACTTGAAGCTTCACTCAACAAACATAGTGGGCTGCAGCAAAGAAAAAGAACAAAATGACTCTACCACACACTATCCAGTAAGTTATTGCTTTTCAGAGCCAGAAAGGCCATCAGACCCTATACCGGCCCAACCCCATCGTATAAAGATGATATTGCCCCCATTTCAAATTGTACTTTTCCAACTCTCTAGTCACTCAGTTTAGTCAGGCGGACTTAGTGGACTCCTACCACAACCTGACCATCAAGACCATGGTCATGATGGAGTGGCTGGACTCCCGCTGCCCCGCGGCCTCCTACGCCATGAAGATTGACTCCGACATGTTCCTCAACGTGCAAAGCTTGGGCTACATGCTGGTGAACGCTCCCAAGAACAACTATGGACAATGCGAAACATAGTCCCGTGCTTGCGTGCGTGCGTGTTTGAGGGGCGCTAGCACGGAATGTGTGATTTTTTTCTCCTTTTTTTTTACACAAATCGAACCCTTCGGTCGCAATAACCAATAATCACAATACTAAATGTCTTTTCATCTCTCTCTCTCTCTCTCTCTCTCTCTCCACAACAAGGAGCACCCGGGACAGCAGCGATGCGGAGGAGGAGGAGGACGAGCGTCGTGTGAGCCGCGGCTGCACACTGCAGTACCAGCGCGCCCTGGTCAAGGTGCTGACGCAGTTCCACACCACGTCCACCGAGGGCACGGACCAGGTCATCACCATGCTGGGCCCCGACTGGCAGGTGGACGTCACCGACCTGGTGCAGGACTCCCTGAAGGTGGCCGACCCCAGGGTGGGGGAGCTACTGGACCGCACTGTCCTGGTGGGCCTGGAGCTGGGCTCCACCGTGCTCAAGGTACAATTTACAATTCAGGCATTTAGCAGACGCTCTTAATCCTGAACGATTTACAGTAAGCAAGAACAATACAAGGTAATACATCAAATACATAGAAATACATCAAATGCATAGAAATCAAGAATCATAAGCACGATAAATTACATAAGGTACAAACACAGCAGATCGTCTTCTTTTTGAGCGGTGCCTACCCACTCCAATGTCTGGCCGTGTCTGTATGTATGCATGTCTGTCTGTTTGGGGTACGAACAGCTGCAATACCGCTGGCCCTGGGTGACCTAAAGTGGCACTGTTGAGCAACCTGCTCACACTGAGCACTATAACTATAACTGCAGCCAGCCGTGTTGTTGAGCAGCCTCACACACAGGTGTGATTTATTTTCTTTCTTTTATTTTTTATGTTTCCGAAACAGTGGGTCAGGACTGAAACTGAACGCTCCGGTCACGGTCACGACTCACGACTCGAGTACAACAAATCCCATTTATTTTCCTACATTTAAAAACCACACCCGTCTGAAGAGCGGGCGATCTTATCATCGTACATCCTCTCATTCCGGCCAATCAGAATTTGCGTCCTCACCTTCATCTTCAATGTTTGTTCCATTCACTGTCAATGGGATTTAATGTTTGTGTTGAGACAAAGTTTGTGTTAGCACATTACATACACCAAAAGCTGGACATAGGAGGCCCTCAAAAAATCACACCCGTGTGAAGTGAGGGGCGCTCTAATCATCATACATCATCTCATTCTGGCCAATCACAATTTGCGTCCTCACTTTTGTCTTCAATATTTGTGTTTACTCACTTTTGTCTTCAATGTTTGTTTGTGTTTACACACTGTACACAGACCCTCAAAAAGCTGGACATAAGCGCCCCTCAAAAATGCATTACACTTTATTTATATATTATGTAACTATCCATCATAATTATTTAATGCAGTAGTTATCAAAGTCGGGACCGGGGACCCCAGGGGACCTTGATGGGGTTCCAGAGGGTACCCAGCTAAATTAGTTAATTGTCAGTTGTGCAGGAGTGTAGACCATTATAAAGAAGGTTGGACGGACAGGGCACCCTTGAGGGATGGAGTCTCCCTAAGAAGACGCGTGTTGACCCTCACACACTGTGACCCATATCTGACATTAAGTCCACCATACAAGCAGCGCTATTAAAATCAAGATGGAAATCATAAAGAGATCTCTCTGCCATGCAGCAGATATGGCTGAACGCTGTTGAAAGAGCAGGCTATATATAAAGTCCTGACATGAGCCATGGGGCATTGGGGCCCTCGAAAATCACATTACACATACTGTAGGAATAAGGTTAGTGTGGTGTACGCCTCGCCTCTGTCTGCTCTTTAAGTGAACTCCAGGGAGATCAAGTGTTCCCTCCACCTGCCAGACATACAGTATACAGCACTGTCTTTTCCAATACTTTCATAACATAAGATCTTAAGGCTACCGGTATATAGTTTTGTGACCACCTAAGCACTATACAAAGGTTACGACTTCGCGTCGCAACGTGTTGTGAGCTTGTAGACCAGCTATTTTCATTGGAAATAATGGACATAAGAGGTTTCCGCCCGGCAGCAACAATATGTTGGGGTGGATACGTTGCATATGCTTTAGTGCAGTGATCTAATACTGCTTGACTGGTCATTTGTTGGAACGTAAAAAAACAAGTTGTTGGCAGTTTGGACCATCGTGAGTGATCACACTCTCAGCCTGTCACGAGAAGGAAAATAATTGTCTGATAGATGCATCTGATGATAGTGAAGTGGAGAGGAAAGATATATATGTCACCCATCCATCATCCTAAATGAGCAATAAATCATTTATAATCTCTTGAAAGGGGTGAATAATTGTAGATCAATTTACCTCCATACATAATGCCTTTCAGTGCTTGTCAGAAAACAAGGCGGTTTAAACTAATTATGTCACTGATATGACTTTCAATGACTGTCTGTGACATCATCTGTGGCATCTGATGCACTGGTTCTCAACGGTGGGTCCGGAGACCCAAATGGACCCCTGCGGGTCTGTAACTCTGAGAGTGTTACAAATGGAACCAAATGGATCCCTTTGATTCCATGTGTTCACTCTGTGTACAAATAAGTGCCAAGAATTTTACATTGTATTTTGGGGTCCCAGTAACTGTAGCCTATAATAGCTAACTCATTGACTGCCGATACCCCCATCTGGTGTCTGAAAAAGGTACTCCAGGACCGCCGTCCAGTCTATTAATACAGCGAGACTCTTAGTTTGACAGCCGCTTCATGTTTAGAGAAATGAGCCGCAAATCAAGCTTGTTTTGAGCTAAAAAGAAGAATCCGAGATAGACAGCATAAGCCAGCGGAATTGTGATTATTATTACTTTTTTTCATCGCACCGCTGTTATGAGCACGTACAGGACACAGTTGTGAACCGTAATTAATTGATATTAAAATAGGCGTCCAAAGGCGATCTCTGCACAGAGGGCGTTTGGACCGGGAGGCCGCCTTGTGGCCGCGGGTGGTACTGTGCCCTGGGTGCGTTTTCGCATTTTTAATTCACTAATAAATTCATTATTAATTTATCATTTGTTAAATTGGAAAAAGGGCTTCGTTAAGACCTATTATTATGGTCAATGCCTGTGTGAAAAGTGGGAGCGATTGGTGCAGGCGGTGAGGAGATAAGGTGGTGACACATTCAGACATTCAGACAATGACTGAATTATAGTATGATATGATGATGATGTCTGAAATCATGAACAAGTGCAATTTGAGGGAAATCTTTCATGCACATTTCCACTATACAGAGGAAGAAATACCTGCACCGATCTGTGTAAAACTTTTTATGCGTGCACACTCCCTTGGGTGCACACGCAGATCCGACACACCAAAGATCCGTCATGCGGAAATCATCTGTCGCTCCTGAACATGCGTTAGTCTCATATGCGCTGCTCCGTGCTTGCGGTTAGGGTTAGGTTAGGGTTTTAGGTAGGCTGTCGGTCTAATGACAGTCGGAACTAAAGCCTGCACCCCACTCCCTAGAGGAAATGGACAAACGAGTGGCCCGTTTTGTACAAAATGCCGTAAATCATGAACAGAGAGTCCGATTGTGGTGAAACTGTCCACGCATATTTCCACTAGCATGAGGAAGAAATGCCACTTGATATTTTTCCCAAAACGCTCCTATCCTGGTTGTAACCTGTGCCCGAGGGGCACTTTTTCTAGTTGATACTGTTCTTAACCCAATCCTACTTTTGAGTATATTAGCGCACACATTTGCCAGAGTACTTAGTGCGGTATACTTTGCCAGAGTAGGCTACTTAGTGCAGTAACTGCTGTGAGAGTGCAGTATTTAGTGCAGTACTTGTTATCAAAGTACTTATGGTACCCATAGTAAGGGATCTCCAGACTGTATGCAATGGGCAATTGTTTCAACCAATCTATACAAAGCCGATAGAGAGACAGGCGTCAAAAGCAGTGAGTCATTCTCATTCATACAAATTCCAACTACACTACAATACATTCGTTCCAATTCCAACAGCTGCATTCTACAAATGAATCAACATTCCCTATAACATTGGACAGCATTAGCAATGTCCCAATTAGAAGAATCCTGAGTGTCTCCTTAAAAGAAACACCATTATGAAATGAGATCTGTGTGTATTCATACTTGGGTCTTTCAGCTGCACTTACTATGGAGTGGTTTAAACACATCGCTCACTTTGCCTTAATTCCACCCCATTCAACTTGAATGATTGGTGTCATAGAAAAACCAAAAAGAAATTAAATATCTGCATTTATGGAGCATGTTTTAGTGAGAGCACTGATCCTGTTGTAGAATTGAACAGCCCTATATATATAGTCCATCAATGTGCTCCCTAAGTCCCTACTAAAGGGCTCAGTCCAATGGATGATTTATCCTTCTGCACTGAACTGAAGCATTTCTCTTACTCTGGGCTTGGTCCTGAATATGAATATGTATATCGAAAATGAATAATCAAGGTTTAGTTGTCACTACTCATAGAAGTACAAGCAGCTAAATGCAATTTTGTGAGGTCCTCTGAAAGTACTGTGCTACAACAACATACATTGACATTAATAATAAAAATCACCCCTGTGTATAGTGCAGTGACGCTCTTATCATCACACGTCATCATACATCATCTCATTCTGGCCAATCACAATTTGCGTTCTTACTTTTGTCTTCAATGTTTGTGTTTAGACACTTTTGTCTTCAATGTTTATGTTTACACAAACCCTCAAAGCTGGACATAGGATGGGCTAGCGACTCACGTATAGTGCCCCTCAAAAAGATAATACGAAGAAGCCTTGAAGCTTGAATGCATATGGATATAAATTCATAATTATGGCCCTTTTTCATGAAGTGTATGAACTAGTCAGGTGATTTGTTGAAAGTAATATCGGATTTGTCTGTTTGCAAAAAAGACGGTCTAATTACAAGTGTGTCTTCCATGTGGATCTCACACTTCATGTTGCCAGTCATCTATGATGCATTTAACTCTTGAACGACCGTTGATGGAATTGACGGATTTAATTAATTAATCCAAACCTACCGTTGACGGAATTGACGGAATTGTTTTATTCCCTATAATCGGGGGGTTTGTTTTAAATAATGTAGCAACTTTTAGCATGTGTGGCTAACGGCCGATGTGTTCCACCTAAAACCGGCCAAAATCCTTGCGTGCACGGTCACGCAGTCATTATGTGCATAGTTGCATAAAATGCGATATTCTGGGCTTGATTAGAGCTTAATTTGACCAAAAATGACAAAACCAGATTCGCTCTATTCGTTCAAAATCGGCATAATGGTGAAGTTACCGCCACCATCAGGAATGGTGGGTGTCTAATACTATATGATTCCCCCGTGAATATTAGATATAGTGTGTATATCACAGATTTTTCTATTGGCATTAAAATGATGAATTAAAAATATGAATAGAGCTGGCAGAAGGCACTGAAATGGCAGTCTTAAAGGAAAATGTCGTCATCCGTGCCTAAATCTCGGTATCTAAGGTACCGGTATACGTAAAACATGTGAAAAAGAAAAAATAGACACGCGCGCACACACACACACACACACACACACACACACACACACACACACACACACACACACACACACACACACACACACACACACACACAATCTTATAAATAGCTAACCTCCTGAAGAGCCATTTATAAAACAATATGTCTTTTTGGGGCTCATACAAAAAGACGATTAATAATTGCAAACATCTAACAGACTTTAATACTGTGTAAGATGTGAGCATTCCGTTAATTGTTCACTGTTTTGAGAGACTTTATGTACTGTATGTACTGTAGCCTACCTATATTGTCACTCAATTAGTTCATCCTTGTTACAGAAAAACACTTCCTGTCAGCTAATGAGCTTAAAAGAGACAGGATACAGGATCAGTGCACGCCAACGTTAATTTCATTGACGAAGAGTATAATGAGAGATGTTCGTCTCGGATGCCACTTTAGAAGATTGTATAAAAAATATAATATAATCACACCAAAATGTATCTGTCAATTTAGTCCACAAAAAGAGACAGATGGAGCTCCAATTTGTTGAATTTGTTCTGAATATGACATTCTGGTGTAGTGTCTGTGTTTGTGCATGGGTGGGTTGGTGTGGGGTGGTGTGGGGTGCATGTTTGTGCGTGTCCATGCATGCATATTTTGTTCTTGAGCGCAGACGGATCTGATCTGGTCTCTTCTCCCTTCCTTTCTATCTTACCGACTTGTTTGCAACAGTGTTGTTTTTTTGTAGTTTGAGTCATATAGGGCCAAATTCACAACGGAAATATACGAGCAGGTATAAATGAAGTGTGTAAAGGAGTGTGTATATACCCTACCCTGAACCTCCCGTGCCATTCACAAAGGGCTGCGTACAGTATATCGTTGAAATGAGAGGATCACAGGTGTATGTCATAATGAATGTGAGCGGGTGCCAAATGATCGTAGAATCACCCGTCAACTTCATTTGCATTGTTCCACGCCCCATTTCACACCATAAAAGGTGTCAAGCATGACCCAGACTCGCCTTCTGCATAAGAATGCATTTCCATGCAGATCCCTTCACTGCTAGAGAGGTTCATAATTTTTTTGTCTGTGCACGGCACGCAACTAGACAGAAGACTAGAGAAGACAGATATTCATAATTTGCAGAGCTTCGCTGATCCCTTGGCTTTTCACGCCGAAAGCTGTGTATTTTGTATCAAACCCAGCAACGTTTGAAATGCATGATGATGAAGGAGAAACATATCCATATTCCATACTGTGGAACGAGAGGCTTCGAGAAGTCTAACTGCTTCTGGTAGAATCCAGAGTGAAATGTAAATGGATGGAGATAAGAGGAAATGTAAAGTATTAAGTGCATATATTTAGTCTTTTGTGTGATTCATCTCATGCCCTGTCAACAAAACGAATAAATAACACAAGTGCTATTGCAGTTATACTGTGTCTGCTGCAAGTTATCACAAAACTCCAGATGACCTCCTAAAGAAAAACGAAATGGGGCAATATTTAGAGCTCATTCCTTACTCGTTATTTGTACGATAGAAACGTGATTCAAAGGTAAGTGTTGAAAAGATTCTTTGGGCAAGGTTGGCTTTGATGATTTTCTCATGTTTTATGGAAGCTTTCATGCTTCAGCAGCAGTGAATGCTCATCAATTATCTCGTCACCTGCAGCCTTTAAACTCCCTGCTCTGACCTGCTGACAGTCCTGCGTGCTGTATCTGTTTGACTTCCCAAAAGCATCATCCAGTGTTTTATTGATGATTTATCCATTTATAATTCATAAATTGAGGTCTATGGGGTCTATTGCTCTATCTTCCTCACAATCTTTTTTATTTTATTATTATTATTTAAATAAAATAAAAATACTTTTCAGGATTCCATTTAAAAAATTGCAAAATACTTTTTGTTCTCTTTTTTTTTTTTTGAAATAGCAAAAATCCCGACGGATTTTGAGCTTGTAGATTGGCTATTTTTGTTACTTTTGTGTGATTGTGTGTGACTGTGTGTGTGTGTGTGTGTGTGTGTGTGTGTGTGTGTGTGTGTGTGTGTGTGTGTGTGTGTGTGTGTGTGTGTGTGTGTGTGTGCACAAGTGCGTACACAAGTGCGTACGTGCGTTTATGGGCTACCATAATGTTGAGCTAGGAATGCATCATGTACAACCAACCAAATGTCTGTATTAATCTGTATGCCATATTATATGGACTATCAATTTTTCATCCTTGTCTGTCTATTGGTATACAGACAGACACTACATTAATGTAGGCAGATAAGTGGTTTCTGCCCGACAGTATATGCAATGTGGCCCTCTGGAGTGAGTGTGGTCACCCTCTCCATCATCAAAGTGCCCACCACTGATTTATATCAATGAAAAACATAAATCAACCAATCAATCAAACATCAGTCAGCACTAATGCAATATAGTGGTCATGTCCGTGTGATCTTTTCAATATTTCTGATAGCCGACGGCTGTAAACTGTAACGCCTAATATACTTTGTCACACAGCGGTTTCACTTTCTGAAGATAGCAGCTAACTTGGATGTTGTTGATATTCAGGAGGAAATGTTATGCATACAGACATACAGTATAGATATGTTCCATTAAGGTTGTTTCAATACACACAACCCCCAGCCCATTACCACCATGTGAAATCCTCTTTTAAACGGGCTGCTGTGATTTCCATGTCACAAAGCTTTGCATCTGTCGGTGCTCTATACTAGATCCATTTCAGTACACCCAGAATGATCGTTCACTTAATGGTCATTTCAGACATAAAATAGGGTTGGAACAGCTAAACAAAGTATCATTGTCTCCACCAGGCCGAAGGCATGGGGAGAGAGAGTATGTTTTGCACTCCGTCCGTGTGTCCGTCCGTCCGTGTGTCCGTCTGTCTGTCCGTCCGTTACCGGCTATAATCTCCGGCACCGTTAACCCGGTCGATGCCACACTTTGCACACACACTCCCTGGATGCCAACGATGAACCTCTGCCCCACATTTTCTAGAACAGCCTGTTATAGCGCCACCATGAGGCAGCTTTTCACATTTTTTACCTATAACTGCACCGATCTGCGTGAAACGTAGCATGCACACTCCCTCGAGGCCAAGGACAAACCTTTGACCTGCATTTTTCACATCTGCCTTTTATAGCACCACCAGGAGGCCAACTTTTGTAAAAATACATTATTTGATATTTCTCCTCTAGATTCTGTACAAAGATCTCGCAAATCGTTACATAGTATCTCTATAGTCATGTGCTCAAGACGGATTTGCCCTATATTTCATATTCCATCCTAATTGGCTATAATTGGCTTTCAAAGATGCAGGATTGGCTCGTTTAGAACAAAAAGCCTCAAATCATGAAGCAGCGTGCAATTTACGTGAAATCTTTCACGCACTTTCCTACTAGGCTGTGGAATTTATCCCACCCTTTTCACATTGGCCTGTTATAGTGTCACCAACAGGTGGATTTTTGCAAAACAAATGTTTGGCACAAAATGCCTCAAATCATGCATTGCCATCAAAGGCGTATGAAGAAATGGCACCCTTTTCACATTGTTTATTTTTGTTGCCCTGTTAGACAACCACCAGATTAAGGCAGGCTGCAATGTCCTGCTCATCCAGAATTCTATCCTCAGAGATGCTATGAGTGATCTGACTCTGTATTTCCTCAACAAAATGAAAAAACATGTTTATATTACTCCTAAACAAAAACTAATCTTTACACCTGGGAAAAACTGAATCCATTCTCTTTGGATCTAATAGTAATCTCAGCAAGGCAAATGGCTTCTTGGTTAGAGTGGGTGACAATGTTATCACACGTAAAGATGAAATTACCTACCTAGGTTCCATCCTGGAGACTAATCTTTCCGGTGATAAAATGGCCACCAACGTAATCAAATCCCTAGACTCCTTCAAAACCGCTCTCAAAGGGCACCTACGGACGGCTGCAATTCGAAACTGGCCCCCTTAAATCTGAATCCCCCCCACCGCCCACCCCTTTTCCCCCTCACTGTATATGTTTCTTTTCCCTGTTTACCTCCTTTATGATGAATTCCTGTTCTGTTCTTTGACTATATAGAAGTGTCTATTTGTACGTCTCTAAATGTTTTGATGAATTGAACAAGGTGGACCCTCTTGTAAACAAGTGTAATGCTTAATTGGGTCGTCCACTCACAGTTAACAGTCTTTGTATTGAGTTTGTGCTTGAAATGTACTGTAATTCTGCAAACTGTTAATACATATTTCAATCAATCAATCAATCAAAACACACACACACACACGCAGAGATTTTTGTATAAACAAAATTGCCAATCACATTTTTTATGTAATCTAAAAAACACATTAACCACACGTCAACAATGTATTTGAGTTATTAAACCTAATTCTGGAACTGGGAAGGAGGTGGATTTTTAATTTGTGGCTGCTGTGCACAGCACACTTGACGATTACCACCAACTGGCAGGTGAGGTAAGGTTAGTGTCCTGTCTGTCACTGCCTGTCAACTGCCAACAGTAGCTTAGTAGGTGTCACTGTCCAGCTGCCAAGAAACCAATGTAGCCATCTGCGTAAGGGGAAAAAAAAGGGGAAAAAAACACTCACAATTTTGAAACCGCACCAGCACCAATACGCTGTCTTAGCCTTCTCAAGCTTGTGGTGGTGTGTATTAGTGTAAACTAGATAAAGTGCCCCTCTGGGCACAGGTCTCCACCAGGGCAGGTCAGGTTGTGGCCTCCTGGTGGCGCTATAATAGGCCAATGTGAAAAGGGTGCCATTTTTTCTTACGCCTTGGATGGCAATTGGATGATTTGAGGCATTTTTGTTGCAAAAATCCACCTGTTGGTGGCGCTATAACAGGCCAATGTGAAAAGGGTGGGATATATGCCTCAGCCTAGTAGGAAAGTCTGTGAAAGATTTCACGTAAGTGACACACTGTGTTCATGATTTGAGGCTTTGAGGGCCAATCCTGCAAACTTAGCCAATCTTAACCAATTAGGATGGAATATGAAATATCGGACAGATCCATCTTGAACACATGACTATAGAGATACTGCGTAACGATTTGCGGGATTATTTTTTTTTATCCAAAGTCGGCCTCCTGGTTTGGGGCGGAGGTTCATCGTTGGCATCCAGGGAGTGTGTGTGCGCGTAACTCGGTTGCTAACAGTCTGAGCCAGGATCCTGTGCACTGCAGTGCAGATCATTAACTGTAGCTGGGTGCAGCTAGATGACGGATGATATATTCTTTATTGTCCGTTGGGAAGTTATTTGGGGGCCCCATAAAGGCCAATACATGCTCCTTCCAACGGCCAAACTTTTCTTCTGTGAACCAAAAGCTTGTGCTATGAATATACGCCATGGGTTTTCTTTTTTTTTTATTGTCTGACAGCAGGAAATACCTCAACTTGTGTACCTTTGCCACCTCGTACCCTACTCACTTAACAAACAAAAGGTCATTCACAATGACAGCCCAAATAACATCATCAAGCATGCGTTTTGGAGTGGAGGTGCGTGATTTAAATGCAAATGAGATGCAGCTAGTTAGTGAAATGATGTGTGAATAATGTGTTCCACTTTAATTGTTATCCCTCTGAATCCTTCATGCACGCCTTGTTAGATGCAGTGTCTGTTAAGTGTCCTCATTAATTGGCAAAATATCACTGTCCAGAACACATCAGGATGTTAATGTTGAAATAATATGTATAATTGTATATCCCTGCTAGGTTTGACTAATCTGTAATACCCCATGCATAATTACCTACATTTAGTGGTTTAATTTGGTTGCATAAAATGCAAATGGCCCTTTGGTGCGTGCTACACAGGGTGTTGTCCTTAGCTTGTGTACAATAATTTGTTTGCCCTTCGGGGAACATTTTTAAAACAATTTCACTGTGCAGCATACTTTACGTTGGCTAGGTAGATTAAGTTGAACGTGCAAGTGTTTGTTTTCATACTGAACAGCCCCCCTGCCTCTCTTTTAAAGAAAGAGATTATTTGTGTGAATTTTCAGTAGTAAGGCTCCATTCTTTGGATGCATTTTCCTCCCATTTCAGTGCCATTAACCCGTTTGGACCTGTGGACGTGTCTGTGTCACTTTATAGCCTTTAAAACCATTATTTTAAACTTTAACTGTTGCAAAATAGCATATCTACAAGCTCATAGCGCGGCACTCATAGCAAGGTGAAAATGTGGGACAAATCTTTGAATATATATTCGTTCACAGTGAATGTTTTTAACTCGTATCTTTGCTTCTGGGAGGACCCTGGAACAACATATTTTCAGATGGGGGTTGGTGGCCAAATACAAATCATTTTTGGGGTCCTTGACATGAAATAGTTTAATAATAACCTGATATAGAATCAGTTTTTTCAGAAAAGACATTTGTAGAATCGGTTTTATCGGTCTTAATGGATTAATCTGAGCACAGTGGCCAAATGCAGCCCTCTCACAGCCACAGCTTCTCATCCCATAAACCTTTGAAAAGCAAAGAGAGAGCATGATTAGGGAGGACAGACGAGGTCTTTAAGCGGGGGAGCTATCTATGAGAGAGAGGGCTCTCCAGATGTTAATAAAAGATCAGGGAGAGTTAATGCTGAGTCAAGATAAAACAACGTCTTGGACGTCTCGTGAAGTGATTTTTTTGGTCCTTGCGGCACTTATTAAGATATTACAAAAATAGTTTAAGAACATCAACCAAGTCTGTGTGACTCTTTTTTCCACTTCTCTCCTTTCTTTTTTTCCATTTCCTGAAAAGTAACAGTTTTGCACAATGGACATACTGTAGAAGGTGTGAGCGACGTGAGCGACGATAGGCTTTCAGTGTCATTCTAAGAAGATCAATATCAATATCAAGATCAATATCACTACAGCAGCTCCACATACATGGTTTAGTCTTTGTTTCACTTAATCCTAGCTACTTTTGAAGCCATTACTATCGGCATATACCCATTGTTAGTTGACCACCTAAAAACCTTTTTTAACAGTTCAGAGATTTACTTTGAAATGCAATGCAGTAGCTACACAGATTCGTCATGGTTTTCCTATATATGAGAATTATACTGCATCTGGTGCAGTGGTTCTCAAACATTTTTGTCTCAGAGGTCACCCCTGTAAAATTAAACTTTTCATCCATGGCACCCTGAATTATATTGTTACTTTATAGCACCTTTTGTCATATTTAATGGTACGTAAATATGCAAATCTTTCCCCCAAAGCAGTGGTGGAAAAAGTACTCAAGTACTATCAATACTTAATGTACTTTGTTACAAGTAAAAGTCTGGAATTCAAAATGTACTTGAGTAAAGTACAAAATTACCCAAATTAGAAAGTAATCGTTATGCAGAATGTCCCATTTCATGTTTTAAAATAAATAAATGGCCGAAATATAGTGCTTAATGTATGTTTTGTAATAATAATAAAAATCTACAAAGTAATTAGTAACTAAAGTTTTAAAATAAATGTAGTTTGAAGTACAATATTTGGATCTGAAATGTAGTGGAGTAGATTATTGGAAAATACTCAACTCAAGTACAAATACCTCAAAATTGTTAAGGTCCAGGGGGGAAATTCGGAGTTGGAACCGGAGACCAATTGGGTCTCCATTGACCCGCTGAGCGCTGTTCAGAGGTTCTGAGCCAAGGGCTCAAGAGTAAATCTACTTAGTTACTTTCCCCAACTGCCCCAAAGATATGTGACATATGAGTATGTCACGAGGAAAACTGGAGAGAATATTTGTTTCCATTAGGACAGATGGAAAGTTACTTGATTGACATTGTTCACCTGATGATGTCGATCCGAGCTTGCACAACCAATATGTTGGCCCATTTTGTGCATAAACAAGCAACGTTTCAATAAAACATATTTTCTTCCCTGGTTGGACGGTGAAGCCAGTAAAAGCAGCCCCAGGCCAATAGATTAACATTACTGTCAACAAGGAACTCTCCCGGTAAAAAGAAATGGTAAAGTCCCACTGGGATTTCCTGACAGTGTGGGGAGAGACTTGAGTCAGAACACAAGAAGCGTGTTGCTGGCATATGCTTCACCTTTACTGCGAGGCAGCCGGTCTGTGAATTCCACGGAAATAATAAAACCTTGGCTTTGTGATAAACAAGTGATTCTCAAACTTAGCGACCCAGTGCACTAGGCCAGGCCAAAGACCCCCGCCGTAACTCTGAGAGTTACCGATCATTCAGCTGGGGTCTCCTTGGAACCATCAAGGTAGAGGAAGAACATCCAGTTTGTAGAGCTCAGAGACTTACTTTATTTGAAATTTAAAATGTCTTGTCTTGGATGTTTGCCTTGATGCCTGACCTCCAGCACCTGGCCTGAATATAGGCATTGAGATTTGCATGCACACAATCTTCTCTGTGAACGTCTCCTTGGAACCCCCTGCAAGGACCCCTGGTGGTCCCTGGACCACACTTTCAGAACCACTGAACACTTCGGCACCCTCGTTATCCTGCCCTGGGACAGGGACAGCGCATCATCAATCCATCAGTTGATTTATTTTACCTGTAGCCAGTTTTACAGTACAGGCCTATTTTCTTTTGTGAAAACCTCAACCACAATAGAAAAGGTATGCAGAATTGAAAAACCATAGCATTGAAAACCAATGCTATGAAAAAAAAACGGGCAAAAGACCCCTGCTGGATCTGTGGTTTTGTCACTACGCACACGATAAATTGCTCAGCTCGACCTGTGATATGATATTACTTTGGTTCTTCTGCTGAATCGATCACTGGAAAACGAAGCTCTTCAATAAGGCCTAATGCAAAGGTTTTGGGGGAGAAAGCAGAATAGAGGGAGTGATCCATCATTCACCGGGCTCTTTCCTCATGAAAAAGTAAAAGTCATGCATCCATCTACTATCCTCCCCCCAGGGTTGTGTGTGTGTGTGTGTGTGTGTGTGTGTGTGTGTGTGTGTGTGTGTGTGTGTGTGTGTGTGTGTGTGTGTGTGTGTGTGTGTGTGTGTGTGTGTGTGTGTGTGTGTGTGTGTGTGTGTGTGTGTGTGTGTGTGTGTGTGTGTGTGTGTGTGTGTGTGTGTGTGTGTGTGTGTGTGTGTGTGTGTGTGTGTGTGTGTGTGTGTGTGTGTGTGTGTGTGTGTGTGTGTGTGTGTGTGTGTGTGCGCGCGCGCTCACGCTTCTATGTCCAGTGAACCATAACTCTCCCCCCTGGCACATTAATCCATCAGATTCAACAATATACTGTAATATACTGTACACATGGAAGTGGGATTTGGCCATGCGTATAGCAGAGTAGCCCTGCCTGAATCCAGAAGCTTATTATATCGGATGAGCGGTAAATATTTGGTTTTGGACGCGACCGTACTTACTACCGTATTTAAAACTATATAAATATGGTAAGTCAAGCGGATGGCAGTGTTCATACCAACTATAAAACAAATACAATGATGAACAATATAGTTACTTATCCTTATCGTGCCCGGTGGGAATGGCACTTTATGCTGATGCCGAATGTTTTTTGTTATTTTATGCAATTTTTTTTAAATTTAGGTTTGAATGCAGGTTGTTCATTATCCATTTAAGCCCTCTTTGCGTTGTGATGTGTTGTGAGCTTCTATTTTTGAGGATTTGGACTTAAATTTGGATTTTTGCGTTGGTTTTTTTACTCCTGAAACTTTTTGCCTATAATTACATGCCCAAAATAGAGACACCAGGGTGAAAGTGGTTAAATATTGTCCAAAATCAATTGGCTAATGGGATTGGCTGACTCCACTGGCTTGAAATGCCAAGCTCAGCATTTCAAAACCTGCCATGTGTCAGCATACAGTAATCTACAAAGAGTTACAGCAGGAACCGTGGATGGTGTATGTATATGACCCCCAACTTCTGTAACCAGCAATTCATAAATTATAAGTTCAGCTCAAAATACAACCTTGTTCTTTAGGGGGAAAAACACTAATGATAATTGGTCCCATTATACCTCTAACATAGAGGCCTTATTAAAAAAGATGAACTAAAACGAGAGAGAGGGAGAGAGAGAGAGAGAGAGAGAAAGATAATTGGTTGCCAGTTCCATACAGTATCACTAGGAGGTGAATGGTTATAAAAGTGTGTGTGTGTGTGTGTGTGTGTGTGTGTGTGTGTGTGGGGGGGGGGGGGGGGGGGGTATACTATATGGATTTATGGAAATAGATTGGCATGCTTCTTGTTATGTGAGATGTTGGGGTCTCTCTCTCTCAAGCACCACTGAAACACCTTGAGACCAAATGAATAGCAATGATAGACATGGAAATATATAGTTTATCTTTTATTTATTTGCTTATTTGTTTTACAGTTGAATACAGCACAGCCTCAGTTGTCATAATGCACGAATCCTGCAATTAAACAAAGAGCTCCAGCAGTGAGAGATAAATAAACACAGCGCCTTGTCTTTCTCAGTTGGAATGTTGCAGCAGGAATCCACATACCGGTAATCACCATGAGATGGACACATCGGGCTCAACTGTATTTCCTTCTTATAATTTTTTTATTATTTTTTTATCACATAAAGTTAGACTCAGTCAATCCAAAATGACTGGAGTGTGAATGTCACATCGACCAAGTGTCACGCATCAGGCTTCACACACTCACTCACACGCACGCACGCACATGGCAACTGGCACTGAGGAGCATCAAAGCCTATACACTACTGATACTTTGATGTAACCTTACATCATACTCTTATGGTATAGTGCTGAATTAAATTGGAGCGGCTGTGGCTCAGGAGGTAGAGAAGGTCATCCAATGATCCATGGGTCGGCAGTTGGAATCCCGGCTCCTCCTGTCTACATGTCGAAGTGTCCTTGGGCAAGACACTGAACCCTACATTGCATCCAATGAGTCGGTCGGTGTGAGCTTGCCACCATTGGTGTGTGAATGTTGGAAGTGAGGACGCTGGCGTCGACTGTTCGCCACTGCACCTCCCAATGTATGAATGAATGAACCATTGTAAGCGCTTTGAGTAGGCACGTAAGTGCATAGAAAAGCGCTATAAAAATGCAATTCATTAACCAATTAGCTGCTCCGGGCGGAACGTTCCGTCAGAAGGAATCCAACTAGCAACTGCTTCTGGTGTAATGTTCCATCTGATAAGCTTTATTATTGATAAACCGGATCGCTGATTTCTATTTTTTCATTATAATTTTGGCTTGGCCTTTCCTTCTTTAGCGATCCTAGACCGGGTTGCGCAACCACGCTGCCGTCCACCTCCCATTATACAGGCTGACTAAAAAGCTGAATAACTCGAAATCAGAAAATGTTTGTAAAGTTTGCCAATAATGAGAGGCCCAAAACAAAAGGTATGCCAGGTTGAAAGTGTTTTTAAAAATAGATATTCCGATACCGGCCAAACCGATATATTGGTCTGTCACTACTCGCAACCTCTGCCTGCAGCTGTAAGGTGAAGTGATGATCTTTAAAAAGTGCTCAAAGTACTGGGAGGTAAAGGCCAGCCAAAGACTATCAATTATATGGAGAGACTGTTGACTTTGTAATGGTTTTGGGGTTATACATACTTATTGGCTCTGTGATGGACAATGGGGTTTATATGCACTTGGAGGGCACAGAGTGGCGGATTTAAGCAGAGCAAGGTGACTCTATTTCTACATTTCATTTTTCCTGCATGTCTCGAGCCACTTTAGTTGTGAACCTTTCACGTTTATACAGTAGCTTGACAATCAATTATTGTGCCATAAACCCCAGGTACTGTTCAACATTTTTAATTCCCTTATAAATCTCTGTGATGCCTCCCCCCTCATCCCATCACTTCCTCTATGTGAGAATTTCCAACGATTCTTTATAGTGTTCTAAGTTAATATTTTAGTAAAAGCACAGTCACAATGCAGAATATTTAGGTAATTAGTAGGTAAAATCTTTCGGTCTGCTTGTGTGGCACTGAAAACGTAGTTTTTCACTGACGTGCGTCAGAACCTCAGGCTCAGACACAGGGCTGATCAATGCACAGCATCACAGCCTCAACTTGCCCACTGTGATCTTCTCACTTGCTGGTCGAAGTTGTCAGTGTGGGTAACACCTCCGGTGTCAGGTGTGTGATATCTTTTCATGGATCTTAATTATTACCAATAGCAGGATGCATCCAGCACATTGTTCCATGATCCACCGTCCACAGGCTGTTGAAAGCCACTGTTTCATGTACAGTATTCATTTGCGACAGTTTCCTTACATATATTAAGTTTTGGCTGTTATCATATGAAGGCCACAACCTGACCTCGCCTGGTGGAGACCTGTGCCTGGGAACTTTATTGTTTATTTTCTTTTTTTTTGGGGGGGGGGGCCTCAAGCTCCCAACGACTCCTGTGAATACACATATAGGCCTGAAAGGGATTAATGTGGTGATGTGTTTATTCGTTGTCCTGCAGGTGGAGTCTCCGCTGGCTGTGGATGCGGTGTTGGGACAGTCGTCGTTCTCTGTCACAGATGAAAAGGTGTCCATCTCAGAGCTGCGTGTCCATGCCATATCTGGCCTGAGTCTGTCCCTCCAGCACAGCCCTGGAAACAGCCACACCATGGTGGCCAAGGCCTATGGGCTCCAGACGCTCACCTCGCCCAAACAGGTTAGCTATTATTCAATTCATCATGTTGTGGAATGAAGAATGAAACATCGGACCATTGCACACTTTAAACAATCCTTTGCTATGATACTCACTATTCATTAGCACTACCGGTATTTGTTTTTCGTCAGCTATGACTGATAACTGCTATTTGTACCAGCAGCTGTGGCGACTATACGAAAAACAAAATTATTATTTGTCCTAAATTGATATAAAATGACTGATATGTCTTACAATATATCATTTTGCCTGTCATACAACTGTATAACAGGCAAAATGATCCCTGTGAATGAACCTTCTAGTGGTTATAACATATTGTTAGGCTATAGCTACCAAACATCCAGTATGTGTTGTGCACAGCAAACTGCAAAAAGAATGGATTAGTCCGGCAGCCGACAGGCTTCTTTTGTTTAAAGTGGGAAATTTGGTATATAGACTTTTTTATTGGCCTAAAATATTGTCTATAATATAGACAATATTTTAATATATGTATACATACATTCATGAATCCACTTGCTGACCGGCTGTCACTATTGGGCAATTTTCTTTATAGGAGTTTCTTGTGACCCTATCATTAACATCCTATGGCAGGCCAAAATGTCAAACTTTCCTCTGCTTTAAATAGCATGTGACATGTCAAACTAGGGGTTTTTCATGATTCTGAATCCATTCCAAGCCTTGTGGTGTTGATGGCAGGAACTCTTCTGACAAAATCTGTCAGGCCACCCCGAGGCATGCAGGGCACATCCCCTGTTGCATTCCCCGATGATGAGAGAGGGAATGGATTCAGAATCATGAAAACCCCCTAGTTTGACATTTTTGCCTCACATATGACTATGAGATACCTATATGTACCATTGCCAACTTGCCAGTGACCATCAAAGTTTAGGACAGACTTCCCTATCTAATTGGAGCGTTTCTGCTCTTCACTCTGGACAGACGTAGCTGGTTCTACTTGCCTGCTGTGCTTCTCATGTGCACCTGTGTTGCTTCCTAAAAGTAATTGGTGTCTCCCCGTCCCGCAACTCTTTCTGCAGAGGAGTAAAATGTTTACTTACAGGAGAACAGCAAACTTTTTAATTTTCAATTTTTTTGCCTGCCACTATTAATGAGTAAAACAGTGGATTAATATTATTTCGGTCAGGTCCCCTCAGCTTCCAGACATTGTTTATTAGAGTGGACGACGCCAGTTTGAGTTGTTGTGTTGCACTATCCAAAATTGGTTTCTTTCTTTTATTTATTTTTATATCGAATAATCTATCAGCATTGGTCCATATTTCTACGGTAAGCTGTTGGAACCGTCTCTGCTTTACATTATTAAAATATTACTTTCAAGGCACACTGCATCACATGCACAAGCAAGAAGTGAGGAGACAGCGGAATTAGTTCCTTGTCTCTTCCTTTGTGCCTTGACAATGAGAGCTGAGGCTTTGTGGGTGCTATTCTCTATGGAAGTAATTGGTCAGTATTTCACGTAAATGGAAATGTGTATACACAGTGAAAACCTCAGTGTTCAATTATCCATTTGTATCTCCGAGAGTGTACAAGTGTAACCGAACAGGACCTTACAGGTCCATTTGGTTACATTTGTACACTCTGAGTTAAAAGAACATTGAGGCTTTTACAGTGCATGCGTTTTCTACACTACCATGCCCTTCCACTGGTCTTCCCTGCATGGCCAAACAACCACATCGAGCTTCCACGCGAGAGAAGTAGCATTTAATTCCAATTTTTCTTGCTCTCCGCTTCCCGGCCACCTTGAAATTTAATTATTGTAATGTATTGTCCTAAGTGCTCTCCAAGGCCTGGCCATAAAAGGCAGCCGAGCCCTCTGCCAGCGCAGATCTCACAAGAGTGCTGGAGCTATTTCAAGCTATTTGATTCTGTTTCGCAGGGAAACTTTCTAAATGTCCCCTATTACTCTAGAATGGAATGAAAGTCATAAAGAATATATGGGCGGAAGTTGACAGCCGAGAGTCTTTTTGTCCTATTTCCTTTCCAATTGACCAGGTCTAAAACCGCTGACTCCAATAAATACTCCCCAGATGACAAGTTTAGTATTGTCATTATAACTCATTACGTTAACAATGACTTTCATGCCTCCTAGTGATTACTTTTGATGGCTGCTTAAATAAATAGCTAAATATATTATGCATTACTTCTCATAATGGAAATAGAAATTAATGCAAAGTTACCGTGAGAATCATATTTCTGCTGGAGTGTTATACATACATATTTTATAAGCCCAGCCATTTATGCTGAATTAATGTTGTCATTCATTTCCAGTTGCAGTAAAGTGCAAACTGAAGCCTGACAGGTAGCTGTGATGCTATTCTGCTCGATTTTACACATAGTGAAAATATGCACGTTAGATTCATTTAAAGGAAATGTGTGCTAACGGTTAAGTGGTGTGTGCCGTACACCAACAGATTGCACACATCTTTATTTCTCAACATAATATTTTAAATATTTTGTCAGTGTCATACAACCTTATCTTAACTTTTTGTTTTAGTTTTTCCTGTGTCAGCCCTCGTTATATGCATTGAGCAGACTCGTAACGACAGGGAATGGGATGCAGTGTTCAATGTATTATTCAAATTATGCATATCAAATACTCCCTCATTCTGACACGCTGACATGGCAGAGCTCTGGCTCCAATCCAGGAATCCTTCTTGCACGCTGTCTCTCTTGGCAACTTGCTCAGAAACGAAAAGGCTACAGTATGTCAGAGAGAGATCTGTTTCCCTGCATATAGTCAGTATTCCCAGCAGGTGCAGTGTGAGCGGTTGAGTTTATTATTATTTTTTAGCAAGTTTTTGTGAACAAAAACAAAAGTAAAAAAATCAGCCTTGTGGTGTTGATGGCAAGAACTCTTCTGACGCAGACAAAATCTGTCAGGCCACCCCGAGGCATGCAGGGCACATCCCCTGTTGCTTTCCCCGATGATGAGAGAGGGGAAACACAACATGTGAGCGAGGCCATGATGACACACACAAACACACACAAACATCACAGATCCTGAGTGGAACATTGTGCATTTAGAGCCATGTGCCGGGCAGTACCGCTGCGGTGTTGTACATGGCGGGACAACACTGCTCGCTTTAAAGTGGTGCACCGCTGTGCTCGTCAGTGCGCTGCGTGCCTGTTTGGGCTTGCGTGCTAAGTACATTGTTCTGATGTTCAGGGATGCTTCAGGGATTGGCAGAACTTCAAAGGCCATTAATCAAATCAAATCAAAGGCCGGGGCGTGACAGGAGAACATCTCATCCACTTAGATATTCTCCCTTAGAGATACTACACAAGTCTGGATCGTGGCTGTTTTATAGCCCAAATAGTTTTATTTTCTTCTGTTGTGATTTTAATATGCTTTGTTGACTTTCATAGGGCTGTTTGCAATATCTTAAAATAACCTAATGCTAAGTTGCTAACAGCCAGTGTAAAAAAAATAATAAGTAAGCATTTAAGCCCTACATTTTTCCAATAAAAAAATAAATGTACACAATTCAACCTTGCTCAACAGCCACATCTCTGTCTTTGCTTTGACAGGAGGCCAGTTTGTCCATATGGATGTACTACACTGACAGCACAGCAGCCCCGCTGAGCTACTTCGACCCCAAGGACTACAACCTCAATGCCTCCACGTCTGATGACAAGATTGCGTCGGTCTCCCAGGAGCCCCAGCAGCGCTGGCCCGTGGTGGTGGCAGAGGGCGAAGGGTCCGGCGAGCTGGTGCGAGTCGAGATGACCATATGCGAGGCCTGTCAGAAGACCAAGCGCAAGAGCATCATCGCGTCGGCCGGCGTCTACGTGAAGGTCCGCTTTGGCCCGGAGGATGACTCCGAGGAGGAGGTGAACACGGAGGGCGAGGGTGAGCCAGCCGCCCCCACCAGGCGGCCCGTCGTCGACTCAAATGTTGGAGGCCGCATCTACGAGACGTCGAACGAGCAGCCCGCCAGCGTCCCCATAGACTACACCAACTTCCCCACCGTCAGCAACCAGGAGAGGCCCACCGAGGGCGAGGAGGAGGAGGAGGAGGAGGACGATGATTATGTCCACTCGCCTCGCAATATGACCGACCTGGAGATCGGCATGTATGCCCTGCTGGGCGTCTTCTGCCTGGCCATCTTGGTGTTCCTCATCAACTGCATCGTCTTTGTGCTCAAGTACCGCCACAAGAGGATCCCCCCGGAGGGCCAGGCCAACATGGACCACTCCCACCACTGGGTGTTCCTGGGAAACGGCCAGCCGCTGAGGGCACAGAGCGACCTCTCACCACAGCAGGTGGAGAGCCCCAGCAACGCCCTGGAGGCCGGACAGACGTGTTGCCACGGCGACCACCACAGCAGCGGCAGCTCCCAGACCAGTGTTCAGAGCCAGGTCCACGGGCGGGGTGACGGCAGCTCGGGGGGCTCAACTAAAGAGAACGGCGAGGAGGCCAGTTCACCCACCTCCAAGCGCAAGAGGGTCAAGTTCACCACCTTCACCACGCTGCCCACAGAGGACATGCCCTACAACTCCATCCCCATAGCGGACGAAGAGGACATTCAGTGGGTCTGCCAGGACATGGGATTTCAAGACCCAGAGGAACTGCACGATTACATGCGCAGAATAAAAGAAATAGCCTGAGACCAAGAGCGCGAGAGGCGCGCTGCCTTCGGCTTTCTAAAAGAAACGTTCCTTTCTATTTTTCTCTCTTTCACTCGAGTGAAAGATAATTTTTCACAAAAATATAAAAGAATACGGCCAGCTATTGGTTGTGGTTAGGGTTCGTTTCATTACTGTTTGCACAGTGCTCCCCAAGCCACCCCCCACCCCCCGCCCCACTCACACTATTTAGAACACAATGACATTATAGGCCAGAAGACCCCAATCTGAACTGACAGACGAATGATGCGTTTCGATTGGAAGCACTGTGCTATGGCCTCTCATGAAAAGTGCTGCTTTCGGGGCAATGCCTGATATGGACAGGTGTATGGAAGGAATCTGGTTAGTGGTTATGGCCCCGTTTTACCACTATATTAAAACTCCATACCAAGAGACCTTTGATGAACACATTTCTGTCAGAGGGTCTTTGTGAAAGCTACTATATTATGAAATCATTTTTGGTTTTGCCAAAGAAGGGAAAGCATTCTTTTCAGTGGCAAAAAAAAACTTTCCTCATTGTCGTTCTTGGTGCAGCACACTCAATGATTTGTATTCAAATTCATTCCTGACATTTTTCTACATTTCATAGGTGGACAAAAGCAGTGCCCTACTACTATTTCATCTGGTCCTAAGCAAATGTAATGCCTTATACAAAATGGTCACGGTTCACAGCTTGTATCATTTCTGACACCCTGTTTTCTCCCTGTGGCTGGAGACAGTGTAGTAAGAGCAACTAGTTAACATACTACCGCTGATTTCAAGACATGTGGTATGAAAAGAGAGGAGCTTGCATATTGTAAGGAGCTCCGACATTGTTTGCATGCAAGGGGATCTTGAGGCACAATCAGAATCAGTTTCCAAATTTAATGTTTGTATTGTAATTATGTAATCATTAATACACTCATTACTAAATTGCATATGTTATCATGCATTATTTACATGCATGCCATGTCAGGCCGAAATGCACACAGGCCCCTCCTAGTAGACAGTATGTATTCATCATATGCAGCTGAAGTTGCATATCAACTAGTAGCTCACGCCAAGTTAAACTGTAGCTAGATGTTGAGGGCTTGGACCATTAAGCAGTCAGATGGAGGCTCCCCTTGGTACACGAAGTATTGAGCTGATAGCTTTTTAACAAAATTGTATGTGATTTGGCACTGCTATGTATTTTTTATTCATCTTTTTTATGATTTATTTTTCTCCAACAAGCTTGGCAGGCCTTCAGCCTAATGGTGTCTGACAAGGTCATAAAGGGGAATGCAGATGGACACGTGCCCACGCCGTACCCAGTGTCCTTTTCAATACTGCAGGAAGGGGCTCACATGTACCCGACATGATTGCCTAGATAAAACCAGTCACTTCCAGTCATCTCTTAAATCATGACGATCCCTTGTGTCATGCTGTGTTTTTGTTCTCCGTTCAGGTCAGTCTGAGCTCGGAGGTCAGAAAGATGCTTTGTCAGAAGTGGATCAGAGAGGGGACCAAAAGCCTAGTACTCTAATGCTATATAATTATACACTGCAGACAAAGTACTGTATGAATCAGGCTTTAGAGGAATCAGTGGTACGGTAACGCTACTGAGACAAGAAGCTCTTCAGATGCTGTGGTTGTGGTTGTGATGCCATGAAAATAATGTTTTGAATATCTCAGGACTCTGACTTGGTAAACCGAAATCCTAAGTTTGACAGTGTGGGGTTTTTCGTTTTGCACAAATCAGAATGATTGCAGACGCTCAGCAAATGGGTATGGTTTGTTGGTGGGATTGTGCAAAGGAGATGAATGTTGAGTTGAGCTTTTAAAGGTCCACCGATTCTGGTTTAAACTACATTTTAAACTGCAAGTAAATTAGTACACATACAAAGGAGCTGTCACAATTTCAACATAACTGAGTAAATTACACATAGATTTGTGATTGCAGTTGCCATATAATTAGGAGAGTTGCTGTAGCGTATGACCAGAGATCACTTGGTGAAAAAAAGAGACAAAGGAGTTTCAATAACGCTTCCCCTTATTTTTGTTTTTCTTTTTTGACTGACTGACTGACTGACATTGTCATTGACACTGATCATCGTATGCGGGCGCATGCCACTTGTTTACTCAGTGATAATGAGAATTGGCTCAAATTATCTTTAAAAATCATGAATCAAAATGTGTTATTTTGTTGATATTTTAGTAGTATTTAGTCCTCTTTTTTTAAGACTAAATCCAGAACTCAAGTATGTTAATGCTAGATCACCAGAGGGAAGACAAATATTCATCTGAAAGTGATTGTCTGAGCTCCCAATACACAGACCATAATGTCACATTGAAAATATATGTAATTTCAAGATGTAAATGGTTTGTTTATAATAGTTGTAAATATTGGACCATGCTGGACCTGTATTTTAGTCATGGTGGGATCTGAAATATTCAGAGATTATTTTACATCAGCATCCTACCCATCACGAATATTATATAATGTATATAATTACCTAATTATTATACTCCAAAAACTAAATCCTGGATTGGGGCTTTAAGGATTTGACTTTCTGCATGCCCTCTATACATTCCATGTGATTTAAATAAATAACAACCGTAATCTAGTGTTTGATAAAAATGTCTTTGACAGTCCAAGCCCTCCCTTCAGTCACAGGATTACCATGAAACTAAGTCAGTCACAGGCCTCCCACCCCCCCACCCCCCCCCCCCCAATTCACACTGTGGTGTCTCAGGATGAATGTAGGATTCTCAGCTGTACTTCGCCTCTTGTATTAACACGGTCGGCCCAAATCAGGACACTGCTTAATACTAGATTCTAAGTTTCTAATAGCAGCTTTTTACAGTGTTTTATTGACATTTTTCCACGTTAGCACATGCATTTGCCATTGCACTGTTGTATGTCTCTGAACCATTTTATTGCTCAAGTCATTTTATAGTCTCTCTCCCCTTGTGTATATACTGTATGTACATGACGTTTTGTTTTTGTTCTTTGTGTAATGCCACTGTGGTGATGGTGTGCATACTGGACTTTCTGTATTTCCTCCAAGCTGCTACTAGAGACTCTTGTCGTCTTTCCTACGATGTGATTGAACACCTTGAGACGTATACTCCTCGCTCCCCTCCTTGGAAGACTGTGACATATGCAGCTCCACTGGCTGTACCAAGCGACGTCACACTAAAGATAATATGTTCATGTATAGAGCACTGTTACATTTCCTGTATTCTCTTGAGAAACGGCTCCTTGTATTTCCTCCCCGTTATATGTACAGTACTAAAGACAATGTAATACACAAACCGTGTCCTTTCTACTCCTCGCAAAACCATTCAAACAAAACAAGATTTATAGTGTTGTATTGTTTTCATCCAGTAGTAAAAGTGTTGCTCTTTGCACAAGGTATTTCATAATGAAATCAGTTTCCTTGCGGTGATATTTACTCGCTGTCCTTGACACAGATAGGATGCTGCTATAGCATAATTCAAAGTAGGTTACTATGTTCAGGGTTGTTTTTTAGAAGCCTATCCTTTGCCAGCATATCCTGTACTGTCACTGACCAGTAATGACTCCGTTGTTAGGGCATAAATCATTTTGTGTACACACATTTTTTTGTTATTGAGAAATTGGCAAATGTTTCCAGTCAGCACTTGCTAGAAATGCAAAGGCCCCAAGAAAGTATTACTCTCCCAAATTGACTGCAAGTCGATGTGTGCCTCAGCCATTATTCTCAATATTAGTGTTTCTATCTACAGTAAGAATAGCTTTCAAAATGTATTGTGTCATGTAATATTAGTGTTGGTATCTACGGTAAGTACATATAACTTTCAGAATGTATTGTATCATTGTAATATTGGTATCTACCATAAGCTTTCAAAAGTTATTTTTCTGATTGTTTTTAAACACTTATTCCTCCACTGGCTACCAGATAGGCAATGAGAGATGCACAGCCTAGCACAACAATCCTCAAATAACCTTACAATAACTCTGACTTTATCGCTGTTTTACTACATCGCTGTATGTGGTCAGACTGTGAGACTGCACTGCACAGTGACGGGGTTAGTAGGAATATAAATTATTGAAAGATAAGAATGTCTGAGGGGCCGGAACACATTTTGTTGATCCTGGATTTCAACATACTTGAAGATTCCAGCGGCAGAAAGTCAAGTCATATTTTGCAGTCTAAGAACAAGTCACACATAACTGGCTGACTTACAGAGCACGGACACGCAATTTGAAATAGCCGTAGGCATATTGCATTATTCACTCAGCTCTCTTTAATACACGCAATCTTGTAGTGATTTCTCCAAGCGCTCAAATTGAAGTTTTGATGATTTAATGGATTTAAATGTCATGTGCATCGCACACCCTGCTGGGTGCACATAGGGGCATTAGTGGGGATGCACCGATTTGCAGCAACAAGAACAACAAAAGTGGAAATACTGTAAAAGTGGCAGGGGTGTAAGTTCCAACACATGGTGGTAGGATAAATATATTTTCTCACACGTGAATCGAAAGCCTTCAACTGATCACTCTGTCTCTTTCATCGGCTTAAGGCGGTACATTCTCTGTCAACAATTTGTAGAAGAATATTTTGCATGATTTAAAAGTGATTTAAAACAATGTAATATAATGAAGGCTTAGTTGAAACATAATGATTATCCTAATTTCATGCAAGTACAATCACGTTATCAGTGATGTGATCTGATTTCCCAGAAGTTGGCTCGTCGGCTCTGAGTGATCTATTCTAACCTGTCAGGCTGTCACTGGGTATTTCTGATCTTTCAACATGACTGGCACCTGTCACCAGGCTCCATCAAACACCTATGATCCAGCTGGGGTTACCTCCAAGTCGTGAGTGAAATACAGATTGTTCCCTTGACCACCTTCATGGGCCCTCTGTGGAATTGTTCTGTTTTAACCACAACGCTACACTGACTGTACACATGTTCATGTATAGCAGACTATTGCAGTAGCCTATATTCGTTCAACATGTTTTTAGTTGAACCAAAATGTTTTTGTTTTTATTTTGTAGTGCAGATATCAGGGAAGTAGGCTATATCACTTTCCTGTCGTGAAGCTAAGCTTGATGAGGCTGGCTGTATGCCAACCTTCAAATATTTGATGTCAAATGCTGTTGTAGACACAGTTCTAAGTCAGTGAATTTGTTTGATCAATCAATCACCAGAAGTAATTTCATCCCGGACTCGATCGAGGCTACCTTTCTATTTTATTAGCCTAAACGTGTTGGATATTTACACTTGTAATGTTCAGCAAATGAGCTAAGTTCTCTTTGGTTGATAAGAGCAACCACAGCTTGCCAAACCAAAGTGAAACCACTGCAGTGCTCATGTTGTAACATTTTCTTCTGACATTTCTTTTAATACTAGCGGAATTTTGGGACTTGTTTCCTAAGTAACAATATGGGCTCCATTTTCGTCACCGCTAAAGCCCTTATCACTAAACTTCTTTGCCTTTTTTACTATTTTGAAAAACATTTTTTAATAGTTCAACTAACATTGACACGTTGTGAGCTTGTAGACTGGCCATTTTAACTATTCAAAAATGTTTAGCAAAATAGTAAAAAAAGGCAAAGAAGTTTAGCGGTGACAAAAATAGAGCCCAAGGTGTTGTTAGTCCTGTACCACAGATCAACAGAAACACTGCTAATAAGTGCCAATACTGTACATGCAACGTACAAATACAAAAATGCTAAATGCACTTAATGTCTTGGTAAAAGAGCGCTGGGACACAGAAGCCCATGTTAGAAAATCATAATGAGTTCATGCTCCCTTTTGACATAACATATGAATGTTCCAGCCTGAGAGCTTCTGAGGCTAAATTGAATAGTCCATTAGGTCTTGGAGCAAGTCATTAGTCATTCATTACAGTTCACCAGTGCCTGCTGGTGTATGGTAGGTACGTTATTCTTTTAAAATGAGTCGGTCTGTCCTAGCTTGCCACCATTGGTGTGTGAATGTGGGAAGTGAGGACGCTGACGTCGACTGTTCGCCGCTTCACCTCCCAATGTACTGTATGAATTGGCCAAAAAATCTTTATGCCTTTCATTGCGTGACACAAAACTCCATATATGGGCATAAGAGGGACATAGCCAGATAGATTACAAGTAATTTATGCCAAAACGTCCACTTAAAGACAAGATATCTCAAAATCATAGCGCCAGATTGCCATGAAATTTATTGGGAAAATGTATGCTCCACGAAGGATGAGCCCTACTGATTTTGGTAACCCCCACGACCTTTCCTCCGGTAACCCCCACGACCTTTCCTCCGGCTCCACCTGTAGTCTCCCTTATCAGTCACTAACAGTGTTGTTAAGTAACTAAAGTAATATATTACTTTCAGTAATATTATTAGTTTTTTCCAGTAATTAGTAACGTTACTTTCACATTTTGAGTAATAATATTACATTATTACACTTTTTTCCATTGGTGTATGTATAGGGCCTTAGTCCTACTCCTCCTCCCAGCCAATACTCCCCACTGACTCCCCCTTTTGATTTATATCAACAGGGCATGTGAGCTCAAACCCACAATTTAACATTTTGGTTTTACGATGTTGATATACATTTTGTATTCATCCTTAGGACCCCAAATCACACCTTGGAAAGCATGAGTGTCAATTTCAAACAAAGTGTTTTTTGACTGGGGGGGTCATATTTTGACAGTCACGATTTGACCCCCAGTATTAGGATGTATTAGGGGTGTTGATATTCACTCATCAGCCAACACTTCCCACTGACAGGTTAGTTACTTTTGGCAGGGAGTAATAAGTAGTGTAACTATATGACTTTTTTAAAGTAATTAGTAATAAATTACTGTACTGTAACTTTGACAACACTGGTCACTAATATGAATACATTGATCACTTTGGCCTGGTTGGGTATTATAAGCAGCACAGCCTCTAGGGGGAGCTAGTGGGGCATTTAGATTTAGATTCTCTCTCTCAATATTCTATTGAAGCTCGTAGAAGGTCTTGTTGTAATTAACTTACCAGTCAATGTGGTTTCCATTTCTGTGGTAAAGACGACAGAAAAAAACAACAAACAAACTAGATCAATAGCGTTCATCCACAGCATGAGACATTCAATGGGTTTGCGTGTGTTTAATTTGCTGTGGCCTTTACGGGCAAGGCCTCTGTCAGAGGCACTGGTGCTCTCGGGACCAGTGACCATAACAACAGGGAGTTTGATCAAACCGTCGATCATTCCCTTTAAACACTAAATTCTCCGTCAATGGCTCATTCCAGGCTTGCCCTTGTTGTTTGTAGCCTTAATTCACATGGGTTATATATCCTATGGGTGTTAGGAAATGACAAAAAATAATTAGACACATAGCCTACAATTGAACTATATATTGTGTGTGTGTGTGTGTGTGTGTGTGTGTGTGTGTGTGTGTGTGTGTGTGTGTGTGTGTGTGTGTGTGTGTGTGTGTGTGTGTGTGTGTGTGTGTGTGTGTGTGTGTGCGCGTGTGTGTGTGTGTGCGTGTGCGTGTGTGTAATACCACTTATATATCACTTGCCTGACTTGAGTGGCTTGCAGGCTTGAGTGGTAAAGGTCTGGCCAGAAGCCCTCCCCACAAGAAATGATAATAGGAGTTGGTCTGTGAAGGGATAATGTTCTTCCCCAGACCAATCTGTGGTTTCCGTGCTATGTGGTTAATGTGGCTCACACTGCAGGGTGACTGCTGCTCCCTGGATGTAATGCAGGGTGGTAGGACGTGTTAGACTGCAGCTGGACAGATATGTTTGTGTCTCTCATGTCCAATATCTCTCTCACCAAAGCCATGTTGTTCTGTGCGTTTTGGCAGCTGAGTGCCTTGCAGGAGCTTTGCTAAACTTATCAGAATGGCAGACAGACAGAGGTAAAACAATATTTTTTTGCTTTCTATCCCTGTGCTAGGGCCGCTGTTCGCTTTCCTGCACAGAATGAGATAACAACTGGTGAATAGGTCTAATAAAGTAAAAACACAAACATGTTTGTTTAGTACCTTAGCTTTATAGTGGGCCAGGGCAGCTGAATCCTGTTTGATATTCGATTTGGACACAGTCTTGGAAGCATTAGTGCACAATCACAGGCTTAACAGGGAGGCAGACTGAGGTAGAGGTAGCTATAATACATTTCCCGTCAGTCAGTTAGTCACCCCAGGATTGACCATATATGGTCAAGCCTTGTGACATCATGTGACATCATCAGGGATGGAGAAATATTGACGAGGGATCTCTGGGATCACCTGGGGTGACTAACTGTCAACTGACTGACTGGAAATGTATATCTGACCTCAAATTTCAAACCCTTAGATCTCCATATATGGATGAATTTGCATTGGGCGTTATATGTAGATAGCATGGCATGTTATAGAGCAGTGGTTCCCAAACTGGTGCGTACACCCCTTGTGGTGCGCGAGCGCCTTCTAGGGGGTGCGCGATATGAAAAGGCTAGTGGTGGTGCTATGGTTTTATTTTAAATAGCCTATATTAACATATTATGCAAATATATGGCAAGTATATGCATTTTCATCCCAACTTCACAGCCAGGTGTAAATGATGGATGCTTACTAGATTTAAGTTAAAATTAAATGACAATTTAATTCAATGACAACATAGTTTTTTTTCCTAGATAAAGGAGGTGGTTCAACTTACCCCATTCTGCCATTCTCCCCCCATCCCTACCTCTATATCTAATGGGCAGCTTGCCACAAAACTTTTCTGTCCAACATCATGGTCCCAAAAAGTACGGTATATCTGGAAAACTTCAGGCTGAATATGCAGAAAGTACAGTAACCCACTACTAACCGCATCATATTCAGAGCTTGCAGGTTAGAGGACAAAGCAGGATGTACTCTGTGGCCACATAGCCCAGAGGAAAATCATCAATGACCTCACTATAAGGGACACGCTGCTCAGCATGACCTCCGTAGAACTCAGAAAACTTTTAACATCAGCTTGCCAAGTGAGAGTATAGACCTAGTAACATTTTAACAGTCTCTGCCCCTTATTGCACACCTTCTATTTTGTACACCTTCTATATGTCTGTGTAAATTAGGAGGAGCCTTCAGATTCCTAAACGACATGTCCACATATAAAGAGATTGTAGGCCTATTTAAGATTCAAAATATGTGTTATTGGACATTCCAAAGTCAATACTTTTGATTGACCCACTATAATCCAAATGATTATGTAAAAATTCTTACAGCTTGTTTCCATTGTGATCCTTAGTTTGAGGTGTGTATGAGGTCATGCAGTCTGGTACTGGTCATGAGTGCATGAATGTGACCCTGGCCTGGGCCCATACATTTTGAAGTGGAAGCGTGGGTGTACCTGCCACAAAGTGTGGCAGGTACACCTGGGGTTAATAAAATAATACAGTAGGCCTACATACTGTAAAGAAGCACTCTTGTACTTGAGATAATACATTTAGCAGACAGTTTACTACTAAGAATATTCGTTGTTATGGGAATAATACTATTTTGGAGCATTTTATTAATTCCAGAGGGCCTGTGCATGTTTCTTGATTTTATTTATGCTATAGGGGCCCCTGAGCTGCTGTTGTGTGAGAGTTTGCCACAGGAGAAACTCAGGCAATGTTGTTTTCTTTTTTCCCCCAATATAACATATTATGTCCACAACCATCATTCTCAAGGCAAGGTGGGTTCTGTGGGTTCAAAGTGTGTTCTGACAGCAGACACTCCACTGCTGAGCCACAATTCTAGAGAGCCTATACCCTTATGGTGTTCTTTGCATACCGGGAAAAGAGAGTCCAATGTGATTACTGTTTATGTTGTTTGTTATCTCTGCCAAGTCGGAATGGCCAGTGGGCGAAAAGATGAAAAGAAAAAGTGCATCTGTGACCAGCTAATCTCCAGCATCGCTTCACTGAACTCTATTTTCCACATAGCTTCCTCATCCCTCATGTCCTGAATCCTGATCGATGGCTGCACCTCCACGACTGACACACACTCCTAAGAAAATACTTTTCTAGTTTGTTTACTTATTTATTTATGTTTTGCTTGATCCCCTGACCCCCTTGCATTTATGTCATAACAGGGAAACATTTTGAGAAAATACAGTAAGAAAACATTCAAAACAAATAGAAGATGTAAAAGCTCATAATGTCACATTTCAATGAAATGTGCACCTGCAGAAAGATACAAAGTCACTAAGGTGTAGAGGGGAAATAAGGACGTGTATTTTACGGCCATTTTAATTCTAATTTCGTATTTGACAAACACTATTCAGAATACGGTTTGGTGTTCTGAAAACTGTTTGTCAAATATATAAATGGTAAATTAAAACATAGAATATGGTTCGTGGATGTAGAGAGAGATGAGATGGAGAGATGGATTCAATAACTCAATTCAATAATTTATAGGTAAAGAAACGTTGAATAGGCTATATACTTCAATTACTTCCATAGCTTGGTTGTCATGATGAGATGATTGGCCCAAGGGCCAATTTCGTTTTAAATACCTATTTCTACGTTTTTAATGAACAATTTCTAAACAGTATTCACAAAAAGAAACATGATATTCTATGTTTTAATTTACCATTTATATATTTGACAAACAGTTTTCAGAACACCAAACCGTATTCTGAATACTGTTTGTCAAATACGAAATTAGAATTCAAATGGCCGTAAAAATACACGGACGGTCTGTGTATTTTTACGGCCATTTGATAGGGTCCGTGACGGACCCTATCAGATGGAGCATGGGACCAGCATTGACAATGGAACGCGCCGCAGGGGGCAGAGCAGAGTTTGCCGACTACGATCGACTAATCATGAAGATAAACAACATTACCCATCAGCCACGGCGCGCTCACAACTACGGCGAGTACAGTAGGACAGTTCTATCGCGCGATGAAAATAACTTTGACGAGAAGTGTGGAGTAAACGTCAAACTTTGTATCACAGACTCACAGTAGCTGATTAGGTTAATATTTCTGTTACCCCGTTGATGTAGTACAGGAACATAAATCAGATCGGTTGGACCCCACCGCCGTATAGTCCAGCAATATCCACGGATAACGCGTTTGACCAGAGCGAGCTAGCCATTCATTAACATTATGCAGGTACATTTAGCACAGTGAATTCATAACATATTGTTGCATGTTACTATTGCTGTAAACGTGGACGTGCACAGATCATGGTTGTTTTGAGAGCCGGTGTATGTCCAGGGCTGGATGAAGAGCTGATTGGAGACCTGCGTACAGCCTGCATCTCAACAGGTAGATATAGGCTAATTTATGTGGTGTCTGTCTGATGTGTTGATGTAGCCCCACAAGCAGAACCCAAATGTACTGAAGTTTCTGACACTTTTTAGACTCAGTAGCTTAAAGTCCAAATTTCATAAAAGCTTTATGGAGGGTTCCGAGAGGGGCTAGTGTTGATGTAGCCTAAGATTTAGACTCTCGTAGAGGTATTTTTCGATTCTGACGAGAGCAGACGTCAGAATCGAAAAATACCTCTATGAGAGTCTAAATCTTAGTCGTGTTGATGATTGTATTGTACATCATCATCATCATCATCATCATCATCATCATCATCATCAACACATCAGTGGACACAGTAACTAAGTAGTAACTAGGCTAAGTAGTAAATACATTTACTTGAGTAGTACTGTTCCTTTTTTATGATTCATATTTGTATTGCTTTTTCAGTTTTAGCCCAAAGAAATGCCTGAGGATGTAAATAAAAGAATCATACAAACAATTAAGACAACAAATGAAACAAGACTACTAACTAGACAAAAAGTAAATACAATAGAACAAACTTATACAGAAAAAGATAATACAATACAGACAATACAATACAATAAAGTATCTGTATTCTGTACTTTATTTAAGTAAATGTACTTTTGGATACTAATAGCTACTTGACTTTCACTTCACTAATCACTACATTTCAAAGACAAATGTTGAACGGTATTTAATTGACTCCATTCCTAGGAAAGGGAAACATACATTATAAATGTACATTTTTACAATATGGTGAAATTACAGACCTATAGGTCACAATGCATCGTGACTGATGCCCACACACTGGGAGCGTGTAGATCTGCTATTTTGTTGACTTGGCAGCTTTTACTTGATTGATTGACTACTTTATTAGACATAAATGTAAACGGTGCAGAGTATACTGTCAAACACTCAGTCTAAAAGGATAGCACTGAAAAAAGTCCTTGCGTCTTGTTTTCATGACAAGAAAAATAACAACAAAATTCAAATCATAAAAAAAAGAAAATGTAGTTGACTGAGTAATATTTGATCAGGACTCAGTATTTAAACTAAAGTTACAAGTATACCTGGACTTCGACCTAGAATGCCTGTGATCATTTAATTATACACCCATTAAATAATTCCAAAGACATGGAGTGAAATATGGTCCTCTAGTTTTATATCCATGTGAAAGTTCTGGCACAAAACGTGTATTTAGTCAATTATCTCCACTTTTTCTAGAGATGCACACGGACATCTTTCTCTCCGGGCGAGGCGGGCCGGAACAATCGATGAACTGATTTTACAAATACGTCATCACCAATTTACCAGGGAAACACAAAAGTTTGCAGTCACACAATTGGCAGGTGGTGTGATTAATTACCCAGCACCTATCGCAAAGCACCTGCCAATTGGCAGGTGCTTTGGTGATGACGTCTGCGGTAAACAGGACGTATTTGTAAAATCAGTTCATCGATTGTTCCGGCCCCCCTCGCCCGGAGAGAAAGATGTCTGTGCATCTCTTGAAAAAGTGGAGATAATTGACTAAATACACGTTTTGTGCCAGAACTTTCACATGGATATAAAACTAGAGGACCATATTTCACTCCACGTCTTTGGAATTATTTAATGGGTGAGTACAAACGGAGCATTCATCACATTTAGGCCGCGCATGTTAAAGTTCTACCAGAAATCAAGGAGGGCTTTCTATGGCTCTGTATGTGAAATACTGTACATACTGTATGTAACAACAAGAGCCGTTCTAGGGCTAACCTGGACTCAAGTACTGGGGTTGAGTGCTTCATCCACCACTGGATGATGATGATGATGATTACAATTTAGGCATTTAGCAGATACTCTTAACCCAGAGTGATTTACAGTAAGCAAGAATAACACATGGTAATATTACATCATATACATAGACATTAGCCTGGATCCAGCCCATAGACCCCGCCCACTCTCTGAGTGGACTGTCTTCGGAGTCTGATAATCAGGCTACATAGACATAGTCATCCAGGATCATAAGTAAGCTAGTAAGAACCTAACATCCGTCTAATAGTAGAATATCTGTACAATGAAACTGAGTATACACTAATACTATAGAGTGCTATGTCTATCTACATTACATATCCTTTGCATATGCATTTTAAGGCCGTCGAGTGCTACTCCAAGTGGCTCATTGATGATGATGATGATGATGATGTGATTCACTTTGATATCCAGCAACTAACAGCAAAAAACCCTTTGTTCTTTTCACAGTGGAGGATCTGGTGTCATCTGATATTGAGGATCTTGCTCAGAAATGTTCTGTGTCCTACAAGGTACAGTGGGCTACTGTAGTATGCATCACTGCACTGACATAAGTGAAACTATAAAAGTGCCCCTCTGGGCAGTGGGCACAGGTCTCCACCAGGAGGATAGGATTGTTTGTAATGTTTGGACAAAATGTTTAGGAGTAATATAAACATGTTTTATTTTATTTTTTATAGCGCCATCATGTGGCTGATTTACAATTTACAATTTAGGCATTTAGCAGACGCTCTTAATCCAGAGCGATTTACATTAAGCAAGAACAAAAAAGCATGGGAATACATCACATAAAACATTTATCATGAAACATGCGTAAGCTAAGAAAGTAACATTTTAAGTGGCATTTCTTCCATGGCATAGTGGGAATGTGCATGTGTAAATCGCACTCTGTTCATGATCTGAGCCATTTTGTTCTAAAGGGGCCAGTCGTGCAAACTTTACATGTCAATCGTAGCCAATCAGAATGGAATATTAAAAATATTGTGTGTTGATCACATTTGAGTGATGTATGGATAGATTCTGTGCAAGTAATGTAAAGAAATGTGTTTTGCAAAAATCGGTCTCATGGTGGCGCTATAACAGGCAGATGTGAAAATGCAGGGCAAAGGTTTTTCCATGGCCTCTAGGGAGTGTGCATACAAACAGCGCAGGCAGACCTTCGCGCACAGGTTCTTCTGACGCGGCTGTGCATGTAGATGTGCCTGAGCCCAAAGTTGTACACAGATGGGTGCAGTTATAGGTAAAACACGAATTGGCTTGTTATAGTGCCACTGATTGGGAATGTGCGTGTATAATTTCACGGAAATCTCACGCTGTGTTCATGATTTGTAATTGTGGCATTTTGTTCCAAACGGACCGATACTGCAAGCTTTGGAAGGGAATCTTAGCTAATCGGGATGGGAAATGGGACAGATCTGTGTTGATCACATGAATATAGAAATAGTGTATATCGATTTGCGTGATGTATGGAATAGAAATGTGTACGAGTAATGTAATGAAATGTGTTTTCAACACCCTCATCAAAGGCGGACGTGATCAAGCCTGAGCTTGTGTCCCATGCCCATTCTTGAGATTTTGACCAGCTGTTTAAATGGCAGACAAGGGACTATGCAGGGCATCCTCTTCCCTGAGCCAAGCCTACAGCTGACCGCATACCTAATAACTTAAAACTGACCATTTTCACTGGTAGAGTTAAGTAATATAAGTAACTATGCCCAAATTGGTAATGTCTAAGCGACGGCATCTCTTCTTGTAATCATCACATCACTGACTGTGGATGGATGGATGTTCACATCATGTAACAAATATGGCTGGCTAATTAAATGATTTGAAATACTTGGGCTACTCTTATTTAATGTCGCCCAGGCAGGGACCTACACAAAACATCTGTACATTATAATTCACAAATTATAGTTCACAATGCGTTGCTATGTGACACTGACACATCGTGGGATTATAGATGTGCTGTTTTCACTACTTTAATTTATTTTAACATCTAATCATTGATTTTTACTTCAACTACTTTGAGCTTCAACCAAACCTGCTTCCACTTGTGCTTGATCAGTGGTAGAGAACTACTGTATATGCATTGAAGTCAACTGACTTCTCTCCAACAACTGCCTGGGCTTCATTTTGTCAGCTATTGTCTTTGATCTCTGCTGCAGTATTTGAAGTGGGGGCTAAGAATAATGTCATGGGACCAGACAGTGCAATCTAGGGTTGCAAATTAGTCAGGCTTTACCAGTTTTTTCCTGTTGCACTTTCTCATGAGGCAGATTCTACAAATGTCATCTAAATCAGTAGTTCTCAAACTTTTTCATGCCAAGGACCTACATAATGATATGTATTTGGCCGCAGACCCCCATCTGAAAATGTTTTGTTTTTAAATATTTTTGCAAACACTTTCGAGATTTATGTTCATGTTCAACATGTTCAAAAATAGCAGATGTACACACTCACAGTGAAGTGACACGATGCAATCTTGTACAGTAGATCTGCTATTGTAGATCTACATCTGCTATTGTAGCTCTGCTATTTTTGAATAGCCAATGCAAAAATATATAAATGATATACAGATGCTTTCCCGGTTTTAATGGGTCAACCTACTTGACTGTACACTGTGTACAGTACATCTGAGGTGACCTTTTGTATTTCTGGAAATCCCAGAGGTCTGTCGATATTCCCAGAGGTCTGTCGATATACCATATTCCCCGGTGAAGTAAGGCTATCTTTAGTCCATCCTCATTGTATAAAATGATGTTGCTGTGATATACTCTATGCCAGGTTTTTATTTATTTATTTTTTAGTGTTTTTACTGTTTTATTTACTCGTCTATTTTCACTATTTACACACAGAACCTCTTAAGACTTAAAAGGTTAATCAATTTGTTGATATAATAAAAATAAAATGGATTAACTACTGCACCTTTTTGTTTGGCAGGCTCTGTTTGCCATTCGCAGAGTGCTCTTGGCCCAACACACAGCGTTCCCAGTCTCAGGCGCCGACCTGTATGATGAACTGTTGAGCTCCACAGCCATCCTCGGCACTGGAAACCAGAGGTAAATAATCACAATAATCATACTATAAGCCACCAAATCAAGAAACAATAATAATTATGTACGAGAGAAAGCGTCACTTTACAGTATGTCTGTGTGATTTAAGGATTATAGTTGTGATTGGTAGCAGGTAGCAAGGGAAAAGCCACCATAAAACAAAATGCAATTACAAACTCCTTATTTGTATTCCTAATGCTAAATTATATTGTGAATGGCTGTCTCAAAAAGCTCATCGTAAAAAAAGTAAACCGCTTTACACCGAATTGATGGTACCGTTATGGACTCATGGGATGTTTATTTAATCCTGTGTATCGTCGCTGTCGGATGGAAACCATGTATGTCCATTGTCCAAAACCAATCTTTTAAATATAGTTTTAAAACATTTTAAAATAGTGAAAATAGCCAATCTTGTAGATCAGCTATTTTCACTACTTTTGTAGTGAAAATAGTACAATACATGGATTCTGCCTGACAGCGGTGAAATTATTGTTGTCGGGCAGAAACCTCTCTCCATATGTTATGTTATTTAGTTTTTTCGTCAAATAAATGTCCTACTTCAGTGGTTCTCAACCAGTGGTCCGGCGGGGACCACCCTCAAGGATCCACGTTGTCCCCAGCTAAATGATGGAGAGTTGATGATAACCGAATGTTCCCTTATAGATCTTTATCTCTTGAGAGTGTAGCACGAAACCAAATTTACCCTTACGGGTCCATTTGGTTTAATTTTACGCTTTCAAAAGTTAAATTATTGTTAAACATCAGCATTACTTAATTTTCAAGTAGTTTACCGGTACACAAGTTGAGAATGTAAAATAATAGTTAGTTTGATCAATGTTTGCCTGTTATCTCTCCTATGGTCCTCAATACATCATGGAATTGTGAACAAAATCCTATTCACGTTTTGGGTCTAAGAGCCAATGGTGGTCATGGTGGTCCGTGGCTAAAATGGCGAATATATAATGGGCCTTGATATGAAAAGGGTTGAAATCCACTAGCCCAGCAGCCCTACTTGATCATACTACAGTGTCACACAAAAGCATCAGAAGTAGCTTGAAACTGAGCTGACACAATGCCATAGCATCCTTAGAACTGGTCTCAAAGTATCAGTGGAGCAGCTCTGGAAGGTGTCACTTGCTTGATGTCCTCTGTCCTCTCACATACAGTAGCAGTCTTATATAGCCACTGTCCTTTTAGTTTGGGGTTATGGGCAATACCATGTGAGTGTCCAGGTGCTCAAGGTCAAGGAGTGGTGCTATTACCAAACCTTTATCTTGAGTATGATTAATGAACAATAAAATACAGTACTACTGTCTCGTAGTGTCTCCATGCACTCTCCAGGGTGGTGGTGTGTTGAGTTAGGATATTATTTGTCCAGAGTAGGGAACCACAGTGACTAAGGGCATCTCGTTTATTGTTGTCTGCAAGTGTGTGCAAAGTAACTGTCCAACACACTGAGTGAAGACTCATTGGGCTGTATTTTGCGTGTCTTAAGTACCAGGTCTTATTACCTAACTTGAGTAAACTAAAGACCTGGAGGCGTGATCAATGCCATTTGGCTATTCTGAGTGGCCAAAGAGCATTGATCACGCCTCCAGGTCTTTAGTTTACTCAAGTTAGGTAATAAGACCTGGTACTTAAGACACGCAAAATACAGCCCATTGTCTGCTACTGTACTGTGTCTGATCCTGCAGTTTGCTCTCTGCAAATCTGAAGGCTTTGTTAGGTTGACATTTGAAAGTGAGAGAGTGTGTGCGACAGTCAAAGCTATCGCACATCTTAAGGCTCCCCAGTTTGCAGTGCTGAGCAACTGAACAGTATAGACTTTGTGAAGGACTACTATAAGTACTTGGGAACTATATCGGCTGTAAATGAACTTATTCCTGTAAACGGGCAATGGGAGGTATTTATTTTTCAAACAAGGTGTAAAATGTGAGGATTGTGTAAAAAATGTCTGACTCGAAAGTACTATGAATGAGATGAGGCTGTTGGTACTTCTTGGTTGGTACTTAGAACATCACACTCACTATTATTGTCAATTGGTGTCAGAGCATCATCTCATCCTCAAGCTTAGCTTCTAGGAACAAAAAAGCCAAGCTGTCCTGCCAGGTGTTCCTACTCTGGATGCTGTTCTTAGGAATCTAATGTACAGTTTTATGATGAGGCTAAATGACTCAAAAAACGAAATCATAATGACTTTGGCCATGCCCAAGAAGAGCAGCATCAGGTACTCCTCCTGCTTCTGTAAACACTGGAGAGAGTGTCTGTATGGTTTTTTAGATTTTGTTGCTGTTTTTCTTTTCTTTTTCTGTTGTATTGTCCCCTGTATTGTTAAATAAAGATTGATTGATTAAGGAAAGAATCACCAAGGCACTCCATCTTCACGTTTAAAACCTGAGTTAATTAAATTCATGGCATCAAATCAGGGTCCCTGACGAAGACCCATAGACCTTAATGGAGTCTTGAGAGTCTACACGTGTTGGTCATACTGGTTGCCTTGCTCAAAGAATTAATTCAACTCACGATTTTTGCCTGAAAATCGAGTGCCTTGGTGATCCTTTCCTTGACTATCTGCACCACTGGGGATTGACTATTAAGCAGTACTTACTTTGTGGAATTCTTTATTACTGGTATATCCTCAACTTAATTAAAGTTAGATTTGAGTTTTGGAGAGTTCAGTTGTTTTGAAGAAAGTCGTTCAAACATTTTGCTGGCTCACACCTCACGTGTGTTGTGTGGGCAAAGAAAATATGTTTTCTGTTTTCAGCTGGTGTGTAGTTGACTATATGACAACATTTTCATTTTTGGTCTCAGGAGGTAGAGCAGGTCGTCCAATGATCCCTGGGTCGGCGGTTCGAATCCCGGCTCCTCCTGTCCACATGTCGAAGTGTCCTTGGGCAAGACACTGAACCCTACATTGCCTACAATGTGTTGGTCGGTGTGAGCTTGCCACCATTGGTGCGTGAATGTGGGAAGTGAGGACGCTGGTGTCGACTGTTCGCCGCTTCACCTCCCAATGTATGAATGAATGAACCATTGTTAAGCGCTTTGAGCACTTGGAAAAGCGCTATAAAAATGCAATTCATTACTACTAGCAGCACTGTATCGTATTGTGATGCAGTAGTGTCCACACAATTAACATAGCAATTTAACAGGCTTACAGTAAGTGCATATTGATTTAGCCTACATGACACTGGTGGCTGATCTACCCTTCTCAACGCACTGTACAAAGCTTCGCTGATAAATATTATATTTTAAGTTCTACTCTGGTCACAGTTCAAGCCGGAATTGCTTCTGCTGTGTTGACCAATTTCCCCTGGGATTAATAAAGGCCATCTTATATTATGGTCATAATATGTATCTGCAACATCACACAGGAGAATGATTGGTTGGTAGATTTATTTTGGCATTTCTACTTTATTTCTGGTAGTGACAGCAGGAGAGAGAGGGGATGATATGCAGCTAACAGCACTGGTTTGAACCCAGACAAGCTGCAGGAAGCCTTATTTATCTGGAATGAGCCTTTACCTGGTGAGCCAAGCTGCCCCGGTGCCCCCCACACCCGGTTGGTAGAATTTCTACAGTTAACATACTATTTCAGTGTATATGAAGGAGCACAGGTGTTTGGCTGTCAAGTCTTTCTTTTTCAGCGGTTTACATACATTTGCTATTGCACTGGATGTGAGCTATCTGAGACAATCACCCATCAGGCTGATGTCATCCTCTGGGTTTTATGAAGCATGGCTGCCCTCTGCTGGTTTAAACGAGAATTCTCAAAGCCAACTGGTATGCATTTTTGTAGTGTTTTCAACAGTCTCCCAAGGTCTAAGATACGTCTAAAAAAACACACTCACACACATTAATTAATATATATATATATGTGTATATATTTCTGTGGCTTGCATTGTCTTTATTTGACCATGCAAAAAGCTAGCCTGACATGGGCAGACTAAAGAGATTGCCGTTGAGATCTGCTTAGATAGGAGAGAAGGTTTCTAAAAAGGCCACTGTCTGGGAGTTGTTTGTTGCTTTAGTTCCCGCAGCGGCTAGGGTTGGGATGCTTTAGGATTTTAACCACTCCTCTCTTACTGTAACATGTACACTCTCAGAGTTGTGCTGGTCCTTGAAAAGTTTGAGAAGCAGTTTTTTTTTTTCAAATTGCAAATCTTGATTGGTTATTTTGTTATTAATTGAGAAAGTAATTAATCAACACAGTCTGAATCAATAGAATAATTGCTATAAGATAAGGACATTATCAATTGTAAAGTAAAGTTTATGGAGACATTATGCATGCTCCAATCCCTCTTAAAAAGCCCTGGATTCATTATTTTTTTAGTAAGTGTAGTTGCTTATTTTGTTTTGGCTTTCTTCCTAATGTTGTTTAAACCAGTGGTCATGTCAAGGACCCCCCAAATGAAAGTATTTGTCCACGGACCTATATCTGAAAATATTTTGTGCCAGTGACGCACGCACGCACACACACACACACACACACGCACGCGTCCAGTGGCGCCCCGGCGTTATGTGGAATAAATTGCAGGACACTATAAGCTGACTTCTCTTCTCCTTCTCTATAAGGATTTTAAAGAGATAGTGGCTGACCTGGTGAAGGAAGGTATTTGCAGACACTAACATTATTTAGGTGTGTGTATTGTATATTTCAAGTCTAAACTACTGTTGGCTTAAAGGGCCACTTCACCCCTTTAGCAACCAGATCTTCTTTCAAATTGTGCTACTGCTATCTACTACAAATACTATTAACATTGAGTGACTGCAGTTTCTTCCAGTGATAAAAATGCCCCTTTAATTGACTATGCCAGGCCGAAAGCGTGGCTGAGACTGCGTATGCGTTTGTTATGTTTGTCCGTCTGTCTGTTGTGGCAAACCAGGGGAAGCCGCGGACGTATTCTCTCTGCTCTCTGGTAAGTTTGGCAACAGCTCATAAGTTCCTCTTTCTCTTGCTGTGTTGCCAGTTTTGCAAGAGAAACAAGTGACCAGGCCTATGAGCTGATCTACAAGCTCACAGCGACACATTGTGAGGTTGTACATCTGTTATTTAAAAACACATTGAGAATAAATCGAAATATTTTGAATATGTTTTAAACATTTTAATAAAAAAGGCACAAAATATGTTCAGATGGATGTCCGTGGACAATTACATATTAATCTGGGGTTCCTTGATGTGAAGAAATGTGGAAGCAAGCCCAAATAAGCAACTACTGTAATCAAGGCCAAAAAAACCATCAACCAGCAACTACCAATAATTTATTTGCAAGTGATTTTACAGAAAAAAACAAGTCAGGTTGCTTATAATAAGCAGACATGGCAACGCGGCCTCTTTCTATCTGCAAAGTGTTTGTTTCATAATTAAAAATCCACCATAGACCATGTTATGAGCTACTTTATTTCAAGAAATTCCTTGCAGGTGATTTTTTTCCAAGTGTTGGAGTTTGGAAGCGCTCCCTTTCAGTAACGCAACATCCTGTGCAAATTCAAAACAGGTGGTACGCAGGGCTGATTAATCAATGAGCGCTTCCAAACTCCAATACTTTTCTGGACTGGTCATTGGGTCTGCTAAATGATTGTGTTACATAATTAGAAGCTTCTTCAGACACAGGCGCATAGTATAAAAGATACGCATAGTAGAAGAAATATAGTTCCCAAATAGGAAGAAATAACATCCTTTGCAGTGTTGCTCACGTCCTCACCGTCTTCCTTATTTCCTTTCTGTCGGGTGTTACCTTTCAGGATTCAAATTAAGAAAAGGCAAAAGTAGCAGATCTACAAGCACAACGTTTTCAAGCGTGCAGATTTGCTACCTTCGATGCTTTTGTGTGACGCTGTAGTACGATCAAGAAGACAGTTAATTTACGATTTAAAATATCATAGGAGGTTTCTGCCAGACAGAAAATATTTTCAACAAAAAGGACTTTATTTAGCAATGTTTCATTCCATTGCTTTTTCCCCTCCAGCTTAGATAAACTGCTGGATTCAGGCTTATACACCGGAGAGGTTACAGAGCTGACTGGAGGCCCAGGAAGTGGCAAATCTCAGGTGAATGTTTACCACCTACTCACCACATATTTTAGGCTTGTTTTTACGAGACCCCAGAGCTAAACCACTCTTACTGCTAGTACTGCTGTGGAATATTGTGGTTGTTGGGCCAGAAACCTAAAATGGTTATCAATTATTATAATGATCTTATTATTTTTTACACCACTAGGTTCAATATTTATTCAATCCACAGACACACTTAAGAATGTTCCAATAGTAACAAATAGCCGATCTACAAGCTTTGTGAGCTTGCAGAGCAGCTATTTTAGCTACTATTGAGTGACACTCTTGTAAGACAAAGTGGGGAAGTAATTTTATGAAACAACAAAATAGTTGAAATATGGAGAGAAAAGGTTTCTGCGGGACAGCAACTGATTTCGTCTCTGTCAGGTGGAAATGTCCAAAACTGTTACTTTTCAGGATTCAAATTGAAAAATAGCAAAAGTAGCACTTCAAGCTTGTACAGTAGGGCCTATATCTTGCGCCACCCCTTAACCCTTATCCCTAAACTAATTTGTAATTTTTTACTATTTTAAAAAACCTTTTAAAATCGTTCAAATAGCCAATCTACAAGCTCACAATGTCTCAATATAGATCGGCTAGTTGAACTATTTTATAATGTTTTTCAAAATAGTAAAAGATGGCAAATACGTTTAGGGATAAGGGATATGGGTGGCACAAGATGGATCCCTAGATCTGCTACTTTTGATGCTTTTGCATGACACTGTAGTATGATTTAGTAGGGTGTTAAACTATGGAGATAAGAGGTTTCTGCTCGACAGCAACTATATACAAAAGACACACTGTACACAGCTAACTGTTTCCTATGTGTTTCTTGCCTGTTGCAGGTTTGCTTTGGTGTGTCAGTGCACATATCTCAGCACCTCAAGCAGAGGGTGATCTATATAGACACAACAGGAGGGCTGTCTGCTGTCCGCTTGCTCAAAATGTTAAAAGCTAAATCGAGTAACATGGAAGAGCAGGTGAGTTAACATGTTTCAAGCATGTATATCTGATGATACCTTTGCTGTTTTAGAATTTGCATCCTGAAAACATGTAACCTGAAAACATGTAATCCACCCGACAGAGACAATAATATACTGTGGTCGTGCAGAGCTTAAGTTCCAGGCCACCTTTGTTCAGAATGGGGTTTGAATCCTCCATGGCAGTGGCTCTCAAAAAACCCCCCCTCTCCCCATTTCTGTTTAGCTTAGTTTGAAATGCAGCACATGGGGGACCTAGCATAATGACAACTCATTCGCCACCGACACCGCCATCTGGTGACTGAATTGATACTTGTAGAACGCCAACCTTTTACTTCAATGTTAACTGACTTATTTTGAAAGCCGTTTCTCTCAGATCAAAAACCAAGCCTTGTATTGGTGATAGGATCCGAGATATTGGGATTCTAAAAACTCAGTTCACATAGACGGCATAAGCCAGCGGCTTTTCGCCGTTTTTCCCCTGGATTATTTTCATCGCACAGGGTGTGACAGGCTCTAGCAGAACAGAGTTGTGAACCATAATCAATATATATAAATATGTAAATAAAAGACGATCTCGGCGGCGAATTCGTTAATTGGGAGAAAATGGAAAACTGTTAAACTGATAAAGAATGATCAGTTTAACAGCACGAAGCCACATTCACATCAATGCCATGTTGTTTTACAGATGGAAGCCCTTCAGAGGATCCACACATTCCGTGTTTTTGACATCTTCTCCTTGCTTAGCTGTGTGCACAGCCTTCGAGGTGGTGTGCTTCAACAGGTTAGTGAGCGGATAATCTTTATTTTAGTTAAAATAGCACAATCTATTAATTGCAAAACCTTGTTACTTTAACTCTGAGAATGTACAACTGTAACCAAATGTGGTTATATTCTCAGAGGTATAAATGTATATATTAACACAGAGGATTTGACTGGGTATCTGTCTTATCTTTTGCTTCCACATGCTGACTTAGGCATCAGTTGGTGGTGGCTCAGTCAAGGCAGTGATCGTGGATTCAGTTGCAGCTGTTATATCTCCCATAATGGGAGGCAAACAACATGAAGGTAATCTCTTTTGGTGACGATTTCATTTACAGCTGAGGTTCACTTGCCACCATAGCCTTTCAAATTCAAACACTAAACAAATCAATAAAAACTAATGTTATAATACAGGGATTCCATGCATTCGGGGAACAGAAAGATTTAAACAGAACAATATTGTCCATTCGTAGGAAACAAGCACGGCATAGTGCCCTGGAAGATATTGGATTACTGTAGCATAACACTAGCTTTTCTGAAATGTCAAAAGAAATTTGAATTTGGAGGGCTTTTTTCCCCCATCCACCCAAGAAAGCTCTTCTAGGGGAATATCGTCTCTGTCGGGTGGAAACCTCATATGTCCAAAACTGTTACTTCTCAGGATTCAAATTCAATCTACAACCTAAAAATAACTTTGAGATGTGTTTAGAGCTTGTGGATCTGCTACTTTTGATGCTTTTGTGCGATGCTGTAGTATGATCAAGTAGGGTTAATTTATGGAGAAACCCCCCCCCCCCCCCCCCCCCCCCCACACACACACACACAAAAATATGGAGATAGATAGGAGGTTTCTGACACAATATTATAATATGATAATCTAAATGCTAATAAGCTTCCCATACTGATCTGTAGGCAGTAGATACTGTAAGTGTCTACAATTCTCCAGTTCAGTCACACAGTGGTGGAGTACCAAGAGACTCGTCTTTTATGTCTGGGAACAACCTCTGGAGTTCCTTGTATTAGACATGAATACGTTTTCAAAACCAACCTAGCAATCAAAAAATGTACCACATCTCTAAAACTTATCACAGCTTGAAGTATCACAGCTTGCTTCTAACTAAACCAAAAAGTATGCTAAGATTAAGATTGGTATGCTACGGCACAGAACCCTAACCCGATTGTGGCCTTCAGTGTATCCAGTAAGCTCCAGAGAATCTCTGAATATACCGGTACATACATGTAGCATTGATTTGGAAATTAATAATTAATTAAAGTGGGACCAAGTGCAAGTTGGTTGGTTCATAAGGATATTCTGTCTTCTCTCTCACGTGAGACCAACATTGAACTGCATGAGCTTAGAAAAAATGATTACCTCTTAATTTATTTATAGGCATTGGAATGATGAAACTCAAATCAAACATACAGACTTCATTAAACATACAGACTTTCCTAAAGCAAAGGGGTACAAAAACAAAAAAGTTCTATCCCAAGCCACGCATGACGGCACCATGGACCACCAGCAACAACTCTCCAGAATAGATCTTGCCTATAAGAAAGTGGCTTCCTCAAGTGAACATATTTAATTTCCTGCTATTAATTAAGTTATTAGTTATAACTTAACATTTCAATGTAACTTCAAAATGTGAGAGAACATAAACACATCGTCGCTGTTGGGTGGACAGCTTGTATGTCCAAAACGTGTTCACTTCTAAACGACATAAAATTGTGAAAATAGCTTATTCATCTACAAGCTCAAACACGTCTTCTGCCCGACAGCAGCAATATGTTTTTACATAATGTATCTGTATGAAAAATAAAAATAAATACAAACATGAGTTGTTTCTACAGTAGGTTGTTACTATGGCTTCTCCCATTTGCTGGAGTATTAAGGTAGTGTTTATTCACAAAGATAGTGCTAACAGACAGTTTCTATTTAAAGGTAGGGTATAAAGTGATATTTCTTTGGTTAAAACGTTTTAGTTTTTTGTTAAAACGTTAAAGAGCTCTATATATTCTGATAGTAATCATTGCTATGGAGAGTTTGTTCAGTAATTGGACTCTCATCATTTCCCCAGTTCTTGCCAATTTCATCCAATCAGGAGAGAGTACCCATTTATCAACTGTGTTCCAGTTTCAATTTGTCTGCTCATTTCTTTGTGTCGCCACTTCCAATTGCACTTGTTTATTTTGTATCTTGTTTGGGTTCTCTCTTCATTGGATTAAATTGGTATCCTGACCTGAAAATGCATTTTTTATTCACTAAAGAGCTGGAGAGACAGGGAGAGACACCTGTTACTAAACAAACACTGTGTAGCAATGATTGATTACTACCATAATGTATAGCTATTCAACACTTTAAGGGTAGGGTTAGTGATATCTTTTGGTTAAAGTGTATTGGCCCAAACTAATTTATGAACAAGCATTAGTGATATTTGAAATGTTGATAAGTGGCTGTGCTATAAGCGGGATAATGAACCCCAACCTGTGTGGTTATTGAATAATAATGCACTCTGCAGAGGCAAATCCTACTATAAATCTACAGATTTAACTCCACATCATGCATTATTTTTCAATAACCACACAGCATGTCGTTAATTATCCCTTGCATATCGTCGCTGTTGGGCAGAAAACTTCATATTTCACCCCCCCCCCATAAATTCCCTATGTTATACTTCGCATTGTGCAAAAGCAGTTAAAATAGCAAGCTATAAGCTCACCGATAGAAGCCCTGCAAAGCTCACAACTCTTGTGATCTTGTTGATCTGCTTTTGGCATTTTTGAAAGTAGAAAAGTCATGTCATGCCCAGAATGGGGAGGTTTGTTTGTGGGTTTTTATAAATATTGAACCAATGAAAAGTATTAATCAAAGCTTGTGACTAAACAATAACTACATTGGATCCATTGGAACACAGGTAATTTTTTTCCCCATTTCCAGAAAAGTAACTGTTTTGGTGGACGTTCAAGGTTTGCCCCAACAGCGACATCTTCACTTCTGAAATGGTACCAGCATGGATGCAGTGGTGGAAAAAGTACTCACATTTTTTACTTAAGTAAAAGTACCAATACTGCACTGTAGAGTTAAGAGTAAAGTCTGGTAAAAGTCCGGAATTCAGTAATTAAAAGTTACAAAATTGTTGGCATCAAAATGTAATTAAAGTACCAAAAGTAAAACTACTCACTATGCAGAATGTCTCATTTCAAGTTTTCAAATAGTATATATAATATTAATTTGGTGACGCACAATGTGACGCATTGTGAGCTTGTAGATCTTCATGGCCGAAATGTATATAGGGTTGAAGTTAAGTGGTTAATGTATATTTTGTAATAATTATAGTACAATATACAATATTTGGATCTGAGATGTAGTGGAGTAGAAGTAAAATTATTGGAAATTTCAAATACTCAAGTAAAGTACAGTAGTAGTAATACCTCAAAATTGTACTAAAGTACAGTACCCAAATAAATGTACTTGGTTACATTCCACCACTGCTTATGAAATGGTACCAGCATGCATTGTGTGATCAGTGGGGATTGTATTGTTTGAGGGATCTTTGAGTGCATTGTTTAATAAAACATGTACCATTGGAAATTACTTCCTGAAAAGATGGAACCTTTGAGGCTTTGATAACAAAAGCCAAGCAAAAAGAGCGTGAATCCCAAGGATATTGAAGAGAAGGAAGATTAAATGAATACATGGTATCTGTAATGATGAAAGCATCTTGCAGACAGATCTTTGTGCTTCCATGTTCCTCCAGGCATGTCCTTGATGATGCAAGTTGCAGGGGCTCTTAAGACCATAGCAAAGGACTTCAATGTTGCTGTGCTGGTAAGGATGACAATGATTCTCATGTTTGCCCAATTGAACACATTCGAAAAAAGCACCTTCGGGCATTTTTGGCCCCGTCCTACAGTACCTGAAAGCTCCCTGTGGACCGTTATTGCAGTCCTTGTCGTGTATTATTGCTTTGAAATGGCATTTTTTTATGACATTTTAGACTACGTGGCTCCTCAGAGGCACAGAAGTGGGTCTGTCTTTCTGTGTCTGGAGCTCGTTTGGAAAACGACTTGACCAACCAGTGCCACATTTCTGGCGCACACAAAAACAGATATAATGCATGTTTTGTTTTTACGTTCTAGTATAACTTAAAAAAGATTAAGTTGTGTCCCTCATCATCAAGTGTTACTAGAATAAATCTGGAATGGAATAATAATGAAATAAATCCACAAATAATTGGAAATTATCTGTAGGTGACAAACCATGTGACCAGAGGTGACAATGGGGAGCTGAAAGCAGGGCTGGGTCTGTCATGGAGTCACGTACCCAGAACCAGGGTTCTGCTGCAGCGCATTGAGAGGGCTGGCCCATCACAGTGCAGCCTGCGCACTGCTACACTGGTCAAGTCTTCTAGACAGGTACTGTATGTGTTCCAGGTATAGGCCCAGTCAATAAAGTACAGTAGTATCAGTAGTGGTCAGCATCATAAGTCATGATGGTATCGTATCATGACAATATCATGGTCAGTATTATTTTTCTTACTTATTATATACAACTCTGTAAGAAGGTTGGGGAGTGGGACCACCTGATGACCTCTCTTTCAGGCCAAGGCTTTATCCATTAGAAATTGATTATAATCCCATTTTTTATGTAGTTACAAACACTAGACCTGTACGTGCCCGTCGGCTCCCATTTTAGTCTGTGTCCAACATGGAGATCTCTGTACAGTATTTGTCTGTCTGCCCGTGTGTGAAGAGTGCAAACTGACTGTCAAAAGTGTACTGGTTAAGTAATCAATTAGCAGGTCTGGGGTTGCCATGGCAATCAATTGGCTGAGGCACAGGCTGGAAATTGCACAGGTGAGGGGATATAGGCTGATTAGGCCCAATGGCAGAGCCTGACCAGAGCCTTTTGTGGTGGTTCTGGAGAACCGTGGACCCGACTGACTTGATACTGGGCACTGCACTCCCTGCGGGGGTGTGGAACGTGTGTCGATTTTGATGTCGGTGGGGCAAACGGTTCTCGAGTTACATGCATTACAACCGTGTGTGTGTGTGTGTGTGTGTGTGTGTGTGTGTGTGTGTTTTACAGCCTTGTCATCTGAAAGAACAGTTTGATTTGGAGTTGTGGAGCAGATGTGAAGAGCGCCCCTCAGGAAAGAGAAAACTGGAACACTGATAACTGCATATTGCTACTTCAACTCCGTTCTGCAGTCACTATAGACCACAACATACTTTATAGTTTATACTAGTTATACCATACAGTGCCTTTTGATACAGACAATTGTTCAAATCACAGCCATACAGATTCAGCATTCCTATGTGATCATGAACATTGCTAGACAAGTGGCAGGAATATAAACAAGGAAAAGAGCCAAGAAGATGGGAGGACTTCAAAAAGACAACAAATTACTAATGGAATATGTGGAAGATTGGATGTGATTTGGGGGAGACGTGAAGTCCTTCTTGAAGAGTTGAGACTTTAAATTACAATGGACTAACTAATGTTTCTTAGTGGTGCTGGAAGGTCAATTCACGGAAGAAATGAGACGGAGTGGAGCAACACATCAGACATATCCAGGAGTGTTGTGACTAGATTATTGTATTATTTTTGACGTACAGCTATTGTGACATGCCCAGAATAGGTTTACGTGGTTAACATTCAATTTTAAATACATTTTCTGTAAATGTCAGTTAATGTTGTGAGTGAAAACAATGTGTAATAAACACTTTTTAGGAAGGAAGCAGTTATTGAAACTTTTACTTTTTATTATTTTTTCATATATCAGAATTTTAGCTATTCCATATAGATTTATTCTTTTTAATAAGGTTACTGTATACCCATGTTGAAGTAGAATCGTGTAATGAATGATGACCCATGTGTTTCAGCATAGGAAGTAATGACGACAACCTTCCTTTTATAGGAATACAAATTGTGTCTCCAACCACAGTATTGCTAGTTACCACTTACCAGTTACCACTGTAAAAAAAAAAGAAAAGAAAGAAAGTATAAACATGGTTTACACATGTTTTGATTCACTTGATGGGTATCATCGATTGACACTTTTAAGAGTTTATTAACAGTCTGCTAAGAGTATTTAAACCGAGAAAGCCTATTGGTCTGCCCTGTGGTCTCTTCCCACTTCCCAGCTAGGACAAATAAAGTGGATAAGGCACGGTGGTGCGGCCCGGTCTCCTGCGGGAGGTTTGCACATGCTCAGTGTAAACAGGAACTGCGATGATGGAGTGTTCCAGCAGAGGTGCTAGATAGAAATCTCATAACTTAGTTGTGATATAACTAATGAGATCCAGAACAGTTGAGAATTTAGCAGCAGTCACCCTTCCCCTCTCAAATGTTTTATATCATCCACAGCACTTGAATGAAAAGTATCCATGTTCCTTTGTCAAAAATAAAAGATTGACATGTACTAAAGAACTTGGAAAATCCACAAAAGAAAATATACAAAAACATTAACATTTAGTAAATGTACTTGTCCTTTATCTTTCAGTCTGTTATACACAACATTTTTTCCACAGTTATGATGATAAAATATATATTGATTTAAAATAAAAACAAAATCAACTTTGTACTATTCTCTTTTTTTTTTAATATCCTTTTTATTATTTCAGTTCAGGGTCAGCAACTCTCATGCACCTCTAGCACCTGCTGGAACACTCCATCATCGCAGTTCCTGTTTACACTGCACATGTGCAAACCTCCCGCAGGAGCCCTGGCCGCACCTCCGTGCACATTCCTCTTTCATGTTTCTAGCTTCCCAGTGGGACGTGCAGGACCTCCCTAGTATAGGGAGACGCTTGGGAGCCATCCTAACTAGATACCCGAATCACCTAAGCTAGCTCCTTTACAAGCGAAGAAGCAGCAGGCACCCTGCTCAGAATGGCCACAGCCATCATCAACTGCATAGACAGATGTACAATGAATGTCACAACATGCACAGGTATATTACACAATGCATGTTACACAAAATCATATGCAGACATGTATTTTCAATTTTTCATTCACATTTGCTATACATAGAAATAGTCACATACACACACCCCGGAGAGACAACACCCCTTGCACTGTCTCCCCACAGGGACAGGTACACACCTGACAACAACACACATTTCACTGTATAATCATACACATTGCTCCAAGCAAAAGCAAATTAAAAATGACCAAACGGGCTTACCATTCATCAAGTTGTTACTCAAACATCTCTCTCACAAGTAGGGTGCTGTGAGGACCCAGAAATTGGCAACTTGTTCACCACCTTTCAACCTACCTTCATATAATTGGTCCTCACTCAAGTTCATGATAAAATGCCACACTTTTTTTCTACTTGAGTAGGAGGGCTGTGGGCAGTTCAGAAACTTGTCCAACAGTGACATCGATGGGGAATCCAAGCTAATAGAAACCACAGGTTTTCTATTCTTGAAAAGTTGCAATGCGATAATATATATAGCCTGACCAGAGCCTTTTGTGGTGGTTCTGGAGAACTGTGGGTCCGGCTTCGCATCCACACCGTTTGGCATGGCCCTCTACCATATTACTCTACCATATCACAAAAACCAATTGCACAGTTCAGCCAGAACTGCTATTTTTGGCAGAAGGAGAAGAAAAAAACTGACAAAAACAATAAGGGCAGGACTGCTTGTTCCCTTATTAATAATAATAATAATAATAATAATAATAATAGACACATTAATTTGACACATTAACGTGTCAAATGTCACAATGAGCCAGAGGGTTATGGACTATAGTACTACAGTACACCTATGGCTCTGTGTTTCCGAGGCTACAATAATGCTGATTGCTGACATCTTGCTTTGGGATTTTAGAAGATTATCTACAATTCTACATCATTTAACTAAGACATATTCAGACATATACATAAAACAGTATCAACCTTGCAACTTTAACACATTTGATTGGAATTTGCTTTAGCCTATTCCTACCACTAGATGTCAGTGTGACCTAATTTAACATTATCCATTCCATACAGTGGACTTCTCCCTTCTGCTGAGCACATCTTCTTAGTAGGGAAGTAGGCTATACGTAATATGGTTGATGTGAGCAGAATTTAGGTGTTAGTTAACTTACTTCAGTCTACAACTGCATTTTAATGAGTGTACTAAAGTGTAGTGTAGACTACTGTTTTAGGCAAACGCAGTTAGTTATTCTCCTTCCTCCTTTCCTTTCAAGAAGGGAAACATGTGCACGGTGCACCTGAACAATCCATTCGTTTAGGCACATTTGAATTAGACTTTTCTTTCATTAGTTATGTTCTGTTCTGTTATCTTCTGTTGCTTTTATACACAATGGTTGGCGGTCGAGCTCCGGAAAATAGCAGATATAGCCTACAAGCTAACTGGCTTCTGACTTTTATTTGTTGTGTGTTGACAAATTATACACAACGGCTGTTTTTGGAAATGATTGGTAGCCAACGTCTGCGCAGCAGCCAAACAAACAAACATGCACCTTTCCCCAACTGACCACCAGCAGGTAGGCTGAGTTGAGTGAACACTGGACAATACAAAATGCATATCATGTGATATAACTTTCTTCTACACAATATTAAGTTGGTTAATTGGTTTCCAAAGCAGCAGCCATGTTTGACCCCCCGCCCCTTCCCTCCTTACACGATTTCCTGTTTTTATATCTTAGTATAAAATATATTTGTTCGTCTCTAAATGTTCTGACTGTCGTCCACAGTAACAGTCTTTGTATTGAGTTTTCATGTGAAATGTATACCCATTCTGCAAACTGTGTTTTATTACAGTAGTCGGCAATAGCCTAAACACAGGTGTTATCAGTGATGGAGGCCTATGAATTAAAAATGATGTTCCATGCAGGTCAAACAGAATCGGGTTGTGCTATATTGTGCATGTTGTTGGCACAAGGCTCTGGATTGTGGCTGATTTGAAAAAGGTCTACTCTAGGCTTATATGGCCAGCCCTACATAGTTTGTCTACCTTGCTAGCAGTAAGGTTGAAGTTACAGTATAATGTGTCGAGCCTGCTTGTCTTGTTGTCAGGGTGTATTTTCCACTCTAGCCTAGCCTGTGTTATCCCTGGCTTAGGCCCACATAAAACATGCATATAATGAGTTGATTCAAAAAGATAAGTTTGAGCAGCAAAATAATCTATATTTTTGAGGGACACTAGCCCTCATATGTCCAGCTGTGACGATTTCTGTAAACACAAACATTGTCCTAGCACAAACACTGAATGCCATTGCTGAATGGCCAGCTTTGAGCGTTTGTCCAAAACAAAAATATTAAATGCCATTGATAATGAATGGCCAGCTTTGACCATTTGTCGCAACACAAACATTGAATGCCATTGACAATGAATGGCCAGCTTTGAGTGTTTGTGTATAACATACATTGCGTAAACACAAACATTGATGACGAAGGTGAAGAAACACATCTACACAATACTGAACTTAATTGGTGTGTTGACCTGGTTCCTCCTCTTGGAAGTAAGGAGCAGCACTTAACAAACAGTGCTCTTTATTAGGTTAACCCACTATGCACAGACCACATCCAGGAAGAAATAATATGCACAATATATTCTGTCTGCAAATGGACTAAGTATATGGATAATGGCACCTCTTTTTTTTCTCTTCTCTCCATTTTCGTGCTACATCCTGTGAATGCTTTTCAGCACAGGTTGAGGCCACATGGATAACGGCACAGTCAAGCCATCTGGTCACTGTCAGTGGCCGATACTGATGCTCCTCTTCTTTTCTTCCTGCAGTTCACAGAGGGTCTTGAGATTGTGTGTAGCTCCCATAAAGTCGTTGGTCTTGCAGATACCTGTAGATTCAATTATCAACTCCCACAGCTTCTCAGGGAGAGGGGGGGGGGGGGGGGGGTGGGATAGAAGTAATCAGCTCTGACCTTGTGAGGTAGAAATCCTTTCTGGATTACAGAAAGGTTTGTTTGGTATACTAGCCTACACTTTCTCGTGTCAGGGAAAAAGCTAGAGAAGGGTTCAAGTGGCTCTTCACCCCTGCTATATTCATTATCCTTAACTGTACAGAGTTATTGTAATGAAAGAGGCTCTGGCTCACGTCACTAAAACCTACTACAGTACCTTATAAAACCTGGTGTGAACTTCACCACTTCCAAGATAGTCTTACCTCTGTGTCTTGCAAGGAGTTTGTTCTGGGTATCAGTCTACTTCAGCAAAGACAATATACCTGTACTATTTACAATTTAGGCCAGAGTGACTTACAAAGTGCATGATTGTTGTGAATGGCATGAACCTAGTCAACAAATGAGTTGAAATGACAGGGTAAATAGCCAAGTAAATAGAGTGCAAATAAAACAATTAGGCCTAAGTGCTACAGGAATCCAGCTAAAAATCAAACCTAGCATCTGTCTTGGCAACATAATTCTCTGTCTGCTACATTTGTGTGAAGCAGACAGCCAGACACTCGGGGGTTCCTAGTATGGCAAAGTATCGGGTTTAAATGAATACTTTTCCAGGTCTGGAAAAGTATGGAAAATGTAAATTAATGTATGGAAAAATAAGAATATTCATGTTTCCAGACTATTACTGCTCTTTTGTTTTCCCAGGCTGGGGCCTTGGGGGGGAGGCTCCTGGTCCCTGCCTGGGGTCGGTGATTCCAGCTCATGCCTTAAGTGCCTGGGATGTCCATACTCACAGGGTGGCCAGGGGGCTTCCATACTGTACATAGCCTACATTCTGGCACCAGTGGGCCTTTGCACATCGAGGCTTTGCCTCGTGCTGCACATCTAGATTCAAACTACGCCATCTCAATTCCTAAATTTGAGAAAGAATGGTGCTGCACTATAGTTGGCTGTCCAATTCATTTTGAGTTACTCTTATGTTTTTGCTACAAGAGAGACTTTAAGAGAGGTTTAAGTCAAGCGCTTTGATGTTTGTCTGTTTAAAGCCACTGTAGTTGGCTCCAGGCACCACATTTTGAAAGTAGTAATGTTCAGCAACTACTAAAGACAATAAATATTTTCATGGAAGAAATGAGAATTGTGTGAGAATTGTGATCTCAATTCTTGTGGAGGAAAATAGAGATTCACATTTGAGCAAGAATCTTGCAGCACTAGCTTGAGCTTCGCCCCCTTGGCTTCCCTGGGAGTATGGACACGCCAGACACCTACAGTAATACATGCTTTAGTACGCTTGGTGGTGTCTCGTGGCTCAAGTTCACTTGAGATGGTGCCCATCCGCCGTGGTCTAAAACTATACTTTATCTGCCAAAAAACAAGTCTACGGTTGTTGGAAAAATAGTGATGGCAGCAGGTTTCAAACCCGGTAGGTGTGGATTGGGAGTCTAATGACTAACGATGCATGCTATAAAGCTGGCTGCTAGGAAGAAAATTGCAGATAAATAGATATCTACTGACCTTTTCCCCAAATGTGGTTATTGCATGAATTGTGTACTATACCGAGTGGCGAGCGTATTTCGATGATGTTGGCTCTGGTTTAAAACAAAGAAAATAAGTCTGAGATCTAGTGTGTAATGGTTAAAAATAGGGGATTTACTGCCCTGATCTGATGGGTGGGGGTATACTGTATGTGCTGCTCTTCGCCATGCTTTGTATACAAATGTTGCTATTTGGGAAATGAATAATGTTCAGTCAGTGTTTTGACCATGGAGCTGAAGAGTGATATGACATTCAATGTCTTTAGTGTTGTGGCTTCTGCTGAAGGTTTGAGATAAGATTTGAAGTGTTGTGACAGAACGGAGAATGAAGTAGTGGTTCACATGATTGGCTGGGTGGCATCACTTCAGTGTATGTATTCCTTTTCCCACAGAATTGAAGACCCCAATACCGTTTCCTATTCATTTGTTTTTTTCATTCAAGCAAGACATGTAAAGCGTCTTTGTTTACTCAGAAAAGCTCTATATACAATTTTGAGATATGATTATTAAGACAAATCTAATGGAGTTTTCTTCCTCTCTGTAGCTATTGATAATTGATATAGTAAGTTCATACATCCACTCACCTATATTCACTGTCGATAGTCTGTACATATATTAGACATGCACATAATAGTCTGTCTAATATTCATTTTAATATCCCATTGCACATAATTGCACAAGACTGTGCAGTGTGCACTCATGCGTGCACGTGTGACGCGCACACACAATATATTTCACAAAGTCTGTCCCTCCCATGTATGCTCTTATGTCCGTGTACTGCAGTGCACATCAAGACTGCAGTGCAGATATACTTTCTCTCTCAAACACACAACACAGCTTTGAGTACATTATCTTCTCATTCATGAAGCTTTTCTCTTGCTCTACCACTGTCTGTCTTACCTCTACATACTTTTTTTTGTCTTGTTTTTCATCCATCTCTCCTCCCTTCTTGCCAATTGTTTCTCACTTCTTCTCTCCTTCTCTCCTCAGCTGAAGAAATCCCTCTGGGGCCTCAATCTACTGAGTGAGAGCATATCAAAGTTAACAACTCCCCCGGAGGAACCCTGGGCTCATCGCCACCAGGGACACATTACAGGTACTCTAGTGTAATTGAGAGTAATTGGATTCTTGGGCGGAAACTCCGGAAAGCCTCTTCATTGCCAAGCCCACACATTTTTTTATCACATCGTTTTAAGTCCTTCTGTTCTGCTGCCCTTCAATATGTTAAACAATATGACCAAGTGATACAAACTTTCCCTTTATTTAAAAAAGTTTCTGAGGGTTAGATGACAAAAAATAACACCTTGTATAGAGTTGGACTACTGTACTGTATGTAGAAGAGTATACAGTACATTTTACTCTGAATGTACTACACACAAATTGACTTGTAAGGGTTCATTTGGTTACATTTGTACACTGAGAGTAAAATGGTGAGGATTTCTATTATGTACAATTCATTTATTATAATATAATTCTCTCTCTCTCACACACATTGTCTACATTTCTCAGATTTCTGGCATTCACATTTCTCTGTAATATGAAAAGTGTGATTGTTAAGTCCTTTTGTGTCATCAATCAAAGCTTGCGATTTGAATGTTATGTCAGGTTTTGCTGGTCCACAATCATATAGATTTGATGTATCAATACGTAATAATTGCTGATCACCCACATACTTTAAGTGTGTTTGGGTATTGGCATCTTTATAGTAAGTGCGTTTCGGTGAACATCAGTTGGTGCCAGTGAATATATTGCTAGTTCTGGTACATCCCTATTCTAAGCAGGGTGGGACAGGAGCATTGTAATTATGCTAGTTAGTTGTTAGATCCTATAAGATGGACAAACAGGCACCGATTGGCTGATTCCAGTCCATAGCTTTGCAGGATGCATATCCAATAGCCTGTGATTATTCATGAAAGAAATGACAGCCATTAGTTGTTGAAGAAATATGATGTAGTATGCAAGATTAGCTGTGTACAGCCGACTAAGACTTTGAACATCTATCTACACAACCTGTGTTCATCATTCCTGTAGTGCCATAGTAGGATATGTGATGCAAGGCATCGTTCACAGATGGTAATTATAAAGACCATTGTGTTGGTCCTGTGTTTATTGATTGATTGATTGAATACTTTTGATTGATTGAATACAGTTTGCATGGACAAGCACAGGGAAAATAGATCTGAAATGGCTGTTACAGTAGTTTCTTTATCTAGTACGTTCAGTGATGATTCAGTGATGATCAACATTATACATTATATGATTGTCATCATAATTATTTTCTAAGCAGATTACACATTTTAACCACTAACCAGTAGCATTTCTACTGTCAATGTTTCCTGTAATTGAGCCGTTTGATATTTCTCTCCCTTCGCATGCTTGTGCCTTTGTTACAAATACATGTATCAGGGATAACTCCAGGGAACACGTCGATTGGGTCTGTGGGAGTTAAAAAATAAACGAAGCATAACGAAGGGGGAAACCAATTTGCTTACCTTCATTTCCCAGTGAATTCATGCTGCGGTAGATATATTTAATTAACAACATTGTCGGAGACCAAGGGTCAATGTTGAGATATTGTAGGGGACAAAGTATGGTAATCGCACGACATTAATAAAATAAGGGAGAAGCACAGGCGGTGGAACAATGGAGCCTCTGTGAGTGAAATTGAAAGTGACAGTTGTAGCACTCCTGTAATGGTTTAGGGTAGTTTGAAAGATTTTGATTCCCAGTGTGTCCACTTTATAATTTGGCTACGCGGTGAAGAGTGCAATTATTCAAAGGGGATCTGCTGGCGAGGGTGTATTTCCACTCCTACAGTTAGGTTACAATGCAATTAAAAAGTCCAGCGGGACAATAATTCACGTGACTTTGGCTAAAAAAAAAATCTTCACCTACGGTATGCACAATATAATGTCACGTCAAACTACATAACAAAATGTGCTTGCTCACTTTCAGAATGCATACCTGACATGTATGTAGGCAGGCTATGTAATGTTTTTTCTTACTTGCTACATATTTTTGGGCATGTACTGTATGCATTAACTAGTACTTACTTAATTACTTACTGCCCTTTATGCCGGCTGGCATCTAGGGCAGCAACAAAGGATCTCCACTTCAGTCTGTTCTGGGCCAGGTGTGATGCAGGGTCTTCAGCTCTCCCTCCACTGTCCTACGCCATGTGTTCTTGGGTCGGTTTGCCCTCTGGTGTCCAGTGAAGTGCAGTTTTGGTGATGTTGTCCAGTTCTCTACGTATTACATGCCCAATCCGCATTAACTAGTGATTATGTTCAAATGGTCAAATGACAAAACGTTGCCTTTTATAATATCAAATTGAGGTTGCATTCAGTAAATAATCACCATATAGAATCAAAGTAGCAAGACATTAATTTACAATGAAGGCATTTAGTAGACTCTTCTATCCAGAGCATCCAGATCTTGTTTCATTGTTATTAACTGGACACTGGAAGCCCCCCTGCCCCACTCTACACATTAGGAAGGTAAAACAAACGGCATTCTGTGGATTACTGCCAACACAGGAAGACTCTGCTTAAACAAATCCAATATGGCCTGGAGCCATATTGGAAAGGAATACAATCCAGAGATGCTTTGATATACATGAAACGATAAAAGTTCAAGATCTGTTAAATCTAATCTAGCAAGTGGCTTTTTCTATCATTCATGGTAATTATTGTGTCCAGCTCTCTTTGCTACTCTCTTTACTGCTGTTTGGCCAAAGTCTCAACAGTATGATGAATGACAAGAGGGAGAAGGATGCTTTCAACTGAATGTATAATATGCTAGGGAACGTTAACGTCCACTTTTCGTCTGGCACAGACAGATATTTGTCAAACTCTAGGATCATCCTAATGATCCAAATGGAAGACTGGGACCACTAGAGGGAGCAATCAGCTATGAATTAAAGTGACAGTCATAAACCTATTCACTCAGTGATTGAAATATAGAACAACATTTGTCTATTTTATAGCCATGAATACTGCTTAGGAAGAGTTTGTATCTGAGATGCACACATTTCTCCTGTTGAAAATTAAAATGGCATAGACCTAATGCTAAAATGATTTTTATTCAATCATTAGTCTGTGTGTCTGTCTGCTCTGCAGAGATCCTTGAGCCTTGTGCCTTCATTTCTGGGGGTCAGCCTTTCATGTGAGCCTGCAATGCCTGCTATCAATACAGCTGCATGATAAGTGTAAATGCTTTCAAATGGCAGCTTTCAGTGTGCCTAGCTCTTTGTGACAGCCGGGAGGAAGGAAAGATAATGGAGGACACGGCACTGAAACTCTCCAAAATACAGCAATGCCTAAACGGCAAGCAGACATGGCTCTCTCTAAATTGAGAGTAAATGTGGGGTTAGTAGTTTTCTCCCATTGGTGAGAATTGTACAACTGGGGAGGGGGTCTCAATTGTGTGAGTTGTGTTTAAAAGTGACTCAGTATCCTGGGTTAGTGTGCAGTGGCAGCCTACTCAAGTAAAAGTCCCGTTACTGATTTAGATATTACTCAAGTCAAAGTAAGGTTAATTGTGTTGACGAACATTACTCAAGTGAAAGCATATTAGTAGCATTTTTGAAGACTGTCAGAATATATTTAGTTACACACTATGGCTACTGAGAAAGGGCCAATGTGGCATCGTAACCATAAACACTTCAAAATGAATTGCAAAGGCAAGTTTATCATATCACATTTCAACAAGTCAATTCAAAGTGCTTTACACAAAACATTAACGACAATGGAAAAGAAGCACAATAGATTGGCATTTTAATAAAATGGTTATTAAAGAGTAAACTAAACTAAAAAGGGGAACTAAGATAATAAACTTTACAGTAAAACTAAGTGGCAGTGGCTAACTCTTCAGCTTTTTGATTTACATTAACTGAGTTGTAGCAGGCTGGTAGTTTTCTGTGAATTTGTTCCAGATATGTGGTGCATAGAACCTGAACACAGCTTTATGTCCCTAGAACCCAACTAATGTTGAGAAGCAGACCTGTCCCAGACAATGTGAGAGTGCATGATAGTTCATGATGTGTAGACCCTTCCAACCAATGGCTCTCAATTAAGGCAGTGCTCTTCTTGAAAGTGGTGACCACCTTCATTTATTTAATACGAAAGCTTTCTCTAAGATGGGCATAGGAGGCAAAAGGTTCAAAGTAAACAAATGGTATATCCTCCTTATTTTTCCATAACAGCAGAATACTTGCCTTTTCAAAATCTATCAACATTTAGCTGCAAATACATTTACTGTACTGTACCCTAACGTTAATCAAATTACAATGTGTCTTACTGATTCCATGCTTGCTGCAGTGTCCTAGATTGTTTGTATGGATCCCATTATTATTATTTTCTCCAAAATCAGTTTTGGACTTTTGGCACAACTCCAGCATTGTGTTGTCCCTGGTTTGAAATCTGGTGTGAAATGTGCTGTGCACACCCAACCATGTGGGTTCGGGAGAGGATGAGGAAAACTACCATAATTCTTTAGTCTTTTCTTTTGCAAGGCTGTCACTGGGCTGTGCAGTGACTGGTTGGCAGGCATAATATGGTAAATATGTGTAATATGTATACAGTATAAAGAACCTTCATCCGAAGCGCTTTACAATGTGCAATGACAGAGGAAACCAACTTACTCACCGGGAGCAGTTAGGGTCCGGGACATCCCTTGGACTAATTTACTGGTCAAATTATGCTAATTCAAGTTTTCTTTTAATTGTCTTGCACACAAAGTCCAGCTCAGACAACATTGCAGAGTTGCAGACTGTCAGATTATTGTCCTCCAGAGTTCTAAATTGCTCTGGCTTGGCTACCTCCACAGTTCCATTTACCTCCTTCCTGGGCAGCTCAACAGTGATTGGTCAGCCAGTACCAACACGAACATCAATCGGAATGCAATTCTTAATGGCTTGTAAAACTGAGGATTTATATCCGTACAGCTGAATTGTAAAAATGGCACACTATAAAGAGGCAGTGCCACAGTCCTATTATATATGGATGAATAATATATATATATATCTTTTTTAAATTGTACATAAAGTGTTCAAATGCTATTTTTCTGTAGACATGCCCAGCAGCTCATTAACAATACCAGGTTTGGACTTTGGACCTTAGAGCTCCACCCACTTCCTTACATATTTCATATCTGCTGCTACTTAGTGAGGTCCTCTGCCTTTTTATTTATTTTAAATTTGTATTATTTATTGAGCACCTCTTGTTATTGTAGTTTCATGATTTGCCACCCCCCCCCCCTCTACTCTTATGATTATGGTACATTTTCTTAACAGCAATTCGTCTGAACTTGTATGGAAACTAATTGCACACACTCTTACACCTGTTGTGATGTGACGTTGAAGTTGACTTGTAATCGCACCAAAGCGTTAATTTCGCTGCCCGTCTGTCTGTATGACGATGAGGACCTCGGGAACACACACTGCTAGTCCCTGCTGAGCGCAACCAAACTGTCTTATCACAGCTCTGAATCCGGTGCTGACCATATGCATGTCTGTGAGCGTCCGTGCACTCCCGACTTGCTTGTCAATTGTTAGGAGCGTGCAATAGCAATCTTTTAAAATACTAGACATGACACATATTTTGTTATTAGCAACGTAATGTGATATTATGTTTCTTGAGATAGACTACGTGAACTACAGATGGTTGCAGACACAGACACAGAGATGTTATACAGTACATGTAGATGTGATGGGAGGTGCTTTGTCTTGCCCAGTTGACAGAAGTTTCAGCTTATATGAAAAGAAACAGAAAATATAGGGAAAGAAATACATTCTCACACATTTTAGCTTATCTAGAGCAGTGGTGTGCAGTGGTGTGATGATGTATGATACAAGTGAGCCCCTCACTTCACACAAGTGTGATTTTTACTTTTGAAATGTACCCCAAAAAGACATCCTAAAAGTAAATTCTTTAATGTGTTTTTGATCTATAAAGCAGTGGGGCGTTTTAAGCAGGGCTCCAGACAGACTGTGTTTTCCACTAGGCACACTGGTGCTGCCTACTGAAATTTTTAGGAGCACCAGCCCTGTGCTCAAGCTGTATAGGCAACTCAACAGTATGCATCTTCATTTGCAATATTCAGTGCTACAGTCTCCATTTTCTTCTGCATTAAGGCTACACATAATGGAGAAAGCCCTCATTGGGTATAGGATCATTCAGATGCACAGTAACCGGTTACACTAATCAAAAACGTATACTGTAGGCTACTTCCTATGTTTTATTTAATTATTTTACAGTTCTCTCTCAGAGAAGGAATTTGGAAATGTTCTGGTCGGAATCAGGTCTTTTCAAATGAGCCTACCACTAGATGGCACTCAAACGCTAGTCTCAATCTGTAGTGCAGCAGTTATTAGAAAAGCAGACATAATTGAGATTTTTAAGAGGGTATAACAAACATAATTACACTGTTAGGTAGCATGAGAAAAGAAAACCACAAAAACAAAGATAAACCTTTAAGCATTTCACCCCCACCCACCCACCCACCCACCCACCACATGCATACACTCTCTCTAACACACACACACACACACACACACACACACACACACACACACACACACACACACACGCACACACGCAACACAGCTGCCAAGCCATTTTGAAAGTGACATGCATAAATGAGAAAGCCTTGTAGTATTTTCCACAAGCAAGATGGATGAGGCGTGCTGAGCTATTTCCCCAAAATATCAGTCAAAGCAATGCCATTACAATGCAAAGAGTGACAGATAAAGGTGACCAAAACAACAACAGAAAAAGAATGAACACAAAGCCATTGATGATATGCTACCAAAGTAATGAGGTGTCGGTCACATTCTCAATATAGCTGCTGCTGTTATTTATGATGTGACCTCACTCAAACATCTGGGATGTTGCAAACAGGAGCACAAGCAACTTGAACCATTTTGATCCACTCTAATCCCACTTAATTTAAACTGCCTAATTTCCAGAGTGATGGCATTTATTATACATTCCAGCCTCTTTCTAAATTGTGGGCAGGTGGCTCTCTCTCTCTCTCTCTCTCTCTCTCTCTCTCTCTGCCTGATTAGGATTTGCACAGTTGCCTTGTGGCATTTCAGATTGTATTTTTTAAGCCTAGATGGTAAATATTGTATGTGGTTATGATAAGAGAATGCCAACAGACAAACTGCTGTGATTCCGGAAATCGCAAGATCAAAGGAGCAGATGCTTTAGGTCAAGTCTTTATTCAGAGAAACCATTGAAGAGATCCTTGAAGACGAAGCTTAAAGCTGCTCTATTAAGGTTGCCCCAAATTTAAATTTAAAAAAGGACCTTGAAACTGTACAAAAGGGGGTCTGGGTGGCACAGGGGTCAAGTTCCTGCTTGGCTACATGGGCACTCGCAAAAAACACGATATTGGCTGTGTTTGTGTGTGTGTGTGTGTGTGTGTGTGTGTGTGTGTGTGTGTGAAGCCGGAAGGTGAGGGTATTCTGTCGCTGCACTAGCGACTCTTACAGGTTGGTCGGAATGCCGAGCTGAACTGGGGAGCAATAGCCTGTTCTGCTGCATGTGTTACGACCTCCTGGTGAAACTAAACGCACTAGATAAAAAGGGGGTAAAACCAGGGGAAAAAAACAATTGCACTTAGCTATTATTAATCATAGTTTGATGCTGCCTTTATCCCATTGTCCTAAATGTAAATGCTGTCTTCGTTCATCCATGACAACCTATAGTAGTACTTGTGTAAAGAACGTTTAAAGACAGCATATATTGTTACAGTAAGTGACATGTATTGCCGTGTCTTTGTGGCTTTTATTACTGTGTTGCGTTACTTGTATGGCTGTATGGTGCAAAAATAGTTTCTACAACAGACAAAAAACAATCTTTCTCATCTTGTGCCATATCAATAGCACAGGCTTCAAATCATATATTTCTCCATTCAGGTGACACTGGCAAAGAAAGAATGTGAGTGAGTCAGAGAGAGAAAATGCAATAGGCAGATATTGCGGCACCAATTCAACATTTGGGCGCTCTGGAAGGACAACAGGCTATGAGGCTGCACAAAGGCCCAAGGCACAGTGTTTTCATTAACAGTCTGAACCAGAATGCACATAACACCACAGTACAGCCAATGGAAGCTTCTGTCAGATATGCCAAATGACTGTGCCTGCCAAGGCTTCCAGCAGAATTCCTTTTGAAAATCACACTGTTTCTTGCACACCACTCTCCCAACTTCCACCAATCAGCTAATAGTCACTTTATTTGTTCATATGGGCAAGTCATCATTAAATAATGGAAAAGAGTACCAGCAGCAGCGCAGTCCTTAACTATCGTGCATAAACCCCCCACTTGCAGCACCATATTATTCAACACTTTAATTCTCTTCCCCCAAAAATGCACTGTAGGATTTTAATGGTGGCACTATTTGAAGGATATGTGTTGTGATTTGGCATTGAAAGCTCCCACACCAACCTGAAAGTACAAAAGCTACATAAAAGCAATATCCATTAATTAGCACGATTAATCAAGTTAATTGGCTGTGTTTAAATAATTGGATGGAAATAAAACAGAGCGTTAACAGCAGATCATTAGTTGGCTTAATTTGCCTGTGCACTTGAAGAGAAAGAGAGAGAGAGAGAGAGGGGGGGGGGGGGGGAGAGAGAGAGGGGCAGAAACTATGCAGGCAACCCTTCATTAAGCACACATCAACCTTTGATGATGCCTCCATACACATAGTATGAAATGGATGTTTCACACTGGCCATGGAATAATTGTATTAATAAGTTACAACATATCAAAGGCAAGGAAATATAATCTATTATGCCCTTCAGTAAATTGACAACATGGTCAAGGAGACTGATTCAAACTAAATGCCCTAGTCGAAGCAAAGTGAGCGCTGCATGGCTGCATGCACTTTTGTTCTTAACTTCAGGGTCATTGATTATGCATGTCTGCTCAGAGGGCCTAATTTATAATCACTAACAACACCATTACACTACGTTTTATTCAGAACTATAATTGTATATTGTTCACCACTGTCATAGTTGTGGTGTGGACTCTGCCATCCAAATGAAATGAGAAACAGTCTTGATAGTTATTATTCTAGTCAGGGTTACAGTGTAGGCTACAGTGGTGTGGTCTTGACCCTGAGGTTGTGCATTACTGAAGACCACAGATACTGTAGGTATACAGTATGTGATGATTCAGCAATAGTGTGTCATGCTCCTGTGCAATCTCTACTGACTTGTTTGTTGTCTCCACCAGCCAAAGGCAGAGTATGTTTTGCACTCCGTCCGTCCATCTGTGTGTCTGTCCGTCTGCATACAGTTAATCTCATGAACACAGCGTGTGATTTGCGTGAAATTATGCACACATTCCCACTAAGCAGACTAACAAATACCACTTAAAACCCACATCAGCCACATATAGTGCCACATGGTGGCACTATATCAGGCCAATTCATGTGTTCACCTATACTTGCACGGATCTGTGCACAACTTTGTATGCACTCCCTAGAGTCAAGGAAAAGCCTTTAACCTGCCTGTTATAGCGCCCCCATGAGGACAATTTTTGCAAATCTTTAACGCTATTATCCTGGTGGAGACCTGTGCCCCGAGAGGCACTTGACTTATTTCCTTTGAAGACTGATATGGATCTGGAATATGACCTCAGTGTGTGGGATTTATGAGATCTGAAAATGTGCCTCGACAGAATGATTAGCTCCATCTTGAGAGCTCTGAGAGTTTTAGTATTCCTAGGCATAACGGAGCTTTGGATGATCTATCTATACAACCAAATTGAAAGACTTATCCTCAATCCCTGCTGTGCTGAGTTCATTTAATTAAGCAAACAACAAACTAGTGTATGCCAGAGTTCTTGAATCATACGGCAAAGACAGCTCGTGTGCATGCACAACATCACACACACACACACACACACACACACACACACACACACACACACACACACACACACACACACACACACACACACACACACAACATTAATCAGCAAATCCTATCTAATCGCAGGGTTCTCTTTCTTGCCCCCCCTCTCTCTCTCTTCCCGATACGTTCATCCCTCTCTCGTCCCTCAAGCCAGGACTCCTGGCTACAGGCCTGTCCATCTGTCTCCTCCTCCTGTGGATGCTGTCCTCCAACAGCTCTCTTCCTTTGATTTCTTCCACCACCTCCTCCTCCTCTTCCTCCTCCTCCTCCTCCTGCTTCTTCTTCTCCTCATCCTCCTCTTCTTCCAGAGGCTAAGCTGGCAGCCCCCTCCGCACCGCCCGCCTCCCGCTCTCATTAGAAAGTGTCCTCCAGTCTGTGACACATATTGAGTATGTGTCCGTGGCTCTCCAAGGTATTCCCTCCTCTCTACTCCAGGCTTGCTGCTTCCATAGATATCTGCCTGCTGAGGAACGGTCTGTGTGTCTGATTAGACAGTCAAAAGCCCTGTCTGTCTGTCTGTCTGTCTGTCTGTCTGTCTGTCTGTCTGTCTGTCTGTCTGTCTCTCTCTCTCTCTTGGATTCAGTGGATAATGTGTGACATGAATACAGTAATGGAAGAAGTACTCGCATGTTTTACTTAAGTAAAAGTAATCATTGCAGGCGCCCGCTGACCAAGTGGTCTAGGCGCATGTTCGAGTCCCGGTCATGGCGACCTTTGCTGCGTGTCTCTCCCCTTCTCTCTCTCCCTCTTTTTTATCTTTGGTATTATTTTTTATCTCCCCTTCTCTCTCTCCCTCTTTCCTGTCAATCTTCACTTGATACTATCAATAAAGGCAGAAAAGCCAAAAAACTAATCTTAAAACAAAGTAATCAATGCTGCAATGTAGATATACTCTGCTACAAGTAGAAGTCCTGACAAAATGTACTGTTGAGTAAAAGTACAAAAGTATTAGCATCAAAATATACTTGAAATAGGCTACCAGAAGTAAAAGTAGTCAAAATGTATAAAACATCTTTTGAAAATGGCTGATCTGCAAGCTCACAATGCGTCGCATCACAAGCTTGTAGATTTTGCGACATACTGTATACGGCTGAAGTGGTTAATGCGTTTTGTAATACTAATCAAAATATAAGAAGCATTGTTCCAAACCTATTTCAATTTAGTATTGCGAGCAGTGCAAACAAGATTTCTCATCTGATAAGATAGTCTTTGAAAAATAGTATTACAATACCAATATCAAGCATGATCTTTTATATCTAAGATTGGATTTTTTATCAGTATAATCTGACAATAATCAGAATATAAAGTGAAAGGGTGGTTTTGCTCATAATATGATAAACAGCTTACATTAACCTGTTTGAGTAGAGTACTGCATTAAAATAGATAGAAATGTTGGCATTTCATTTGACCTTTCATATTACATATCATTTTTCTTTGGCCTCAAGCAATTTATTTCTAACATTCTCTCACGTTATCATCCTTGCTTTAATGTGCCAATAGGCCTGCAGCTTTTGTACAAAATATACAATTTCCATCATTACAAAAGGCAACTCACTGTTGACACTCTAGAACTTGAAAACCTACAACCTTACTCACATTGAACTGAGCAACACCATACGTCCTTGCTATTTACGCTATGTTTCATAATTATTTTCGCTCTGATCAGATTTGTAAGCAGCATATATAGCGACCTAGTTCCATTTACATTGATGTGGAAACTATATGTGCATTGTCCCTGCAGTACTTTCTACTTTTGGTACTTTTGATACCAATACTTGTTTTGTACTTTTACTCAATAATTCACAACCTTTACTTGTAACTTGAGAATTTCTACTTTTTCCACCATTAGTCTCATATCACAATATCTATTAGAGTTGTCCCGATACTGGTATCGGTTACTCGGGCTGATACCACCATCAAGGTTCTCGGAACCTGGCCCGGCACCCACCCCGAGTACCAAAACATCCAGTTGACACTAGTTAGAACAAAATGTTTTATTGCTAATAAGCAGATTTTTTTTTTTTTCAAAATCGTTTCAGGCTATTATTATTGTGGTAATTGAACATTACAGTATCATTACAAGTATATGGCATGACAATGAAGTAAAATTGGAGAAAAAGGGGGTACAATAAGTGTTTCTCAACAAAAATAAAAAGTACTCTTATTGGTACTCGGTATCGGCGAGTACTAAAAATTATGTACTCTTACTCGGTCTGGAAAAAATGCCATCAGGACAACTCTAATATCTATTTAATCTTGATATATTGACGAACTAGATTATGCACAGAAGGATCTGATTTGGTGGATGTTGTGAGGAAAGAGAAAAAAAAGCATGGATCAAGTTGTGGCTGTGAAGTTGACCTTACGCGGAAATTGATTGTATAGTATTACACAGTGATTCTTTGTGGTTTGGGCAGCAGTCAGTGTGGTGTCGTCCATGGTGACAGAGAAATCTTGCAGCGAGCTGGATTTGTGGGATGTGATGACAAAGCGATTCAGTGGAGTGAGACGGAAGGCGAAGGGCCCCAGGGCCGGGCCCTGGGGAACCCCAGAGGACAGCTGAGTGTTGAGCACATGAAGCCCTATAATGGGAGGATAGTGGCGTGGTGCATGCTGCAAACGGCCAGTGCTGTTAGATGAATGTCCAGCTTGGTATCACCAGTTCTTCATTTTATCCCTCCAGTTGTGGATGTACTGTAAATGGAGAGGACAGGAGAAAATCCCCGTGGATTCCCATAGAATTGAGCAACACTGTACTTATCCACATGAACCCTATAGCGTCCCTATTCTGAGTCCCTATTCTGAGCATATCGTGTAAAAATTAAATTAAATCAACCTTTATTTATATAGCACATTTCACACAACCGAAATTGACCAAAGTGCTTCACAGGAGAAAATAAAACAAGGCAAATTGCATTTATTGCATTACATTACATTACATACAACACACAGAGGACATAGACAGCAAGAATACATAACCATTAAACTCATCAGGCCATTTAGGGATTTAAAAGTAAATAACAGGATCTTGAAATCAATTATTTGTTTGAACGGGAGCCAATGAAGTGAGATTAGGACTGGTGTGATATGATCAATATTTTTGGTACCGGCGGAACTAATTGTAAACGTCTGACTACGGATTGGTTAACGCCAAAATATACTGTAGGGCATTACAATTGTCCAACCTTGATGAAATATAGGAATGGGTTACTGTTTCAAATTGTTATGGTTTAACGGAGATGAAAAAAGCTTGATTTGACAACAGTAGGTTGACAATAGTAGGTGAAGATCCTGTGAAAATAGGCAAAATTTGCAAAACATTCAGCAAAATTAGCCGATCTGAGCCAAGCTCAATTTGGTGTAGGCTGTAGGGGCAAAAGAGGGGGGTAAGTAAAGACCCCTAGGACGACACTGGTCAATGAAGTATATAGGGTTTAATTAGTTAAGCTCAGGAGAACCTCAGGAATAATACATTTGCAAACATGCGATTGTGACTTTTCCATGTGCATCTGAGTGAGTGCGAAACATACACATCAATGCATCGATCAATTGCTCAATCGGTATGCAAGCTGCATTGGCCCCCAATACTGTATGCCACATGCTGAATCCATTAAGTCCCCAACAACAACAATACTGAAGGTGTGTCAGGAAAATGGTCTTATACAGTAACATCAATATTGTAGTCCCACATCGGTAGTCAGCAGGCTATCTGTAACCCAATGCAGGAAGGTGGTCAGACTGGTACAGTTGACCATAGAGGGATCTTGATAAAATCAGGTCAATATAGAAGGTGATGTTAAATTTAACAGCCAGCCACTGCACTGAACAGGCTATGGGCAATATGTTGCCATGCAGAGTTTTTGTAACTGGTAATTTACATCATTTCTGGGAGAGAAGGAGAAAACAAACGGAACAACACTGAAAAGCCCCCCCAGACGCACAGATTTACCTTAAATGTAGATGATAGTACGTGTGAGGGAAATTAGGCAAAAAGATTAAGAAAAAATATGCATTGTTCCATTCTCCATTCCCCATCTGATGTTGGCAGTTTAATTTATGCCCTCCAGCTGCTTTTCATCCTACAAAAAAAAACCATTTGGTAACTTTTTTGGACTTAAAACAATTGTTCATAGTGTTATCTAATCTTTAGTTTACCTTTGAGAGAATGTTGATGGGACTATGAAACATGCTTTATGGAGAAATAATTGAGTATGCATCGTGAGAAGACATCTGAAATAAATCCTCTTGCGTATTTGGTCAAAGCTCACAGCACTTTATCACTGCTGCCTTTAAGGTGCACAACATTGACTGAACAACCGCAAGAGTGGCTGTGTCACCACATCATCCACTTTTAAAATGAAAATCAGACCAACAATTCCTCACAACTTGGTTCCAGAGCATTCATATTTGATTATATATATGCCACTGCACAATGTGCATATACACAGCAAATAATAGGCAAAATGTGTTGCCATCCAAACACCTTTATTCATCCATTTTAATTTTATACTGTACATCTAATATAATTAAACAGGATGATCAAACCGTGCTGTTTAAGGCACAGCACTCTATTAAGTATCCCTAACACATTCTTGGCTTATTTTCCCCCGATACGTCTTGAGGCATTTCAGAGAGTTTCCTTCCAAGCCGAAGCTCAACTCAAAATCAATTTTAGCACATGCAGTTTTAGGCTGAGCCAAAAATGTCTGAAGCGATAGAAAAACACATGACGCAACAGTACCAAGGAGACGTTAAACAAAGCCATATCAGACACATGAAACATGGGGAAATGATCAACTTCAGAGATGACTTCAGAGTCAGTCTATATAAAGAACATGCTAAAGTAATATCCATTATTGCCGTTAATACCGGAAGGAAGTTAAACAATACACTAGAATACTGTATAATATATAGACCTCCCCTGATGCAGCATGTTTGCCCACAATTGCCAGGCATTGCAATGTAATGCAACAGCACATGCCCTATGCCAATATTAAGACCGTGTAGATGATTTTTTTTGTTTCTCTATGTTGTGTCACAGTATGCTAAATTACGGACAAGTTCTCGTAATTATATTATTGCATTACTTGCAATTAGAAACACTCACTTTAATAATGCTTCTGTGTGGTTTTTGGGTAAATTAAAGTGCCCAGCCTGTTATGCATATTAGTAATTATGTGACCATGGCCAGCAGTCCAGGAAATGTGCAGTAGGGAATCTCATTATTATAAGCCCAATTTGCCAATCTTGACTGAGAGATCTACCATGCACGTTTGTACCGTGCAATAGCAGTATACTAGATCAGGGGTTCTCAACGTTTTTGGCTGGTGACCCCCAGGAATTCTTTGGCAATGTATCTGGACCCCCCGCCCAGCACCCCTCCCCACCCACAATACAAATTGGCTGCTACAATAACCTTAATAATAGAGAAAATACATCGTAAATAAATACCAAATATAAAACCAGATATAGTTAACAATACATCTACTGATGCACACACACACTTGGACACATCATCAGTGTTGTTTCCTGGAATATTTGGGGGCTGTAGCATGCCACTTGGACAGGCCAGGTCTGATCAGCCTTGGTCGGGCCGCCTGGAGGAGGGTGCCTGTTGCACTGTCTCTTGGGCGCATAGTCAGAGTTAGTGGGGAAGATGGCTGATGAGATATAATGAGATATAATCATTAAGGAAAGTTTATGTATCTACTACAGTATGTGTACTATGTAAACTCTTCATTTCCATTTTCTAGACTATCCGTTGCAAAGAAAAAATATCAACCTTTTCAGGCTGTGACCCCCAAAATAATCATATTTGAACTGGGGACCCCCCCTCCACCACCACCACCCCGATAAGCAAATGGAATGTAGAAGTTGAGGTATTCAATTTTGTTTAACTTGGTTCCACAGATAGATATTGTGAAAATAGCAGATCTACAAGCTCACTACTGACTGTCTTTCATATATTTGACAATTTGGCCACTATTTGACCAGTTTTTATAGTATAGTTTGTTTACTTTTGACACAATGAGAATTTCATTTCAGAGATGGTAAAAAGGTCCTAAAAGTCCTTAAATTGTCAATTTAGAAATGTGCTGCCTGTTGTGAAAACAACGGTGCACATGAAGCCAATCATCAGGGGACCCTCCTGGGGTCCCCACCCACAGCTTGGGAACCACTGTGGTCAGCACGCTGGGCGAAAGTTGCGGGATTTGGGTGGAAGTACAGCTCAAGGAAATGACGTTGACGCTTCACAAAAGTGTTGTGATTGGTCGAAAAAAAAATATCGTATCCGGGGGAAATACAACTGACGAATGTTCCGGCTCGACACTTCCGCCGAGACCGTCTCTGCCTTAGGTTGTGACCAGGCTTTTCTCTTCGCAGATGAGTAAGCCTGGGACCGAGGCTAGATGGTCAGGCCACCTGTCACCTCAGCCTCAAACCCGAATGACCACTCCATTGTAAAATGCTGACGATATACACACAACATGTGGCAATGTGAAGGAAGGGACATTTGGAAACTTTTGGGAACGATTTATTGAACCACTTGCCCATAGTGACGAGCCCAACATAAACACACCAAGGTCAACACGAGTAAAAAGGTGTTTGTAAGATGGAGAGCTGAGAGGGGGAGATGAAGAGAGGGAGGAACAAAGATGAAGCTTCTCTATTTGGGCTTCATTCTCTCCTCTCATCTTTCAAGGCGCTGGGCTAATTCCTTCTCTAAGCTGCACCTACCCCGAGGAGCAACTGAAGCATTCAATATGCTCTCAATCCATTAGGAACTGAACTGCCTGCATTAGCGCCACACCAGAGAGGAGATTCAATTTCCATGGAGCTGAGGAGGGAAAGGCTGAAGACTCCCACTGAATACAATAACAAATGCTCCGAAATTAATAATTAAAGACGATAGCAGAGGCTAGGGGACTGCAGGAAAGTCAATACAATGAATAAAAACGATATTCCTGCCTAGGTTAGAGAAGGGCCTTTAATACTACCCCGCCACATAACCGCTACCTACAATCCGCATTGTACTGTATGGATTGTATTGAAGTATTTAAATACCCTTCCCCGCCCCCTTCCCTATGCGACCAAAGAAAATAGTTTATCGAAGAAGCTATCTGACCAAAAAAAAGCTGAAAGATTTAGGTGAGGTGCTGGAGTTGAGTGTGCGCACTGTGCGGGAGCCTCCCTTTATTTTTTCGAAGAAGCTATTTAAAATATGACAAATGGTTGCTATCTTTGTGAAGTTATAGAGCTTATTGTTAGCACCTCTATCAGATGGTGCAGACAGCACAGCAGTCGTCTTACACTGCAGGAATTGCAGAGTGTTACCAGTCTGGGTAAATTAGGATTTTTATGTGTGTGCCAGGTGACACCTGGAAATAAATTTGACTCACCCGGGACCGTCAAACCGCTTGCCTCATCTGCACCAATGTGAATGTAACTTAGTTTGCTCTTTGTAGAGGTGGTATTAACACAATGCGGCGAGTACGAACACTGTGCTGGGTGAGAAAAGGCGAGGAACAGTGTGCAGAAAAAAATATGTGCTCCACCAGTGGAACATAAAAGCGGACGAACAATGCTCAACCAATCCCGATACAAAGGCGTGTAGATTGGCCCAGCTCTGGGACCCGGCAGCACAATCTGGCTGGCTCTCCTGAGAGTGGACTGCACTGGCCAGACAATGGTGCGTACGTCCGCAGGCGTTTGCGCGCACGCTGTACACACACATGTGTGTGCACACACACACACACACACACACACACACACACACACACACACACACACACACACACACACAGTGCACATTCACACACAGGTACACACACGTCAAGTGAAGTGTGAGACGGGCACTGAGCACCTGGTTGGATGCAGAGAAAAGGCTTGCTGGCACAGGAACAGAGAGACAATTAAAGCCAACAATAGAACAATAGGCAGGAGGTGGGAAGAGCTCCAACCCACACCAAGGCTCAGCAACCACTATTAACCCTGCAGTAGACAGCAGAGTGTCAACACGTTGGCACTTACCTTTCTACAAAGCTTCCTTTCTCTATACTAGTGCAGGATATGACAAGGACAGAGGCATTGGCGTGGATACAGAAGTACATAGTACATACCATATTGTATATAGCCTTGCTACTGTGCAGGGCTGAAGCCATATACTGTACCATCTCTCTCACGTCTCAACAATGGCCATGGGCCATGGCGTTATCTGCTGTAATAGCAATGTGCTCTACCTGCAACCCTAGTATAGCAGTCAATATAAATTATTTTAAGCCTGACCACGCCATTCAGGCTCCTGGCAAATCACGACTACAAAATATTTTATTCCGTGTCAAAAGATATTTGTATATCTACAACCCGACCCCCCACGCCAAATCTCTGTCGAAAATAGTCAATTTACAATCTCACAGCGCGTCACATGTCGGATGAGTCAGGTGACTAGTCACGTGCACTCTGATCAGGCCGGCTTATTTAAACTGCCGCTCTGCCTACCGCTCATTCCTGGCTTCTCTCTCCTGATGTGCGGTCGCCGCTGCTGCCTCTCTTCTCCCTGCCTCGCTGCTTATCTGCTGTGCTGCTCATGAAGTTGTTTTGCAATCCCACCGCCTCCCCAGCATCCACTTGTAGGCTCTGTTTCTAGATCCCCCGGGGGTCTTAATTAATTTCCTGTAGCTTAATTCTATTTGACTTATTATATATCAAAATCATATACAGGGAATGAATGGGGACAGAGCCTGACGCCAATCTATGCTTCATATATCCATGCTCAATTTTCCTCAATAAAAAATATTCTAAATTCATTCTAAGAGTTGTCTGAATATTAATAGATGACCATAGAGTGTAAGATTCAATTGTAGGAAAACCTCCGTGTTTAGCAAATGAAAGCAAACGGAAAAAATCAGAAAGTAGGTGAATTTTCCGTTCAAGGGGGTACTGTATATTTATGGAAATTGTGAGTAATAACTCAGAGGCAGCACACACTCTACTTAAGGCAGTCCCTAATCTGCTTATAAAACCTTGAGTCTGACCTGACACTGGTGCTGCTTTGTTCTCTCCCGAGAGGGTCTATGTCATGATAAATTCCTAAAAGTATGTCAGGGAGTGGAGTGGAGTGGAGCGGGGGGGAGGGGTGATTTGTGTACGGATAAAAATGGTTCTATGGAGCTCGGAGCCCCAAAAACTGTGGCACCCCACAGTCGCAGCCCGTGTCCTCTTTCCCCGTGTTGATTTATTCATGTATGTGTCGCACAAGGCCTCCAGGCATGGAGACGAGAAAGCAGGCCACAAACAGGCAGCCCACTCCCCCCCCCCTCTCTCTGTCTCTGTCTCTATCTGTCTCTCTCTCTCTCTCTGTCTCTCTATCTCTGTCTTTCTCCCCCCCCCCTCTCTCTCTGTCTCTATCTCTGTCTCTCCTCCCCCTCCACCACCCCACCCTCTCTCTCATTCTCTCTCTCGCTCGCTCGCACTGTAAGCCCGACAATACCAAAATAATCACACTCGTGTGAAGTGAAGGTCGCCCACTGTGCCTGCCACATGACGTCACAGTGGGCTTTTATAGGCCAATGTGAAAAGGGTGCCATTTCGTCCTCTGCCTTTCACGGCTGACTATACATATACTGTGTGTATCGATTTGCATGATGTTTGGACTAAAACTTAAGGAATAATATCAAATGTCGGCCTACTGGTGGTGCTACAACAGGCAGTAGAAAAATGCAGGGGCAGAGGTTTTTCCTCTGGCCTCTAGGTCTAGTTTCACGCAGATTGGTGCAGTTATAGGTAGCACTACCATGAGGCTGATTTGAAGAAAATAAATCCCAGGGAGTGTGCGTGCACTGTTTCGCTGCAATTGGACGAGATTATCTGTTCACAGACGGACGGACACACACACGGATGGACAGAAGGGGTGCAAAACATAGTCTCGGCCATGCCTTTGGCCTGGTGGAGACAATAAAAAAGACATATGAGGTTGGGTACACCTGAACTGAACCCTACTAGGATAACACGCATGACCTCTTGGTCGAGTTGCGAGAACCCTGTCTACCTAGATAGAGAAAATACACATCTCCTTTTTCTGTCTTTCATTGTTATGTACCAATGCACAATTTACAATTTAGGCATTTAGCAGACGCTCTTAATCCAGAGCGATTTACATTAAGCAAGACACAAAAGGTGGCTGATTTCCCTTACTGATAACGTACCAGGGTGACCACCTCTGCAAGTCTGCAGACACAGACTGTGTGGTTGCATTTTAGTGGAAAGGAAGATGAGAGCTGAGAGGCGAGCTGTAATATTGCTATCCTATAAATACAGGCTACAGGCTATAAAAGGCAGTTTTATTAATTGAAGGCCAGACTTTCAGAAGGCTCAGCAGCAAAATGCTGGCATCCCAGGAATGCAGTCAAACACTCTGGTGTTAATTTAACTCTGAAAGTTAATTAACATTCCGGATTTGACTGTGCAGACTCAACAGTGCACTTGGAGTTCACCTACACTTCGCAATTTCAATGTACACACTTAAACTTTATAACCTATCGCCAAATAGACTCGCCATCAGTCTCAGCAGCAATAGACTTAATATAGGACTGGCTTTAACCCATTCAAACCGGGAAAGCAACTCTGTCACTTTGGATTTTAACCATTATTTTATGCTGTACTTTTGCCATTAAAAAATAGCAGATAATGATATACAAGCGTCATGAGCTCGTAGATCTGCTATTTTTTAAATATAGTGAATTTTTTTTTTAGATTGATTTCCACTTGTAAGCCCAAACTGCCTTCCTTTCTACCAGAGCTGATATTGGCTATAGTCTCCTTTGACTATTTTATTAAACTGGTTGTGGATGTGGCAACACATCCCTGATACCCACAGGGCATAATATTCAGTGTGGCAAAACATGCCAGAAGGGCATACAAATCAAAGTCCAGGCACTCGAGGTGGATTTGTAATTAAAAGCCTTTTATTTCTTTCGGGCTACAAACCTTAATAAAAACCTCAACGCGTGTCGGCCATTGAGCCTTCTTCAGGGAGTGATGAAAACAGACAAAGAGTTGGCGCAATTGTAGTCTGTAGTCCGACTCCTACACCTGGGTAGGACTACAATTAGGCTGACACGCGTTGAGGTGTTTTTAATGTTTGTAGCCCGGATTTAAAACAAAGGCCTTTTTAATTACAAATCCACCTTGAGTGCCTGAACTTGGATTTGTATGCCCTTTTGTCATTATGTTTTCCTCTCTCTCTGAATATTGTTCCCTTTCATGAGCACTGGTGGTTTGAGGGATACCAGTAGCGTTCCTGCAATTTATTTTTATGTATTATTATCCACAGGGCATACCTTGACTTTCCCATCTCACTGTTCAGCCCTCAGATACCTCACTGGAGCTATGCTGTGTTTTTCTTTCACATTGTGACTGTCACACATGCAGAAACAATGTATATCCATATTTTTGCTCTTTTCGTTTTTCCCCACATAAATGGACTATAGTCTTATGCCTGAATATAGAGGATAATACATGTTTAGCAACTGATTGGTTATAATGAGTAGGAATATATGATATGCAGTACTACTATATAATGAATATAATAATAATAAATATGATAATGAATGTTAACATAAATCAGTGGTTCTCAAAGTGGGGTCTGGGGACCCACATGGGTCCTTGAGGAGGTTTCAGGGGGTTCTTATAGGTTAATATGATATCAGAATCTGCCATATCATACCATCTGTTCTGAAATTGGCCATCTGCAAGCTCACAACGCGGCGTGAAACATTTTAACACCACAAATGTTATGGGGGTCCCTGGCACAAATTTGTTTTCATATGGGCGTCCGCGGCCAAATACATATACATTCGTTGACATGATAATGTGTGAGAACATGGATAATTATCTCTGCATATTTAGACTGCCACGATAAATCAGTACAATCCAAATCCATCCGACATGTGTGTGCAGGTCATTGGACGTGATAGGAAGGAAGCTACTGTAGAGTAGACCCAGCTAGGACCTCTCACTGTCTTTTAAGCAATGGCGTTAAGCGTTAGTGTCAAAGGCTATCATTAGGCTTCAATTGACAAAGGACTTTGGCAATGGCGGTATAAGTGTAAGTGGCATGACAACCATGGCCTCTCTTTATGTTAACACTATACTGTTGGGCTTTATGGGCTATGTTGGCATCGGGTAAGCATAGGACAACTGGAAAATGTTACATCCTGGAAGTAGGCATTAACACATAAATAACTCCATTCCTCTTCCCCTTCTCCTTCCCTGCTGCTTTGTCACTGGCTCTACGCCCCCACCCCCCATACACACGCACGCGCACACACTTTCTCCCCAGACTCCACCTGTGACTGCCCGAGGCTGCAGCTCTTTTCAAAATTTGGTCTTGTCACTGTTGGGCAGAAACCTTGTATCTCCATATATATATACATAAACTTTTAATGATTTTTTTTCTCGGCACAGATTAATGCCCTGCTTTGTCATGCGAGTGTGTCACACAGAAGGAAGGAAAATAGTCGATCCACAAGTTCACACGGTGAACGACCCGCAGAGCTGCTATTTTCTATATTTTAAAATGTATTAAAAAAATGAAATGATAATTAAAAGGAACAGTTTTGGACATAGGAGGTTACCACCCGACAGCGACGGTACGCAGGTTTGCATGTCAAATAGGAGGGGCAGAGGAAATGGAGAGACAGTGTGGGTGACAACAGGATTACATGCTGTTTGCACCTGGCTGTTCCCATTAGAAGTCTGATGACTGGGGAGGATATCGCATCCAGGATGTCGATGCCACTTTGACGCTCTCCACACAGATGAGCTCGAGGCTCTCGGCTCTCGGAGCTTGAGTGGTGCGGCATGAGGAGCCATGTCTTACACACACCCTAGGACCTAAGGGAGGGCCGCCATCGTTGCCGCCTCTTCCTCCTTCTGTCTCCTTTCCTTGCCCTAGTATCGCTGGAAAGAATAGGGCTTTCTCTGAATAACAGCACAACGTCTTTCAAAAAAGTGCTTCTGAAAACCCGTCGAGTCCTGGTTAAAACTTGGTCAGGAAATGTAATCATGATGACACCAACTAGTTGTTGTTCATGTATTTGAGCTCATGCTATAGATGTGCTCAGTTTTTTGTATTTCTGTTTGTTTGTTGCTGTGGAAGGAAGTTGTTGTCACAGAGGGCCATTGTTGTTATGGGGGATTTTGGTGCTGTTGCTCGCACCTCTAAAGGAGGCTAGGCTCTATACTTGGTCTGCTAAACATTTCCCTCTACAGTATATCAAATATGTTTGTCGGAAAAAGCCAAACTACAAGTTCACAAAACGTTTTAATAGTGTGAGCTTGTAGATTTGCTATATATAGGGCTCATGTGGTTAAGGGGCTTAGATGCGATACAGATTCAAAATATGTATTTGTTAGGCTTATATAAGTGTGAAATGTTGGTGTGAGGAAGGTGCACACACACATCCATGGCCCAGGTGCAAGACAAGCAAAAGTATCAAAGTCTGCACACTGGTGATGCTAAAAAAGCTCTGCTGTATTTTTATTGTGTCGGCAACGTTTCAATATATTTAGAGATCTTATGAACAAAACCCAATATATAATTCTATAAACAAGTACAATAAAGTGTAAATGACACTAAAAGTGTATTAACTGTAATGTGCAATTGTGCAGTGTGTCTAGCATGATATACATACAGTCCTGTGGACACTGCTTCTGCAACTGTCATTGTTTCTCTCAAACAAACAAATAAACTAAACTAAACAATGCAATCATAACGAGCAGTGGAAAGGGAAGAGATGCCTATGCTCATCGCTGCCTGCCTCTACTTTATTTATGCCATTGGGTAAATGTGAGCTGCATCCATATTTAACTTGTCTACTGAGTCAGGTAAATTATGTAGATTAGGTTTTGAAAAGAGGAGAACATTTTCTTCTCCCATCAATGCTGCACTTATGTGACTTGGCCACCGCTGCTCCACCTGAGTGCATTTAGTAAACATGGTAAACACTGAGGAGGAGGACGGGGGAGGAGATGCGCTTGATGTGAGGGCAAAAAAAACGGCTCCTCCGGCTGCAGTTTCACTACTAATACCGTATACAGAACCCTGAGCACAGTAATGGTAAACCGTTGTGTGCGTGCGCGTGCGTGCGTTGAAATGCGTATGTGAATATTTGCGTAAGTGAGAGAGATCAAAGTTCATGGGGTTGATTCCCACAATGTCGAATGCATAGTATACGTTCCATAATTCGCTGACAAAACAGCAAGCATACACAGTCGACAACACTGCTCCAAAAAAGGTTTTACTGTGCAAATTATTAAACATTTACTTACTTTCTTATGCACCAACGACCGAATATATGAATGTGCATAACATTAACTTTTTGAACCGCAAAAGCAAGCACACACTTTTTATTTTTTATTATCTTTTGTCTCACACCAACCGGTGGAATTCAGAGACATCGGGTTCACATCGTAAACAAACAGGGTCTGGATCAAAGTCGCATGGCATGCCCACTTATTAAAAAATCTAATTAATTCTCCCAAAGGGCCACCTGTGTTTTGGAGCATCTGGAAACAAACCAGGCTAAGAATTGCCAAGTTTATTTAATATCCTTCAAGAAAAAGAAAAATGTCCACAAGAGTTGGATCATACTGTATCAAACCTTTTCACCCCTGAAACACGTAAAGTCTGCCTATTATACTTGACCAAAAATAGCTCATCACATTTTGCATGAACATGCAGTGGTGTAAACTAAGTAGATTTACTCACGTACTATACTTAAGTACAGTTTTGAGGTATGTTTACCGGAGTATTTCAAATTTTCTGTACTTTTTCTTCTACTCAAATATTGTACTTTTACGACACTACAATTATTTGTAAACTTTAGTTACTTTGTAGATTATATTTATTATTAGAAAAAATACAGTAACCACTTCAGCCTTATTATACATTTTGACCATTACATTTTGACCATGATAATAGCCGGCCTACAAGCATTGTGAGCTGTAGATCTACTATTTTTATATCTGCTATTTTCAAACAATGTTTGTTTTTGAAACTTAAACAAATAGTACACTAGAGTTTATGTGATTAACTAATTCAATAAGATTAAACGTAACAAATATGTTAAATCACTCCCCTGTCTACACACATACTGTATATGCATGGTTTCACATCTGGGAGCTGCATGCCCAGTAGTACGGATATGATTCTCCGGTTGATGTTTGGGCAGCTATGCTACAATAGTTGGGCAGTCCTTCACATGAAAAAGTTTGTGAACCCCTGGGATAAAGGCACTATATAAAGGCACCATTTCTTAAGGTGTTTGTTATGCATTTTCACAGACAAAATGCGTTCAATGCAGCAGCCTTCAAACCATGTGTGCAAACACATTGTAGGGACAATGTCTTCCATGAGCTTACTATAACCTTGATACATTATGAATGCCAGAGCATTCATAAGAATTCTCCATATTTGTCAAAAGATTGTTTGACTGTTTGTTCGGCCATACTGACCATTATTTTATACTATCTTATTTTGCATTTATTTTGTATTTTATTATTACATTATTGCTATGTTTTGCAAAAAGCTTGTTCTTGTTGCTGAAATATCAGTTCATGAATCCCATGAATTTTACTTGCATATCATGGGATTGGGATATAACGATAACGGTCCTGAATATCCCTTTAAGTACATGTACTAAGAATATTTAAAAACGAAAGCTTCTTGATTATTCGGTTGTAAGTATTGGTTGTCAGACGAGCCCTCAATTGTTGCTTCCAGTCATCCCGGTTCTCCATACATCTGGCCAGTTCATTGGTGCTTTGCGCTCCTGCATGCGTCGTTCTTGAGCACATCCACATACAGTATGTTAATGTAGGACTGACTGCTATTCCCTGGCTCAATTGGCATCCCATCATACAGATTTGTGTTGGTAACATGTGTGCTTTTACTGATGTTGAGTGCTGCACGCATTCTGGTGTAGCACCCATCTAGAGACTTCTACAGGGTTGGCTTCAGGGTCCAGCATTCACTGCCGTATAGGAGAACAGACTCAGACTTCAGGGCCCTCCATGCAAGTGCCTTCCTCACTTTCAGGTCTTGCTCGGTTGAGTTGACCCATGAGCCCAGGTACTTGAAGTCCTTGACTTCCTTCAAAGCAGTTGGATGCTGTGATGGGATGTTATAGGTGATAACACTCTGGTCAGGAGCTTGTTCCACGTGGTCAGAGAGCAGGCTGATGTTGTTTGCGTAGTCCAAGTCTGTCAGGACTACTGTTGGGTGTCATCTCGACCTCCTTGGTGTTATGGTGAGGCCAATATCCTGCTTTCGTCCATTGATGGCCTTCCTTAACGCGTAGTCCAGGACTATGACAAAGAGCAAGGGGGCCTTGTTCCTGCATGGACGACCTATAGAGGTTGTTTTACCGTACAGTATGTTTGGTTGCTTGCCCAGCCCTATGCTACACTTATCCACCCAGGGACCATGTTGGGACGTGTCTTACTGTCTTCTATGGACCCTGATGACATTCATCCACATACTTTATGGGCGATCATGAGTTGGGATTCAGATTAAGGTTTGTGCTCTCTGGGTTTTTGAGGTACTGGTTTAAGTCCCAATCGTCTTTGCCACCGCCAGAAGAAATATTTATCTTTCAAAGTGCTTAATAAAAAACAATCTCCCTCGAGACCACAAGCAGTATTTTGTAAAGGAATGGTGCACTTTTTGTTCCTGCCCTTGTGAGTGATGTTTACACCGCCGCATTTGATTACCAAAACAAGATGGATATCTTTTCATTTTTCTATCAGATTTATTAGTTTGCCCAGAGAGAAGCATGTGACCACCTGACAGCTACACATAAGAAATGACCAATTTTTCTCATAAGACTCTGCAAATCATGATTCATGGCCAAATAAAAATAACATAAAATGGGTTCTTTTTAACCCTGAGCCCAGCAAGAGAAGAGGCACAAAAAGTGGAAATCCAATAATAGCCCTGGGTTTTGAGATTTACGTTATTTTTCATTCATTTTAATTTATATTTATTTGTTTCGCTCGCCTTTGAGCCAGGCCTCAAATCATTTTAGTGCAGGGGGGTCTGCTCAACACTTTCAAAACATCTAAACCTGAAGAGGATGTGATGCCAATTTTCCAGGCATCAGCTTTGAATCCAAAGGGGGACTGTATATCAAAGGCATGTCACCCAGTCAGTGGCGTGGCTCAAATGTTTGTTTACCTAGGTTGTCACTTGTGTAATGCATCTGAGAATAGGCTATTTGAGTCACTTACATCAGCAGGCAGGTCGTATATTCACCGTGTCTATGAGACCTATTGTAGATACCCGCCGTGTTTGTTTTGTTCTTTTTTGTGTTTCTATTGTTTCGTATGTACAGTATTTTATTATCGTCGCTGTCGGGTGGAAACCTTGTATGGAAAAAGAATAACATGTGTTCCAGTGGAATCCATTGTAGTTATTACTTACAACCTCATGTTAGTACTTTTCATTAGTTCGTTATTTATAAAACCTACAGGAAGACTTTTCACTTTCAAAATGTATAATGAATAGCGAAAATAGCAGATCTATAAGCTCACAACATGTTGCGAGGTGCTGCTGTGAGCTTGTAAGAGCTGTGTGTTCGCTGTGTGGACTTTCTTCAAGGTACCTGAAATATTTGAAGGTCAAGATCATGCTTCTTTTTTTTTACCACACGTACGGTACATTTGTATACAATACCGTATGTGCAAAAAACAGCTGCCCAAGGACAAGTAAGGTAGATTCTGCTACAAAATGTTACTCGGTTGTACAATACAGCACAGGTCAAAGGCTGTGAAGAACTCATTTAGAAAGGTCTGAGTGAGTATATTCTTGCATTAGCCTTTAACCCGCTGATATTTGGAACTGCTGTTGGCTGCCGAATGCCGAGACAGCCCCAAATAGGCAAGACACTTTTTTAAACTTAGCTGTAATTCCTTAAGTTAGTGGGCTGTGGCCCAGTACAGTGCATTCCTTTTTATTGCAGTGAAATATATAGTCTTTATTTGAGAGACATTTTCTTTTTTGCAGGCCCAGCAACAAAATCAAGCTTTTCGGTGACCTTTGGATTGTTTTTTTCTTTTCTGTACGTGCAATATCATACAAAGCTCTTTGAGCAGAGCTACTTCGGAGAGACATGACCAGAGTCGTAAATGCCTTCATCACACGTTGATCAGATCTTTATTAAGTCCGCCAAACCTTATTCTCCAACTTGTCATTGTATACGACCCAGTGCTGTTTCAGAAGCAAGTCTATTCACAGAACGAACATCGCTTTATGAGGTTCATGCCAGGGATGTGTTTTGCCTTTCTGTATGCCTATTCAACTTATTCAAGGCTGTGGATATAAAAGCAGCAGGGAGCTTCGTTCCTGCATCTATTTAATAATTTCTTTCATCACAGACGCCTCCTGGAGAGTTGACTTGTTTCTATTGACTCCTGTCTGATCATGGGGACTGGGATGATGGCCCAGGGGCTAGATCTGTACTAAAGTAGCGTGCTGCTTTGCACAGCTTTTGTTTCCCAACTAAATAATGGTAAACTACCATCATGGAAAGATCAAACGACTGCAAACCACCCCCCCCCCCCCCCCCCCCCCCAAAAAAAACCACACACACACACACACACACACACACACACACACACACAAATACACCCACACAGGCACAAACACATGTCCACACTCCACGCACACGCTCGCAATAATTTGTCATTGCAGTGGAAAACAAAATTGAAAGAAATTCATGTATGAATAAAAATAGTCTAGAGCAGCGGGGTGTCTGCGGATAATTACAAAGACACATAATAACCCAAAACTGAAATTGGAAAAAATAATTAAAATCCATATTCATTAGTTTAACGGGAGCCTTACTGTGTGCTCTTCTTCTGCATCGCCGGCATCAGAAGGAAATGGGCATTACCAACAAGCCTTTCAGATGATAGCCTCTCGACATCCGCAGACGGGATTTCAATCACGCGTGGCGGTAATGTATATACACTGTAACGCAGAGAAAGCAATAAAATATGCAACTGCAACGTTCAACGGTTCTACATGATCGTTCGCCACTAAAAGCTCTATATGCCATATAGAGCTTTTAGTGGCAAATGATAGTATATGGCACGCATGGCTATAAAATTACATTCTGTTATTATTATACATGTGTGCTGCGAACACATTCCTCTCGTTGCCTTACACAGCGCACCACTATGCTGTATCTCTAGGCATTATGTTGACGACTACATTAAGACCTCATACTTAAGGTGAAATTCTATCCTGTGTATTCTGTAATGTCTATATCCTTGGTTATAGTTGGAATATATTATATTATAATATATTATATTCTGTAATGTCTATATCCTTGGTGCCAGGGAAGATGCAGTTCAAAACAGTATAATTCCATAGTCTAAGTTCACTCACCCCACTAGCTTTACACTGTATTATTTACTTTACTATTATTATTTACTCATTTACTTTACTTGAGCACACGGCTGCCTTGAGTGTTTATTACTTTGTTTTGAGACCCTGATATTAGAATGCAGCATTTGGGGGTATAAACAATGGGCACAGTGCTGTATTTCTCACAGAAGCTCTTTCTATGATCGCTAGCAATTATGCACAACCGTTTGCCGATAATCTTGCAAAAAAAATAATCATGAACTGACATTTTAACTAGATAGCTAATTGGTAATTGAAAAAACATAATCGCAAGCTGAGAGGAGGGGAGGGAGGAGGGGAACAAATACCATTATAATTCTTTTGAAAAAAAAGGAAAGAAAAAAGGCTCATAACACATTTTTTCACGGCAAACCCCATGGCACTTTTTCAATTAAAACAAACAATTGCCATGAAGACTTATGTTGAGGATTCAATAAACATGCTTCTAAGGCTAATATGAGTACAGAATAAAAGCAATCAATCCGTTTTCATGGATGTGCCATGCCAATATCTGACTTTTTGACATTATATCCATATTTTATCAACTAATGCCATGGCTTTAAATTATTATTTTACTATAGATACAGTACATTTATTGCGACCTAAGGTCGCAGTTAACTATGGAATCGTGTGTTTTTTGTCCGTCAGTGTATATCACTCAAAATCCCCATACATGGGGAAAGACCCCATATATTGTGCCCAGGTCTCATGGTATCCCCCAATCCTTTCTCAGACGACTCCAATTGGTACAAAATGCTGCTGCCCGCCTCCTCACCGGTACCAAAAAATATGACCACATCACACCAGTCTTAATTTCACTCCATTGGCTCCCCATAAAAAGAATAATCGATTTCAAGATTCTTTTATTCACCTTTAAATCCCTCAACGGCCTGGCCCCCCCATATATGGCCGAACTCATACATCATTACAACCCCACCAGAGCTCTGAGGTCTGCGGACCAGTCATTGCTGACCGTGCCAACATCACGCACCCTCAGAACAAGAGGTGACCGCGCCTTTGCGGTGGCAGCCCCTAAGCTCTGGAACAACCTCCCCCCCATATTAGAACTGCGCAATCAATTAACATCTTCAAATCCCTTCTCAAAACGCACCTTTTTTCCCTGGCTCTTAATGTGAACTGATTTTAACCTTTTTAGGCACTGTATAGTATTTGAATTTGTTTATTGTTGTCTTTTGTTGTGAAGCACTTTGGTCAACTTTGGTTGTTTTATACGTGCTATATAAATAAAGATTGATTGATGACATCACTATGACATCATCAGGGATGATAGTAAATCAGAAATCATAGTAAATGTGACCTTCTGTCGCAATTAAACCCATATATGGAGATCTCTGATGTCATCAATATTAATATATGGAATATGTCAGAACCTCTTCCATATGTTGATCCTTCTATAGCTGCATCCATACTTCCTCTTCGATGTCTCCCTTTTGACTGATACCTGTCTATTTTAACTCTAGACGGGTCTGCTCCAAAGTTATTTGTGCAGCTGCGCCCGGCAGCAGGCGAAAACTAGAGTTCTCAACAGGCCCAAAAATTAAGTCCCGTGACGATGAGAAAGGGCCATTGTTTTTTGTTTTTTATCTACCTGTTCCATTTTTAATGGATCATCTTTGAAACCTAGTGCACAGGATGGAGCTGTAGAGCAATCACTTTACATCCATTGTGCTCTCAGACACACTTATGTACAAATAGATACACTCTGAGAGGATAGAAGAGCACTCAACAGTTGCAATCAGAGTAGTCAATCTGGTTAAAAACTCATGATATCATTATTTAGAGGATTGTTTTTGAAATATGTTATTATTTAACCAAAATGACTTTGATACTGTGCTCATACTTAGCAATGTGATTGTCATAATAATTACAGGCACTATAGGCTTCTCAAGTATATTTAATAATTTTAGGTCTGGCATTGTAAACAACCAACTTGACCAGGACATAACCAGACATTAACAAGAAAATGACAGGCAGGCACACGCACGCACGCATGCACGCAAAGCTCATCACAAATCAAAGCAAAGTGCCATGAAGATCTTGTCTTTGTAGCGATGCGAATATCAGCAGACTCGGACAACTTCTTACTTACAATTAAAATTCATATTTATTTTAAAACAGGGGGAAATCCCACTGATTAGGGATGACACTAGGTGTGAATGGTCATTTTCCAATTTCTTCCTGCTATGCAATTCAGTTAAGCTATTTCAAAACTATATTCAACACCTTCCTCTTACTGAAGTCTTTGGAGACGCATCAGTCAATCTCTGGTGATATCTATGGATCCCCACCTCTTCATCCCTCCTCCCGATGCTGTGCACAACCACTTATGAGCCTGTTCCTATTATGTCACTTTCAATGAATAAACTAGAGGTTCAATCCGCTTTGCTGCTCTCACATCTAGAGATTGGGCTGTGTTGTGGCCCTCACAGCTACGTTGCACTAGTGATTCAACTGATATGGCCATATGGAGATCTCTGAACCAGTGATCCAATATATGGAGATCAATATCTGTCAGTCCTTTTCCTTTTTTTGGGCATACTGTACATGGAGATCTCTGTCTGTCAGTTGTTGTCCCTTTCATGGGCATACTGTACATGGAGATCTGTCTGTCAGTTGTTGTCCCTTTCATGGGCATACTGTACATGGAGATCTCTGTGTCTGTCAGTTGTTGTCCCTTTCATGGGCATACTGTACATGGAGATCTCTGTCAGTCAGTTGTTGTCCCTTTCATGAGCATACTGTACATGGAGATCTCTGTCTGTCAGTTGTTGTCCCTTTCATGAGCATACTGTACATGGAGATCTCTGTGTCTGTCAGTTGTTGTCCCTTTCATGGGCATACTGTACATGGAGATCTCTGTCTGTCAGTTGTTGTCCCTTTCATGAGCATACTGTACATGGAGATCTCTGTGTCTGTCAGTTGTTGTCCCTTTCATGGGCATACTGTACATGGAGATCTGTCTGTCAGTTGTTGTCCCTTTCATGGGCATACTGTACATGGAGATCTCTGTCTGTCAGTTGTCCCTTTCATGGGCATACTGTACATGGAGATCTCTGTCTGTCAGTTGTCCCTTTCATGGGCATACTGTACATGGAGATCTCCGTGTCTGTCAGTTGTTGTCCCTTTCATGGGCATACTGTACATGGAGATCTCTGTCTGTCAGTTGTCCCTTTCATGGGCATACTGTACATGGAGATCTCTGTCTGTCAGTTGTTGTCCCTTTCATGGGCATACTGTACATGGAGATCTCTGTCTGTCAGTTGTCCCTTTCATGGGCATACTGTACATGGAGATCTCTGTCTGTCAGTTGTCCCTTTCATGGGCATACTGTACATGGAGATCTCTGTCAGTTGTTGTCCCTTTCATGGGCATACTGTACATGGAGATCTCTGTCTGTCAGTTGTTGTCCCTTTCATGGGCATACTGTACATGGAGATCTCTGTCTGTCAGTTGTTGTCCCTTTCATGGGCATACTGTACATGGAGATCTCTGTCTGTCAGTTGTTGTCCCTTTCATGGGCATACTGTACATGGAGATCTCTGTCTGTCAGTTGTTGTCCCTTTCATGGGCATACTGTACATGGAGATCTCTGTCAGTTGTTGTCCCTTTCATGGGCATACTGTACATGGAGATCTCTGTCAGTTGTTGTCCCTTTCATGGGCATACTGTACATGGAGATCTCTGTCTGTCAGTTGTTGTCCCTTTCATGGGCATACTGTACATGGAGATCTCTGTGTCTGTCAGTCGGGCCCCTTTATGGCCCTATATGTTGACTGATGTGTTAGGGCCTGATGCCATGACTACACATTGAGGTTAGACATCACAGTCCATATTTGGCCGTAGCTACATTGGGAAGTTCCAATGGCTCTGGGAAGTCCTTACTCCTTATATGGTTATGGCTGATCATGGTGACATGAGTGTGACCGTCCGCCTGCACATCCTCCCATAAGGCAATTTGAAGAACGACTTTTTTTCCAACCAATGTTATTAGAGAAAGTGAAAGATTTTATTTTTACATTTTATAGCGATTAATTTTATTATTTACTATAGTCCTACTAGACCCCAGGAAATTACATCTGGCCACAAAAGAGACATTTATTTACCTCTTGAGGTAAATAAATGTTTCCTGTATTTCAATATGATATTGCCAATTGCCATGCCCCCTTTCTTTTTAGTTTGGTATTGAAACAGATGCCTGGATCTTGCACTGTAGCTTTGTTAAAAATGTGCAAATACTTTTGTCCATAATTATGTTATTAGGTATGTTCAACTGTAACTAGTTTTGAGTTCAGAAAAAACTATTTTCCTGGATGAGGGAGACATCTGTGAAATGCAAATTGTATGTTTTTATTTAAGCTTTGTACCGACTCTGCCACATGCCTCATTCCACAATAAAATGCGTAGGCTACTTCTTAGAAAATCACAGAAAGTCTGAATCATTCATGATTGTCAGAATAAAGACACTTGAGTAAATAAGAGTAAATAGAGCCAAAACTTGTTTAAATATGCAGGCAGTGAAGAAGCATCTGTGTTCAAACGGAATCGAGATCAGGAATCTAATCTCCATTCCACCGCCTGATAACAAGTTTGATACATGGACTACACTTGTGTGAATATGTGAGACGGATCCAATTGTCATAACATTGAGAAAGTTTTGCACTGCTACTTTAAACCAATCAAAACAGGGAAAGCATTTGTGTCATTTTAGATTGCTTTGGCTATTCAAAAAATAGCACGTCTATACAAGCTCATAGCATGTCGCTTTGTGCTGCTATGTTAAAAAGTGGATATTTTGAACTAAAATCTTTGCTTCTAAAGGGTCCCTGGAACAAAATATCTCGAGATGATGATTCCTGGCCAAATACATATCATCTTACAAATAATGCACCACGTCTCTGTACATGTGTGTATACGTCTGTAATCCACGTAACTGGAGAACCGCTCTGGTCAGGCTCTGCCAGTGGACCTAATACGTTTCACACTACCACAGGGACACACGGTTGTCCAGAACCACCACAAAAGGCTCTGGTCAGTCCCCTCACCTGTAGAATTCCTATGAGCCTCTGTGCCTCAGCCAATTGATTGCAATGGCAACCCCATGACTGTCATTTGATTACATAACCAGTCCACTTTTCACAGTCAGTTTTCACTCTTCAGACACAGGCAGACAGACAGATTCATATATGGGCACAAAAGGGACGAGACAGACTGTTAAAACAGGTGCTATGACAATGGGTGTTCCCAGCTTGCATCGTCCCCAAGTAGGCCGGTGGCCGACGGGCACAGGTCTAGTTTTGGGAAAGGGCTGAAAAGGTTTGAGAACCACTTGTATAGCAACATACGTTTTTCTGAAGATTTTTAGGACACTAATCGGCCTCAGTACATTTACTAAGTACTGTACTTAAGTACATTTTTGAGGTACTTTTAAGTACTTTACTGGAATATTTCCAATTTTCTATACTTTACTTCTACTCCACACATAAACAAATATTGTACTTTTACTCCATTACAATTATTTGAAAACTTTACTTACAAGTTACTTTGTAGACTTTGTTTATTATTACAAAACATAATGGGTACTTTGACGTGTGTACTTTTAGTAGTATATTTGGATGCCAATACTTTTTTACTTTTCCTCAAGTAAATTTTTAATTCCGGACTTTTTCGTGTAATAGAGTATTTCTACCTTTCATTATTGATACTTACTAAGTAAAACATTTTAGTACTTTTTCCACCACTGTGTTTTAATGGGTTCAAGGTCTGACTACTACTTTTATGTTTAGCCCATTGACTATGACTCACTGTATACTTGACTGATGTCCATTTCTCAGAACATACTGCGGTCGACCTTCCTCTGATGCAGAGGTTTCTGAATGACTATCCACACTGAAGAATAAACTCCCCAGTGAGTTTGTTGTTTCTAGGCATGACACTTCATCAACAATTGCACACACACACACACACACACACACACACACACACACACACACACGCAAGCATCTTCAGTCATACTCTGACATTAGGTCGGGCTGTGACTGAGGCAGAAACATGTCATAGAGAGAGACATCCATCTTAAATGGAGCTGTCACTCAAAACCCACTGTGTCAACTAATCTGTTTTTCCACTCAACCGTGTGTGTGTGTGTGTGTGTGTGTGTGTGTGTGTGTGTTTGTGTGTGTTTGTGTGCGCGCGCATGTGATTGGAATTTTCAAAATGAATGACTTATTCCATACTTGATTTAACCACTTGTCGTGAATATAAATAAATAGAAGGAATGCCAGCACTCAATAAAAATCCCATGTTTATTATATACTGTGAATATAAAGAAAGAAAACAAAAAATCTGATCTACAAGATCACAACCTGTCGTAGATTGCCTAATATGTTAGCGCCCCTCACTTCACACAGGTGTGATCTTGTATGTCATACCACCAAGTATATTAAATGGTTTGCAGCAGCTATGCATTCCAGGAGGCTGTCAACAGGAAGCTGTGCATACACAGTATATTGTGTAGGCATATCAATGATACAGTAGAGTTTGTGAAACTGAAGTCCACGTGGTGTGGGCATATTGAATCACTGAATGACATCTGTCATAGGATTATTGTAGAAGTTCGTTGTTATGTAGCTTGTCTGTAATGTAGCAGATGCTGCAATGAGAGAGAGAGAGAGAGAGAGAGAGAGAGAGAGATGCAATGGAAGATATGTAGGAACTTCAAACAAAGTGCAAGCATTCTTCATTGCTGGTAACGCACTAATTCTGTATGACCCAATTTGTGTCACTTTATTTCAATTGCTTACTTTTAGTTGGCTTCCTGCCTCAAGGGACTTTTAACAATTAAATTAAAATAATTAAGTACTGTTTTGCAAGCTCTAGCTCTCCCTAATCCCTATCCCATACATGCTATGAGAAACCTGTCACATTGTCTCACAGTCACACTAAAATTAATATTAAACTTAAGGAGAGAGAGAGAGAGAGAGAGAGAGAGAGAGAGAGACCGAGAGACCGACCACAGGCATAATGAGGATACATTATTTTGCAGGACTTGTACCTTTGCTACAGTATCAACTACTCACTACACGCTGGGGCACCTAGTTGTGGAATATGTGTCAGATCCTTTCAAGGTGCTCATTGCATGCTATGTTCTGTTATTCCCATAACTCATGTTCTACGGTACATCTCCTTGAAATGATCACTGATACTGACATTGCCCTAATAGCCCCGTTCTGTAATTGTAGAATGATGGCCCTTTGATATATGGTCAACCCCCCCTACATGCTTTCTTTACAAAGGGATTTATTTGATTGATGTTTTTTTTCTCCCTTCAGAATTTACTATTGCCCAAGCTATTTATCCCAGGACTTGCAGTATATAACTATAAAACACTTTAGACATATTTTGAGGCTATTAACTCCCTCTCCCTTTTCTTTCCTTTCTATATAGTGTAAACAGATAATTTTTCATCATTAAGTGAAATGATCTGAATGTATACATTATGTGAATATACTCTAGTCTAAATGCTAGATTGCTAAATAAATTCCAGCTTATCTGTATCCTTTGCATGGTCTGGCCACATGCTAAGCCAGAGGCTGAGAGATCAATAATGGCTAAGAATATATTGTGCTGTCTACTGTATACATCAAATGGGTGATGTGAAAGCGAGACGCTAATGACCTCTTGGATTACATCATCACCGCTTTTTAGAAGTGCATCCAGTTAATGAGTGATTGAGTCTCGGCTTACACATGCCGTGCCTCAATAATTAAACACTAACATGGCTAAGCCGACACCAGATGAGCATTATTTGATACCGACATCAACATACAGAACACTGGCGTTGGTACATACGTTTAGTTTTCATTTAATGATGTCAGTGGATGAGGTCGGCCAGAGATGAGGTTGTCTGTTTGTGAGCCAGAGAGTCTGTTCCATGCCAGATTCAAAACTGCAGAGCAATCTGAAGAACACGTAATGTTTGTTCAGCGAGCGGTTGAATGGCAGGCCATTTGATAAGGTGAGGATGTATTACCAGGACTAGAATTGAAATGCATCGTGCGGCTGCGTCTTCCGAAACGTGGATGTGGATGATAGCAAAGCTAATACCATGGGGAGCATGCCAGACCGAAGGAAATCTGGCCGCATTTGGACAGGCCATCTGTGAGTCGATTAGACATTTGGAATTTGGTAGCAGGAGGTGTGTAATATTTTGACAGCTCAGAGATACAGGACAAGTAAATAGGTTTATGCAAGCCATGGAGGACACACAATTCCCGTTATCTAAAAAGTCTTGTCAGCTTAGGAAAATATCACCAAACACAACTATCTTTGGTCTATACTATAGTCATCTAAAGGGGTCGTCCGTATGGCGCTGTTGCTGCTACAAGCATAATACATTTGACCCTTACACAATTTTAATGAGTTTATAACAAGCATGAGATGCATACATATAATCTGTCATGTTTTTTCCATACATTCAAGAGTAGTAGTAGCTGCTAAAGCCATGCCATGGCTAACAAGATCAGAGGATTGTCCCAGAGAGAATACATTGCACATGTTAATATCTCATATTTATAATAATTACTGAAACGGCACCAAACCAAACATGAGTCTCTAGGTTGTGACTTGTTAGGGATCTTCCCTTATAGCCTGTACAGTACGTACTGCACCAACCACCACATTCCCGTCGTCTATCTTGGCATACGGCTCCCTCCTTAGGTGCTTTATTGCCTGTAAGCCCTCCAAATTAAAACACACAGAACTGAAATATTGAACAGGCCCGACTTAAAAGCTCATTAACAAATGGTGTACTTCAGCATTTAATCAAATACTCCATCTGTTAGGACAAATCCCCCTTGTGCTGTTTTGAAAGCAAATGGGTGAGAAACAGGAAGAGGAGCGTAAAGGAGAGGAGATGGCTGTCATTCATGGATGAGTTAGCTATTTATGGGCTATTACACACACAGAGGCCATGTGATAGGCCTTATTCAGCTGCAGGCTGTATTAATTGATGGCTGTGATCAGCAGTGGAAGCCTCTAATCCTGCCTGATCGATAGAAAACTTTATCTGGCCATGCACATCTCTTCTCTTCTCCTTAGCTACACAACGTGTCACAAACGTGATCCTGGGAAGCCCGTTTGCCACATTCTGCTCCCATCTTCTAAGATACATGAAGTTTAAGTGTGTGTGTGTGTGTGTGTGTACTGTACAGACTGCACTTACACTGTAGTCGTACTCTTACTGTACTGATACTCTACTCTACTGTACTGTTCCGCACGGGTACTGTACTGTATGCCTACTGCATAGTAGTCGTACTGTACTAGTCGTACTGTTCTGTACTAATCATGCTGTACTGTGCTACTTGTACTGTACTACAGTATACTGTACTGTACAAGCCCTCCTCCCTGGCTTCCGTGCGCTGCTCAACAGTGCCATTCAGCGGTATTGCTAATACAGACACACACACACACAGACAGATACACAGACGTACACACAAAGTCACGCATAGGAGTGGCTAGCACCACTCAAAAAGCAATGACAGAATACAGGTGTGAGCACATAATATTCAGTGTGAAAACTGCAGTTTTTCCTTTTTTATATAGAGCACTGAAGTAAATTATGGATCCTAGATGGGTCACGTTTTTCCCCCCATGCATTCTGAATTCCCATAGACTTGTTTAATATTCCATCAAACAAGTACTGTGTTCCAAAAATAAACAAATGATCCTGCATGGTGGTTTGACTCGTATATGAACTGACGTAATGGATATGAACTGACGTAATGTTACGGCCGCCGGATTAGTTAAATCTTTGAAAGAAACGGAGTGAATGAATATCGTATAATATAGTATAATATCGTACCTTTCCATTTCTTTATTTTTGCACCACTATTCGTGGTGCAAAAATGACGTCAGGAGTGACGTCAGGACTTTGGTAATCTCTATTGTATATTGCATATTTTGTAAGCATCTTGGTTTGAAATGACAACATTTTTACATTGAGGCATGAGCACCAGGGGTAATTCTTATGCAACCCAATTAAGTATGGCAGTTAATTGGCCTGCAGTTTAATTAAGCTGTTACTGTTAAGAGGGAGTTCTCAGTATGTGAGATTATAGGGCTGATTCATAGTACACATATTTAAAATCCTATATATTATGCAGCTCATACATATTCTAATAGCTTGGAGTGAGATCTCAGGGAAGAAGGGGATTTTCTCCACCAGTACCAGGACTTTCAGCCATGTCACAAATGCAAGCCGTGCCATAATGGCCTTGGGCGGATGAACAAAATATTGTCATTGCAAGCATGTTCTACTGTGGAACAGTTGGTGAGTTATTTTGGTGACGTATCAAGCAGGACAGATGGCTGTATTGTCAAAAGGACACCTCACGTAACAACAGCAATTTCAACACATTTACCCTGCATGGAATGTATTGAATTAACTTACTATATACAGTATGTGTCAGTTTGTTTCCAGACTCAGCAACATAGACATCTCACAGCATTGGATTAACAGATATTCTTCTACATAGACATCTCACAGCATTGGATTAACAGATATTCAACATAGACATCTCACAGCATTGGATTAACAGATATTCTTCTACATAGACATCTCACAGCATTGGATTAACAGATATTCTTCTACATAGACATCTCACAGCATTGGATTAACAGATATTCAACATAGACATCTCACAGCATTGGATTAACAGATATTCAACATAGACATCTCACAGCATTGGATTAACAGATATTCTTCAACATAGACATCTCACAGCATTGGATTAACAGATATTCTTCAACATAGACATCTCACAGCATTGGATTAACAGATATTCTTCTACATAGACATCTCACAGCATTGGATTAACAGATATTCTTCAACATAGACATCTCACAGCATTGGATTAACAGATATTCTTCTCAGCTTATTAGTATTTTTTGAAGTGTAAAGACTTTAACAGAACGTGCCAGACACTTGCATCGAAATACACCCATTGTGTCAAATCCTGTTTACGTGCCTTTCAGAGCTTGGTTCTATTTTTGGGGCACAGAACACCAAACCCTATGGTATATGGAATCCTGAGAAGTTCAAACTTGTATTGCAGTGTGTACATATGTAGGCTATAATTTGTTGTCTGACCATTCCCAAATTCATTCTCTATTGAGAAACACAAGTATGTGTTTTGATTAAATAAATACTGTCAATGAAGGTCTGCACAGATCCTGGCAGATATATTTTTTTTCCTGTAAAACTATCGTAGTACGTTCTTCATGTGCACAGCTGGTGACAGTTGTGCTATAAATGGGAAATAATTTAGGTGAGGAGATCCAGGCGTGACAATGTTGTTTTGGGAGGCCAGGGTTCAATCCCCCAACTGGGTCATACCAAAGACTATAAAAATGGGACAGTGCCTGCTTGGCACTCAGCATCAAGGGTTGGATTGGGGGCAAGTCCCTGCGACATACTGTACTAGCGTCATGTGTACTTGTACATCAAGCCGCCTAAAGGGCCTTGCAAATGTGAAGTGAGGAATGCAGGCGTTGTTGCCTGTATCAACACAGGTCTCCTTCAGGTCTGTTGAAGAGAAGCGCAACAACGCAAGCGTAAAAAAAAAAAAAAGCGAAACAGAATCCAGGTCTGGTGAGTCGCGGGCGTGTGCACATAACGAGCATGCGCGCTCACGGTCTCTCCGAGAAAAAAACGCAGGTCTCATTGAAAATGAACTATAGGCGCGTTTTATCGCTCCCCTTAATGCTACAGAAACATTTATGCCCTAAGACCTCTAGGCCACAGGAGCCAGTGGTTCCCAGTGGCTACTTACAATGGATGAAGAGAAACGCTGTGACACATTCAATCTAAATTAAATTCTCCCACTTGTGGTGTGCACAAGTGGCTTCACATGACATGACACTGACATTTTCTATCTGTCATAACATTATAGGACAACTCTGGACTAAATTCCATCTAGGCTCATTTCCTATACTTACAGTATATTGATCCCAAATGACTTGCCATGGGGTCTATTTAGCAGAATTCCCCCTATCGTCCAGTTTCCCCAGCAGACCTCATAGCATAGAGTGCAGTAATTTATTGCGGTTGCATTCATGTCTTGGTTGTAGTCTGCTAAACAGATGTTAATACTGTTATGTGTTTTGCCAAGTCCCGGAAAAGATGCACTGTGATTGGCCAGTACATTCACTTTGATTGGCAGTTGTGCCGAAAGCTCACCCAGAAACATGATTTTCGATGTGGCGGCTCGGGTTGGACAACCTACAGTAAGCATGGATGTGTATGTAATTGACAACTAATAACAGATTAATGAAAAAATAACCTGACCTCAACAAATTGCTTAAGCAGCGATATGCTTATAGGCTCCACTCTGTGCTATGAGGTCTGCTGGGAAACTGGATGACTGGGGGATTTCTGCAAAATTATCCCTATGGCAAGTCATTTGGGATCAATATATGTAGGAAAATTAGCCTACATGTTATTGTCTCCACCAGGCCGAAGGCATGGGGAGAGAGTATGTTTTGCACTCCGTCCGTGTGTCCGTGCGTCCTTCCGTCCGTCCGTTATCAGCTAATCTCCGGCACCGTTGGCCCGATCCATGCCAAACTGTGCCAACAACGAACCTCTGCCCCAAATATTCCTCAACGGCCTGTTATAGCGCCAACGATTTAGGCAAAACACATTTCTGTAGATGACTCGTACACATTTTATCCATACATCACACAATTCGGTATATACTATCTCCATAGTCATGTGATCAACACGGATCTGCACAATTTCCCATCTTCCATCCTAGTTGGCTAAGATTGGCTTCCAAAGCTCACATGATTGGTCCGTTTCGAACAAAATGCCACAAATCACAAACACAGTGTCCAATTTCCATGCAATTATACACACACATTCCCACTAGGCCGAGGACGACCTACCACTATTCTTTCCCCAAATCAGCCTTGCGGTGGCGCTATAACAGGCCAATTCCTGTTTTTACCTATAACTGCATCGATCTGTATACAACTTATGTATACGCACTCCCTAGAGGCCATGGAAAAATATTTTCTCTGCATCCCTCCACATCTGCCAGTTATAGTTTGGTGTTGTCCTTTAAAGGGATAATTAAGAATGAAAGTATGAAATACTTGCCATTAATATATTGTTTGCAACTGTATCAATTGATTGCCTGAGTCCCGTGGTGGGAGTAGTTTTGGTGAAATATTAAGTAGTTCCGGTCATTTTATGGGGGGCACAGGGGGCCAAGCATTAAAATTAGATTAATTCACAAAACTAGCGCATCCCTGTTCTTCTGCCCCTTTTTCCATAGGGTTGTCATGTTTTTTAATTTGACTTAGAGGGTATGCGTGTGACATCATCATCAAACCAGGAAGTTATGGGGGAACGCCTACTGAGTGGCAAAAGACTACTTTCTGGCCTTGACAGCCCATACATCCAAACAGAAAAGTCCTATCTGATTGCATTAAACTACTTTAAACAATGTTAAACTCACTTTGCACATGCTTTGCCACTCGATGTGCCATTCACTTTAAGCATGCGTATACCCTCTATTGACCTAATTGTCGCTACACATTAGGGGAAACAACAAATGACAAACAATGGAAGATGAGAAGTCAAAGGTTTCGGTTTTATTATGGTTGTACTCAATATGCTGTATGTTTTTTATTGTTTACATTGAGCAAGTGTAGTCTTAACTAGTCTGACATTTAAAGGTCCACTGTTGGCCTTCTTCTCACTAAGTACGCTGCAAACTAAGAGCACGTAATACAAATTTGAATGTTTCAACCTTTCAGCACAGAATTACTGTTAGAGGATTAGAGGTTTATCTCAATCCCTGAAGTTGGACAGCTTTAATGACCGTCCACATTCTCAGGATCTGATGTTAAATGTGGAGGATGATTCAGAGGCCCCACACACACTCTGCTATTTCCACACCATGATCTCATTCTTATTGAAGGGCCGGTCTGACACGGATTTCCATCTTGTCTTGGTTTTTGGTGACATGAAAAGGCTCCATGAGAGGCGTATAAATGACACGGCGCTGAAACCCAACTACGGAATGCAAAGTGCCACTTCAGATGAAGAGAGCCGGCCCTTCTGGGTCATATAATCACAGGATTGTAAATGGATATCCCATGCTGAGAGCGGCCCGCGTGCTTGTTGTGTGTGCAGAATCCTTTTTTGTGGGCTTGCTGCCTGGTATGGCAAGTTTGTACACATTTACACATCAATGCTGAAGCTATACCGCATGCTCCACTGTGTGCATGGGCTGTTACAGATATCAGACATTAATCTTTGGAGCATTAATATGACACATAACACAGCCTTCTTGCTCACGTTGTTTGATCCCGTTTTAGCCGTGGTAGTCAGTTGATCTGCAACATTGTGCACTCGGGTCGGTCGTATCATCGTATGGCACAGACACTCAGACAGTGGTGGAAAAAGTACTCAAAATTAGTAAAAGTATCAATACTGCAATATAGAAGTAAAAGTCCGTAATACAAATTGTACTTGAGTAAAAGTACTCATTATGCAGCATGTGCCATTTCAAGTTGGCAAATGTATACAAATCTTTTGAAAATCTGTTTTCCCATTCCCAGGGGGCACGGTGGCACAGTTGGTAGTGCTGTCGCCTCACAGCTAGAAGGTCCTGGGTTCGATTCCCGCTGGGGACGCTGTGGGCACTGGCGGCGTGTTCCCTCCTCCGCGTCATCAGTGCCCATACCCGAGGCGGGGGTTGGCGATAGGGCCTTTCTGTGTGGAGTTTGCATGTTCTCCCCGTGTCCCCTAGGGTAGATACCCTCACAAAAACATGCTGTAATCCTGGTCTCTAAAACTACCTCCCCCTGGCCAGCCGGGGCGCCTGATGGAGGGGAAAGGAACTGGTCGGAATAACGTGTCCCTTCCACGCGCTACGTCCGGCCGGGGAAATTCCCCTCTGTCAGGTGAAAAGAAGCAGCTTGGACTCCTCATGCATAGAAGGAGGCATGAGGTCAGTCCGCTGCCCCCCCAGGTTGGCAGAGGAAGTGTAGCGCCCAGGATTACATTAGATAATTGGCACTGGGTGAAAAGAAAACTGGGTTACAAAATCGTGGGATAAAAAATTATAAAAAAAAAAAAAAAGAAAATCTGTTTTCAAATGGCCGCAATGTGGTCTGAAGTGGTGAATGTATGTTTTGTAATAATAATCAAAATCCACAAAGTAACTATAGTAACTAAAGTTGTCAAATATATAAGTGGAGTAAAAGTACAATATTTGGATCTGAGATGTAGTGGAGTAAAAGTGAAATGGGAAATACTCAAGTAAAGTACAGACACCTTGTAATTGTACCTAAGTACAGTACTTAAGTAAATCTACTTAATTACTTTACACCAATGGGCACAGATACATGAGGACAACACAGATAGCTTGCCGAACTTTGGAATCTGCTTACACATGGGCATGGATATTATACTGCTGTTGATTTAACCTCCGGAGTTAGTCAAAACGGATCTGAGTTGCAGGATGTGTTTGGTTTGGACTGCTATATTTCCAAATTGTTGTAGATTGGCAATGTTTTGGCTAATCTTCCCCCAGAATATGGATGCTGGGGTTCTAGTGGTTAAAGGTGATATCAATTACATTTTTATGTAGACAAATAATAACACAGAACATAATACATCCACAGAGCTTTTACAAAGGTAATACAATAAAATAATATATACATATTTTGAAATAATAACAATGAATTTGATTGTTTTGTTTACTTCTGTAAGCTGACAGCGACCGTCATATATGTTTCCAATTTCTCTCTGGAAGCTTTTTCTTGCCTCCAGTGGTGCCTGGGGGGACTTTACAATGGAGTGCTTTGCTGACGTGAGAGAAAACGTGTCGGGACAAGTAGGCAACAGGAAAAGGTCACACTCACACACCTTGTGGTCACAATTTCAGCCCTCATTAAGACATACATAATTTGCGGCGAATCCATTTGGCCTTTTGTTTCACCAACTTTCTTAGGGCACAGAGCCTCACAGCCGGGGCACACATTATGCAGAACCTGAATGTCACAAAGCTATAGTCTCCTGCCATAGTTCTGGTGTAGTGGCCTCACCCCCTCCTGGTTCCGGATGTCATCCTCACTACTGAGCACGTGATCGGCTGTCAGTCGCCCATCAGGGGAGCCCCTGACATCGGGGGTGAATAAAAGGAGGGGGGAAAGGGCAGGGAGCTCACTGAACTTGCACTAGTGGCAGGCAACCATCTGCTCCAAAAGAACACCTTCCTGTGGGAAAGCTTCACCGCTCATGCAGACTGAGAGAATATTTACTTGGCCTTTCCCCCGAGCTATCACCACTTAAACCCTTATCGTCACCGTCGGGTGGAAACCTTGTACTTCAGAAACTTTAACTTTTCAGAAACTTGTGTTCCAATGAAACCAATGTCGTTATGATTAACTGGACCAACAATGGCGTTTGACTGTACTACTGTACATGAACTGTTGATAATCTTGTTAAAGTATCACAAACCTACAGATATTTGTTTATTTCAAGTCAATTATTATGTCGTCGTCCCTATTTTGGGCATGTAAAAAACAAACCTTATCTCCACATTCAAACTTTTTGTGTTCTTTCGTAAATAAATGTCCTACTTGATCATACTACAGTGTCACACAAAAGTAGCAGATCCACAAGCTCAAAATGTGGCGTGAAGCGTTGTGTTTTGAGCTTGTAGATCTCCCACTTTTGCTAGTTTTGTATTAGAATCCTGAAAAGTAACAGTTTTGGAGAAATATGAGGTTTCTAGACTTTCTACCCAACAGCGATGGTATATTTCCACCGTCCTATTCCTACAGTATGTGCCGTAGGATGCATCTGCAGAGTATCAGAGTATCTGTTGTCATTAGTTTTCTGTAAAAGCCCGTCTATCTAGGCACTATAGCAGGCTACCCTACTCTGACTGTTTAAATAAGTGAAATATCCATTGCTAATATCAACAGTATAACAGGCAGATTCTACCCTATAGGGTATGTATCAGCCCAATTACAAACAGCATCTAAAGCCATTCCTTCCAGGGGACCTTTATTCCTTCTGATGTCATTTCAGCCCAGCTGCTTTGGAAAAAGATGAGAATACTTGAATGTGAGCGTAAAGGAACAAACTGTGTGATTACTGTGAGCGTATATGACTCGCATTATTTTCTGTAGCTCACAGGGAAGCAATTATACAGAGCCTAGACATAGCCATATTGTATAATGAGCAGTATATGTACACATAGCTAGATATGTATGAATATATCTACCGTATGTACAAACTAAATGTGAAGACTAAACGTATGGAAAAAACACTGGCATCATGTTGGTCCTCCCTCTCTCTCTCTCTCTCTCTCTCTCTCTCATGCACAACACTGGCATCATACCCCCAAAACACAGCAACACATGCACACACAGACACACACACGCTACGTGCACACACACAGGCCTCCCACCGCTAGCTGTACGTGACGGGGCCCTCAATGGGGTTGAGATTAACTGGGTTTTGAGGAAAGGGGCTGGGGTGGGGGGGGGGGATTGCACCAGGAGGAGAGAGGATCGTTTATCAGCGGTCTGAAACAACGACTGTTGGCATGCATGGCTGGAGCGGAGGCATTCATCTCCTCCAGCTGACATACAATAACAGCCCCCACCCCTCCCCTCTGCCCAGGAGAATACCACACTACTGCCTCCCACACCACCGTGACAGTAGACCAGACCAGAAACACAGCTCCAGTGTATAATTATCCATCGCTATTTGGGAACCATGGGAGAAGTCCCCCCAAAACTAAATCCCGAGTAGAGTTCTTTCAGCTTTTCCATCAGGAGGTTTTGCACGTTTCCATATGGACCAGATGAACACAACGCGCCGTCCAACGAGGAAGACGAACGAAACTATGTCCCCTAATTGCCAAAAAAATAAAGCATTTTCCTAATAACTTATATTTCTCTGTGAGGAAAAATGCATGAAATGCAAAAATGTGAATACATGCTATTTCTGCTGTGTCTGGATCTCATTCCAAGTTTAGATATGCAGTGTGCTTTGTTAGTCTTAGACCACATCTCCATACTGTACAGTGTACAGTGCATTGTGTGGGCACGGACAGGATAATAGATTAGACTCAGACTTATGTAGCTTGAGCACTTGCCACTAGATAGTGAATACAAATACATTCAGCATTCAGTAATTTGTCTTATTTTCAACCAGGTACTATAAAAACATGATTTCATAACTCCCCTCCCCTGCCATTTGTCATAATTTAAGTTGAAAGCGTTGCGGAAACAATGCTAATCTATAATGCTGCGTCTTCATTTCGGAAGTGCACAATTTTCCATTTGTTTAGGACATTACAGTACTCCAGGACAAGAGCAGTTTATAACATTATGTAAATCAAACAATGAACACAGATACTGTATATCAGGTTACAGAGTATAGCGAGGAAAAAAGTGTACACTGGCAACAATGATTTGGCTCCGTATGAATAGAGATTTCCTTTGTCTCTTCGTTTACATTAATCACACTATGTATATCATGGTGCATCCTTTCTCCTTTGGCCTTTTGAACATGTAAACTATGTCTTTTCTAATATTTCAATTGAATTCATAAAACAAACAAACAAATAGAAAAAATTGTGTCACATTTGTTTATGCAATTCGGTCTGTAAATGGAGAAATTATTAAAGCCCCATGACAGCGAAAATGTAGCGTTTATAGTGATTCACCATAATATGGAGTGCCTCTCACAGCTATTGTTCACACAACCACAGCAGCAAACATCAAACGCACAGCGTTTTTGTACAGTGTATAGGAGGTAAGGCATCATCATCACAATTGCTTTTGTGTCAGCAAAACGGTGAGCAAACATGGACGAAAGATTCCGCCGGTAACATTTAACGTCCCACTAGCAATACTGTTAGATTTAAACAGCTGCAACAGTGACCTTTATCTAAACTGGTAATCTATTTGTTTCTTCACACGACGTTGGTCTCTCTGGACCTTGGCGGACAGAAAGTAAACTGATGTGCTGAGGGCAGCATATCACCAGTTTATACCGAGGTGGAGCCCTACACTACACCATAGCTGAGCTTCCTGTTGTGTCTTTTTGATTAGTCAGCTGATGATCACTGACTTTGACTGCAACAGTAACGGGGCCTCTGGCTACATTGCAGTCGGTGTGAAACAGGTCATGACTAAACAAACCGCCACAGTTCGCCACGTTTTCTTTTTCTGATGTTCGGGGACACAGGTGCATTTGCATTATGCTTCGCATCCGGCCCTTTAAATAGCTGCAGCACACTGCAAAGTATAGGGATTTAACCCTTAATCATCTAGGCCAGCCGTTTTCAAGGTGTGAGACCCCCCCCCCCCCCTTGGAGAGCATAGGGGGCTCAAAGTTCACACAAGGCACATCGAACATTATTTTAGACCATGCACCATAACCTCAATTATAGCTTGCATGTGTCTGCGCATGTTAATCTATGATAAACCCAACCTGAACCTAAGTAATCGTAGAAAAGGTAAAATAACCCAACTATTTAATGACACCATAATGTAGTAGCTCTGAATCAGAATCAGAAACGCATGCGCGCTGCTGGAGAAGTGTGCAAGCATTGCGGGGGAGTGTGCGGTTCAGTCAGGGACATTGAAAGGGACAGTGAGTCAGGATGATCAACATGGACAATGAACATTACCTCATGCTCATGCAACACACACAGCATTGTATGGTATCCAAATAACATTAGTTTTAGTTTGCCTAAATGCAGCATACAAATGCAGATACGAGGAGTTCTCACTTTCATTTTATATTCATAAACGCACTCGCACTGCGAGAAGTAGCACTCATTCATCTGTAACTGTGTGCATGAGTGTGTAAACTTAAACTTGGCAGTGGTACAACTCGATCATTGCGGCACAACAATCTTCTACAGTATTACTTACATTTTCAGTTGAAAGTATCGCGTTGTCTCTCTTCACGAAGAAGATACATTGGTGGTGTCTCCCTCTCTCTCCCCCCCTTGGCTTTTAAATATGGAGGAAGATGAAACCGGACTCAACATTAATGTCATGAATGTTATCTGCATTTGTATGACTTAATGCTGAACTGCTAAGCAGTTAGACCTTTTATTGTCTCACTGACCCTTGGTTCAAGAGAGACCTGCAACTAGGCAAATTAACGCATTCTTAGTTACAGCAGTGCCCTATATTGTGTTATCCATAATCTGAGAGTAATTTCCCAGTGGGGAATACATCTATAACAGCCTGGATTGCTGGCCAGTTTATCTTACGAGTGTGACTTAATGACTGAAATGTAGATGTCCCCTGAACATTCCACCATATAATACAACAGCACAATCACAGCTGAGCCGATAGCAGCCTTCTCTCTATTTCCTCTTGTCATCCATCCTCCCCCTGGGGACATTAGCAAATCAAGAGATTAGCCAGTGTCGCTGATAATAACAAATGGCATTAAAGCAGCATTCATTTAGATGGTTAATGCAACATGCACTGGATGCTGGGGCGGGTGCTTTATACAGTCACTGAGGCGGTAATCACGCGCATGTACTGTAATGATCCAAGTGGTATATGCTCCCTTTATGGAGGTCTGAACCACTGATGGACCCCCTGCATCCCCAGCCCTGCGTGGGTCGATGTGAGCAGCCGCTCTCCTACGATGAGTCATTCTGATCTCTTCTGACAAGCCACATTCTGTAAGGAATGGAGGGAACGTCCTCTGAGAGAAAGAGAGAGGGGGAGAGAGAGAGGTTGAAGACGGAAAGAGAGATGGAGAGAGAGAGAGAGAGAGACAGACAGAAGGCAGCCTTGCATTGCCCAAACACCCCGGGCAGCCTTTTTTCTTGCTCAAATGATCCACAACATGAGAGGTGCCGATGAAATATCTAGAAAAAGAAGGTGACTCACTCTTCTATGCCACTTGACTAAAGGCTAATTGACCGTATGGCCAAAAATTACGTATTCAAAAAAATTTAAACGTGTTTGCTCGAAATTCAAAGTCAGCACTTTTTTCAGTCGGAAATACGACATCTAAGTGGTACGACACAGTCGTTTGACGAAGTATGAATGACTTGACTGAGTGGGCATGTAACAGCCCATCTTGGCTCCTAATTTTATTCAGAAATCTATCTCAGGAAATGATAACTCTCTGTAGGAGGAGCAGCATGTTAATATTTAATATAATAAATATTGAAATGAGCCTTTAAATAGTATGACACACTAAATGCGAGACCTTATTTTCATGGAATCCTGGTTTCATAAAAAACAAGCTTAATGAGAATATCAAAACATAACTCATTACAGCAACATTCCAAACCCTCAAGGACATTAGAAAAACACACCATGTTTTTATTTATTTTTTACATTTTTGAATATTGATTATTAACTCTCCTGTACAGACTTACATGACGTATTGAAATTTATGATGATATTTTGTACATAAACAGAAAGACTTAATTTGATAGATGTCTCACATTAACATCCTCTAAGATTTACAACTCGTTATTTGTGGTATTTAAAAGAAAAACAAACTCTGTACAGCCATTGATTCATTATCTTCCAACCAGCTGAGTACACAAGCCATCTTTTTATCTGATATAAGACATTTTACCCAGCATCATTCATGGCTCCTGCAACCCTGCTTTAGTCCTTGGATGAGTCCATTTTTCTATGGCGTGTATTTCCTCTATGATGTTGAGCCACTGTCCTGACCTTAGAAGATTTCCAGCTCCTTGTGAAGTTTGCAGATGTTCTTCCTTAGGCTTATAATGTAAGTCTGTGAGTCTGAGTAAAATACTTAACTACAATTGAATGTTGTTGTGTCAAATGTACTGGACTACTTTGAATGGACAGGTTTCAGAAAAAAGGGAGACATCGAAGAGGAAGGACGGATGTCTGTATTTGTATTTGTCAATACATTGTTGTATTGACATTTATAGTACATTTTCCAATGCTAATATGTTCAATAATGGTGAAATACAAGCTCACAACATCTCACAGTGTGTATAAAATACACTACTCAATTAGGGCTGGTTCTCTGGGTTAAGACCCGCTGCAGTCACAGCAATTAAATATTTTGTACGGCCAAATATTCTGTCTCGTGCTAAAGGCTTTGGAGTCTCTCACGAGGAGTGTAGAAGTTACACAGAGTAACATAAGAGATTTAGGGGAGAGCTACTGTAGCATCTCCCCTAAATCTCTTATGTTACTCTTTATATAGGGTTTGACTGCATGCTTGCACGAGGAAGATGCCAGTAAACTGGATGCGTGTCACAATGACGATGCCCCTCGTTTATACATTGACCTGATCTCAGCACTAGATATGTCTGTTGTCTATGGAGCTCTAGGCGAAAGCCTTTGTTACAGTGGGTGTAAATTGGTTACTACTACTAGAGGTTCGGCCCGCTATGCGACCCTCACTATATACCTATCTGACCGATATCCTAGTGTCGGGTACCCGTTGTACCCATCTGTCTGTGTCCGTTTTGTGCCCATATTCATACGGAGACCTATCTGTCTCTCTACCTGTGCCTCTTACCTTTTATACCCATATATGGAGATCTCTTGAGTATGTATCTGTCATCCTTGGCCCTTTTATGCCCATATATGGATATGCCTGATCACCCTGAAGTCATCAGCATATGCCCATATATTGACCAGACCGGAACTTTTCCGCTCAAACTCCAACATGGCACGAGGACCGAAGAAGCACCTGAAGCGCGTCGCAGCGCCCAAGCACTGGATGCTGGACAAGCTCACTGGAGTATTTGCCCCTCGCCCTTCCACCGGTCCCCACAAGCTGAGGGAGTGCCTGCCCCTCATCATCTTCCTGAGGAACCGCCTCAAGTACGCCCTGACCGGGGACGAGGTCAAGAAGATCTGCATGCAGAGGTTCATCAAGGTCGATGGCAAGGTCCGCACCGACATCACCTACCCCGCCGGATTCATGGACGTGGTCAGCATCGAGAAGACCGGAGAGCACTTCCGTCTCATCTACGACGTGAAGGGACGTTTCGCCATTCACCGCATCACCCCCGAGGAGGCCAAATACAAGCTGTGCAAGGTGAAGAGGCTCCTGGTCGGTACCAAGGGAATCCCCCACCTGGTGACCCACGATGCCCGCACCATCCGCTACCCTGACCCCCTCATCAAGTCCAACGACACCGTACGCATCGACCTGGAAACCGGCAAGATCTCAGAGTACATCAAGTTTGACACTGGTAACCTGTGCATGGTGACGGGAGGCGCTAACTTGGGTCGCGTTGGTATGATCACCAACAGGGAGCGCCACCCCGGCTCCTTTGACGTGGTGCACGTCAAGGACACCACAGGAAACACCTTTGCTACCAGGCTCGCCAACATCTTTGTCATTGGAAAGGGCAACAAGCCATGGGTCTCCCTGCCCAGAGGAAAGGGTATCCGTCTGACCATTGCAGAGGAGAGAGACAAGAGGATGGCCAACAAATAGCCCTGGTTTTCAAATAAACCTTTGTATACAAAAAATATAAAAAAAAAGGTCAGATAAGTGGTTATGGACATTATGCTCATGGACACACTCCTTCGAGTACTTGCTTTTCCTAAAATGCTTGTAATTACAGTTAAGTTTAGTACCAGAAAATATCTGCCCACACTGTCACCAGCATCGCTGTTGTTTGCCTCATTTTTCAGGGGCGCTAGCCCCTCCTATACACAGGTTTAATGTTTGTCTTTAGTTCAATGTTTGTTTTGTAAACCATTGACAATGAAGGGAGAATTTACATCATAATGTAACTCATTACGTCATATTGTCTCTATTGTTAATGGCGTTTACAAAACAAACATTGAACTAAAGTTAGTTTTACATCACCATTACATCACCTAATAAATCAAGTTAGACTATATTAGCACCCCTCACTTCACACAGGTGTGATTATTTCTAATGTATTTGTATTGTGTTTTATTAAAAAAAGCTTTCCATACAAATTCCCCCTATCATTATTTTTCAGTGAAGGCTAATGTTCAATTGATCAATTTTGATTGTAGTACAGCTAACTTCTGTTCAGTTTAGAAATAACCTTGGAGAGGTTCATTTGTACGCACCTGTCAGCACTTCAATCACTTATTTTCTTCTGAATTCTTCTGAAATTCCTTTGATTTTTAAAATTGTTTCAAGTCTCGTTTCCAAACAAAATTCTCCTTTTTGAGTTTTTCAAAACATGGTGTTGGTTAGTGTTCTAGGAGTAGGCTCACAGCTGCCAATTCCTTTTCTCTACGCCTTACAAAAGAACGGGCATGCTCATTGAATACTGATATTTTTGTGCACGGCCAGTGAAAGAATCGATTTGCAAATCATCTCTGACGGTTCGTAACCTAATGCAGTATGTCCAAAACGGTTACTTTTCAGGATTCAAATTCAGAATCATCCAGAAACATATTGTTGCTGTAGTGTTATCACGTAGGTCGTTATGAAAAAACACAAAAGGTCAAAATATGGAGATGAGAGGTTTGTTCCCGACAACAACAAAAGTATACATCCACTTTAGTATGTGATTATTAATCACACCAGCCACTGTTGGTGAACAGAGGCTGGTGTGATTTGTTGATGAGTTGTTGAATAAAGCCGCTTGTATGAATACAGATTGTTTCTCAATACCAAGTTTGTGATAGAGTTCTACTTGATGTCACATGATCGTGCACTGTGGCTCGCTTCTCCAATAGGCTTTGTGTGTCTCAGTCACATCTCCCAAAAACATCTGAGAGTTCATATTTTTTCCTTTTCTTTTTTTCACATTTAACACACATTAATACTCATAAATGTTTCATTGCAGAACATACAGTAAAGGCTATATACTGTAGATAGCATAGCCTTATAGCGTGTGTGTTTCTGTGTGTGTGTGTGTGTGTGTGTGTGTGTTCTCATCGCTGTCCATTCCCTATGGTGCTGAAATGCGAGCATTTGGCTAAATCATGATAGGCTGGTTTGCAGAAACATAAACAAATTGGCACCTATGGTTTATGTTGAAAATAAAATAACTGAAGTTCAACATTTATTTAAATTTGTGTACCACAACATGGGGGGTATGAGGTCAATTCTGGAGTTTTCTGTCTTCTTTAAATGTGTGTTTTATTTATTTATTTTTAACAATCTCATTCAATATTTTCAATGATTCTTCTAAGATAGAATCGTCTCCCTTTTGGTCCGTGTATTCCTTTCTACCTCGACTGGCCCGAAGAAGAGATTGACCCAGATTTATTGCAGTGCGTTTCCATCTAGCCTGATACTCCAGGGAGCACTAATAGACTCAAGACTGTATATCTCATTTGGGCAGTGCAATAGTTCTCTCTTAGATTTGGCAGTACTAGACCCCTGTCTTCCTTGTCATTTCGGAGTGTCTTAAATTTTACGCTTGGCTTTGCTCCGGCTTTTGCTCCAGCTCAGATAAACCTGGATATCTGGTAATCCCACTCTGTAAACATAAGAGTGTTGGGATTCTGACTAGTAGTGATAAGAACTGGTAGAACAGCCACAACAGCACATTTAATTTCACAACCCAAATTCTTTTAAGTGTAGTTGACCTTTTTTATCATCCTGCATTGTCACAGAGTGTAGAATCCCAGGAATATTGTACTCTCCCACTCCTTCTCGGCCGAAAGATATACATTATACAAACGTTATACATTTGAAAAGTTGTGAAATGGGACATTTTGCGTAATGAGTACTTTCTACTGTTGAATTCCGGTCTTTTACTTGGAACATACATAGTACTTCTTCCACCACTGCAGTTTTGACCAGAGCCCTGTTAGTCAGCATGACCTGCTTCCACCTCTCACAACGAGGACGTAGGGTTTTACTTTGAGAGGCAACAGTGTTTTTTTATCCGAGCGCCTGGGCGGATTACCACCGCATTGCCCCTTGTATGTATCTGAAATGGTATAGAGATTGTTTTTACCACTCCTCACTGTTGGCCTGGGGAGGAGTGTGTAGTATCTGGTATAAACTTGCAAATGTTTGTTTTCTTGTTTATTATGTGATTTTTAATTGTATTAATTTTAAACATCCCTTGCAATTTATCAATTCTAATTAATATCAGGTTTGTAAACCTTTGTAAACCTGTCATGTTGGATTCTCAGCATACATTAATACTTGACCTACAAAGCAAATGTTACATTTGCTTTGTAGGTCATGTAGCCATGTATCACATTAAAACAAAAAGTGTAAAAAAAAATGGAATCACTTAGTGCCCTCCCCTAAGATGCAGATGTTGTTCCTTCTGGATAATGCGGTCACGTCAGACAGGCTGCGTCTATCTTCCAGTTGTTTTCCAGCGAAGATCATCCTATGCTTGCTGTCGGCCGGAATCCCTGCCATGTCCTGGATTTTATCACTTGGTTCAACCTCCAGGGGGATGGTCTTGTCAAAGATCTGCATTCCTCCCCTCAGATGCAGCATTGATTCCTTCTGGGTGTTGTAGTCAGACAGACGGGGTGAGGCCATCTTCCAGTTTGTTTGGCAACAAAGATCAGCCTCTGCTGCTGATCCGGTGGAATCATTCCCATGGCCTGGATTTTGAACATTTATGTTCTCAATCTTATCACCTGGCTCAGCCTCCAGGGTTATGGACTTTATCAGGGTCTTGACAAAGATCTACATTCCCCGCCTGTGTCTGAGGGTAGCAGCAACAAGTGATGCCTCAGCTTGAGTCCGAGAGCATCAGTTGTTCTCCAGTGAAGATCAGTCTCTGCTACGGACTTGGTGGAAACCTCTTCCTTGTCCTAGATTTGGTTGGAATTCCCACCGTTATTGGCATTGCTCAGCAGCTTTGTGGCTTTGGTTGGCAAGCTTTCTAGTTCTTCCTCTTTATCAGAGCTGCGTTGACGTTGGGCATCACACCGCCGTGAGCGATGGTGACTCGGCCTAGGAGTTTGTTGAGCTCTTCGTCGTTGCGGACGGCCAGCTGGAGGTGACGGGGGCTGATGCGGGTCTTCTTGTTGTCGCGGGCAGCGTTTCCAGCCAACTCCAGGATCTCAGCGGTCAGATACTCCAGAACAGCAGCCATGTAGACCGAGGCTCCGGCACCGACTCGCTTGGCATAGCTGCCTTTACGCAGCAGCCTATGGACGCGACCCACAGGGAACTGCAGGCCGGCACGGGATGAACGAGACCTAGGCTTAGCCCTAAATTTAAGCTTTCTACCTCTTCCACTTCCACTTCCACTTCCACTCATGATTACGTTCTCTTTCCTGTAGGACATACTTTACAGACAAACGGCAACTAAGTTATTTCCTGTACTATACGTGCTAGAGACAAAAAGGAACTGCAATGAATTAACTCTCTGTCTGTCTTTTATGTTGGCAGTGATGTCACAGTTGGTACCGATATGATATTGTGATTAGACGAGAGGCTTTGAGAGGCGTTGTCATTGTTTCCAAATATAGAAATATTGAATTCAGAACTGCACATTATCTAGCTTAGGCTACCTGTATCCTTCATGCTCTTCATATTGTAATGATACATACGAATGAGATGTAATAAAATATTATATTAATTACAAAAACAACACACTAGTTAAGTTGCCTTAACTGTGGTCAACCTTTCTATTGGATCTTCTTCGCCACTCAACACTCAGGCGAGAGCATCTTGTTCATCCTGCAGCAGAGTGAGACACTTAAACAGCACTTAGAACTTACTGCTAACACCTAATTTTGACAGCACATTTTTATTTAGTTCAGTCATAGTCTTTTGAATACAATGTCATGTTTTAGTCATCTGTAAAGTTATGCAATTTACAATTTAGGCATTTACCAGACACTCTTAATCCAGAACGATTTACAGTAAGCAAGAATAACACATGGTAATACATCAAATACATATAATTGATACATATAATGACATAATAGTCATAAGATAGAACCTAACATCTGTCTAATAGTAGGATATCTGTGCAATGAAACTATGAGTATACACTACACTATATAGTGCTATTGTTTACATAAAAATGCTAACACCTTTTGGTGTTAGCATTACGTTATGCTTTAGCTATTTAAAAATAGCAGATCTACAAGCTCATAGCGCGAGTGGCGCGCTACATTTTGACACTTCGAGACCCACTGGTGTAGCAGAGTGTTTCCAGTGAGCCAACATGCACAATTAGAACCCTGACTCTTATTTTACCAGAATGGAACAAAGCCTTAATATCATCAGTGACACCTGTGAAGGAAGTCGGAAGAGGCCCGGAAGTGGGAAGAGTTTATTCCAAAATTGCTGCTGTGCATCGACGTTATTATATGCACGAGTTGAAGTTAACTGCTCAGTAAGTCAGAAAGACTTGTATGCTTATTCATGTTTTCACCAGATGACACAAAGCTACTGAAAACTATGCTAAAAACTATGGCATAAATACATGTATCAATGGCATTAATAATTATAAAAGGGAGAAGAATAGACTGAATTCTGTGTATTCAAAGTTCATTTCCTTTTTTCTTTTTTGGGCTGAATATTTTATGTTCTTGCCTTTATTAGTAATCTCTTCACTCTTGGTTTTGAAAACTAGTTTTCAATATGTTATCGAATTGGTTGCTTAGATAGATATTCCACTGTTAAGTTAGGTTAGGTTCTATATATATATACTGTATATATGAATTTAGGTGACTTGATTGACATAAAGTGCCTGTCAGCCTCAAACCCACAATGCAATACTTTGTTTTCAAGAGTGTTTCGCAAAAACGTCGGTAGCATTACAGTTATACGAATTCTATTTTCCCTCTCTATTTCCCATTCCAAGTGCGTTATCTAATATGGAACGGCACTGCCGCTATTCCAACCCCCATCAGGTAGATTTTTTTAGGCTATTTATCCCATTGCTAAGATTATTATCTCATTTTGAAAGTACCCCTCAAGTCAAAAAATCACACTCGTGTGAAGTGAGGGGCGCTCTTATCATCATACATCACATTCCGTGCTTTTTAGTTTTTTATTATTTTCTAAAACATCATTACAAGGTGAAGGCTTTGGTAAAACAAGTTAAATTATTAAATTAAAGGTAATTGTTGCATACATCTGCTTCCGGTGGTACTTTGGGGGAGGCCAGTGGTATTGAATTGTTTTATCCTGTATCTTTTTGCAGCTAGACGGATCTGTGACTTTTCTTATTACTGGCAAAAGAACAATCTAAAAACAACAATTCTACTTTACATTATTGGTTTATTTGGATGGGACAGAGTATATTAATGGACATTACATACGAATGTAGCATAATACACTGGATTTAGCAAATATGCTAATTTTAAAGGAGCTTTATAACTCTCATAACATTTTACAATACCAAATAGAATATACAGTACATGCTTTCTTCACCTCATGGGGCTTAAGACACCTGTGCAATGTGGAACATTCTGGTCCTAAAATGTGACTTTTCATGGAGACTGTGCATCTAAACCTGCTACCCTAGATTAGAAGATCCACTGTAGGGAGATGGGGCCATATCTACTGGCGAGTAGACGGCAAAGATACAGTTGCAGAGGAGATAAGAAGGTACAATCTGGCAGTGTTTGTATTAGGCAGAATGGTGAAACCACTCTAATTCTCTGTATGGATATCTAGATACTTTTGCACCACAAACCGTCTTTGCCATTGCTTTGCCATTATGGTTATGTAGGGCACGTTTGGAAATACCGCACCGGAGGGCACTCGCCTATTAGTTTGCATTGCACAGTGCGTTATTTCTGAACGCGCCTGTAGTCTTTATTTATTCACTGCACAGGCGGTTGACCTGAGTTTACCAGAGCCATGTTAGTCAGCATAACCAGCTTCCAACTCTCATGGCAGAGACATGGGGTTGGATTATTGTAGCCCGGTTGGATTTTGAGAGGCAACAATCTTTTTAGTTGGGCGCAACCCTGTGGGTCACCGAGTAAGAACACATACCATATAAATAAGATGTTCCTATAGTGAGCTGTCTCTTAACTCAGTGAACCTCCCCACTGGCCCCTTTTTATCCTTTTTTTATTTTTTATGTTGGAGGATTTCTTTTCCCAGTACCCCCCACTGTTTGACTGCGTAGGAGCATGTCGATTATTTGCTTTTATCTTTTATTCCTTAATTCACCGGTTTATAATGACATCTTTCCCCATGTAGGCTCCCTGTTATGTTAGATTCTTAACACCCCATGTTGTACTACATGTTACATCTTCGTAAGACATATTCAAATATCACATACGCAAGGTAAAAAAAGGAGGGGAAAAAAAGAAAGAAACCAACTTTAACCAAGATTATGGAATAATTTGCTGCAGACACAGATGCAGCAGAAGAAGGGTGGATTCCTGCTGGTTCAGACCCTACCCTGGTGGTCATTGGGAATCCGTTTCTTGTCCTGGATTTTGGTTCCTTGTCCTGGAGTTTGGTTGGATTTCTCAATGTTAACACAATGGCTCAACCTCCAAGCCTTGCCGGTGAGGTCTTCACACAAATCTGCATGTTTGTGCAAATTGAGTGACCAGCTGCGAGAACACATCTTACCTTTTACTGTTTTGAAGCAAAAGTGCTTAATTGGCTCTTAAGAGAGAGCCTTTGTGGGTTTCATTAAAATGAATGATGGTGATTCATTTTTACTTCAGCCAAGCTTTCTAGTTCTTCCTCTTTATCAGAGCTTGGTTGATGTTGGGCATCACACCGCCGTGAGCGATGGTGACTCGGCCTAGGAGTTTGTTGAGCTCTTCGTCGTTGCGGACGGCCAGCTGGAGGTGACGGGGGCTGATGCGGGTCTTCTTGTTGTCGCGGGCAGCGTTTCCAGCCAACTCCAGGATCTCAGCGGTCAGATACTCCAGAACAGCAGCCATGTAGACCGAGGCTCCGGCACCGACTCGCTTGGCATAGCTGCCTTTACGCAGCAGCCTATGGACGCGACCCACAGGGAACTGCAGGCCGGCCCGGGATGAACGAGACTTGGGCTTGGCCCTAAGTTTTAGTTTTCTACCTCTTCCACTTCCACTTCCACTCATGATTACGTTCTCTTTCCTGTAGGACATACTTTACAGACAAACAGCAACTGCAACAAAGTAACGCTCTCTCTGTCTTTTATGTTGGCAATGATGTCACAGTTGGTACCGATATCCCATTGTGATTGGATGAGAGGCATTGTCAGTGTTTCCAAGTATAGACATTCAGACATACAGACATACAGAATTCAGAACTGCACATTATCCTTCATGTTCTTCATCATATTGTAATAATAAAAAGCAACAACACACTAGTTCAGTTCAGTTCTATGGTGAACTTTGCTATAGATGGTATGACATCATCATACGCGAAAAATATGCGGGAAATTCTAGCCATGACAGCTTATACATCCAAGTCCTATCTGATTGCATTAAACAACGTTAAATGACGTTAAACTAACTTTTCCACTCACTTTGACACTCGATTTGCCATTCACTTCATACATGCGCATACCCTGTATTGTCTCAGGTTTATGTTTATATATTTATGTTTATTTATTTGATATTGACATAACAATCACATTGCTCATTGCACAATTGTACAACTTGCAGATGCATCGTTTACAGTGTGTTAGCACGAGTGCTAGTTTTCACCACTTGTCCATAGGAGACTTTTCTAAAAATACAAAGTTAAAAAAAAAAACACCCAAGTGAGAGCATCATGTTCATCCTGCAGCCGTGTGAGACAATTATGTATCGATATGTTACTGCAAACGCCTACAATGCAAAACCACGAGTGTTGATTCATTGAAGACTTGGGATTTTGCTTTTTATTAACTAGTTTCACTGATATTCTAATGTCAATTTAAAATTGGGACATGCTGCATAGAAAAATGTGCCTGTTAGCGGGAGACTACACATTTAAACCACTGGATTAGCTGGTACAGTCTGAACATCGACTGTCAATGTGGACACTCTCCGGGGGCCTGTGCATGGATTTCTTAGTAAAAATGTACATGCGCACATGCCTGATATTATATCCCCCTGTTAACTCCCACAACTCCACAACATGAAGCCCATTTGAGCAGCCCAGTGGTGCAGAGGTCAAAGCTACAATCCAGAATACAAATATATAATAGAGGGTATGCAAATGACATCATCATACCTTGAAGTTATACAGGAACGCCTACTGAGTGGCAGCTCATCCAAATATACAAAAGTGCTATCTAATTGCATTAAACGACGTTAAACTCACTTTGCCACTCGATTTAGCTACATATGTGCATACCCTGTATATTTTTTGCCAATCTGTATGGTAGAATACTTAATACTCCATAAATAACATAACTGCAGTGGTTGTTGGAGGTGGTCTCCCTGCTCTTCTTCCATTGAGAAATGGAGACCCTGTGTTTGGGTGAAGACTACTTGTCGACAAGAGGTATTGTCTGCAGCTGAAATTGCCCAAGTGGACATGCTGCCGTAGCTCAGTAGTAGACCGTTCTGCCTTCACGCGGGAGACCTGGGTTTGATTCCCACTAGGACATTAATGTTATGGATTGCAGCGTTAAGACAAGAAGTTAGAACTACAGTATGTCCAACCTTGCATGACCTGAACTGACTTGCGTGTTCCAGTCTAGGCCAATAAAACACAGACATAGCAACAAATTGTACCAATAAGTATTTGCAGAAACTTTTAAAAACAAGATTTAAGAGGTTTATACTGTAGGTAGGCCCTACCACTATGACACCCCTGGTAATGTATCCATTTGTAACTCAGAGTGAACTCTAACCAGTTGAACCTTAATTGGTCCATTTAGTTGCATTTAGCTGCAGTCTATAAAATGTATGTCCTTCCCGTGACTCAAACCCAGGTGTCACACACAGGACACAACATTTATACCAGTGAGCTAAGACAGAATGCCCACTTGGGCAGGGGTGATAACACGTTTTAACACATTTTGGCCAATACCACTTTTCAAGTTATCGCGTTCCATTCAAGCACAGGCTCTACATTTCTCAGTAGAAGAGCAGGGATAGGGACCACCTCCAAAAACACAGCACTTAATACTATTAAAGTTTAGTAATAGTAATATTATAATATAATGAATGTATAACCTTACAGACTGGTCAAAATAAAGTGTTATTCACAGTTTCACACAATGGTTTTTTTCAAGAAACGGGGAGAGAGAGACAAAGGCTGTTGGGATCGGGACTCGAACCCACAATACGCTGTCAGGCATGCCATGCACCTATGTGGTATGCGCCTGGACCACTAGGCCAGTGCCCAGCGGGCGCCCCACAAACAATGTTTTAGATGTTTTAGATCATGAGACATCATGAGACTCTTTCATCTCAGAGTTAAATTAACACTCCCTAAATCTACCTAATTTTAAGACATCTAATCTGTCAGACTCAGAATTAAATGACAGACATGTGCAAGAACAGGACTGTATGTCCCATTTAACTTAGACGGAAATAGACTAGATGATTGTTAGTGTAATTTTTTGATTACATATGAATGCAACTCAAAGTATTTGCTGTTTAGATACTTTTTTATATCACTGTATAATTGATTCACAGGATTAAGTGCCCTTCTGCCACATACGTGTGCGTGGCTGAATGTGATCAAAACAAATGTGACACTTTCTTCAAACAATCTTTTGATTCTTTTACTTTTCGCTCTGCCTATTCTTTTAATCCTTTATAGACAGAAGCTCATATTTCACTCGCTAAATATTTTCAAAGGGAATATTGAAAATATAAAGCGTATCTTTGATCATTTTGGGTATTGAAGGTCATTTTTTGCTCCACTGAAAAACATTTTTTCAAAAGCAACCGTGAATGTGTAATCTGTTAGCTCATTCTTACTGCGACTTCAAACAGCCATCTCTGTAAGCATCTCAAATGAGCATCTAGAAGGTTCAACCATGCCCTTCTCCTCACATGGGTAAAATCAAAAGAGTAAAGTAAAATATATAGAGCTGTGTGTGTATGATTATACATGAAGCGCCAGTTAGTGATCTTCTTTTGTCCATGCTTTAATATTGAGAAGAAAAAGTGATGTCGTTTATGAATAGCAGCTGTTCTGCCAATGTCATTGCACAATGAGCACAACCTGATAATTATACATATAACAGTAGCTCTAAACTGTCTAGGTTTACCTACCGGTATATTCATTTTTACCAAATCAACATACAGGTGGCTCAAAACACCAAGTCCCCAAATTCAGTCTTCCTAAACTTAATTGACCACATAATATTTTACACTCATAGGCCTGTATAGAATACTGTGCAACATTTAAAACGGAAAAGGAAGCAGAAAACAGAAAGCTCTTAAGCTTTGATAGAGGAAAAATAACTGAGTTGAGTTGCCTTGGAGTTTGTTACAGATACAGTGGTGGTGTGTACAAACTGAATTTTCTTCTCCACATTTCGTTCTGACTTTGGGTTCAGAAAGCAGACTCGTCCCTGATGACAAGGAGAGGTCTGGAATGGTTCATGATGTATCACAAGATCAGAAATGTATTTTGGCACTAAACCGTTCAATGTTTAACCAACTGTAGTATTCTGAAATCAATGACAGCCAGTGTAAAGATCTGATAACTGGAGTGATATACACTTTCTTCTTGGCATTAGTAAGGAATCGAGGGGGGGGAGGGGGGGGGGGTTGCTGCAGTACTTTGAACATCAAATGTTTGAACAACTAATCTTGAGAAGTGAAGTACTACATGTCTGTTCACTCTGTTTTTAAAGCAAACGTTCATTCCCCACTGACCACTGTGATGGCCACTGGCATTTAATGACCATTTGACACTATTCCTTTGGTGAGTTTGTCCAGCGAACAAGACAACTTTGCCACGGTCTTGTTAACTCGTTAGATCTGACGATAGAACTTCTGCCTGGCACCCCCCCCCCCCCCCCCCCCCCCCCCCCCCCACACACACACACACACACACACCTGTTTAAAAAGTGATTAAAAGCCCAATCGTCCCTCAGTGCATCTATACATAATATGCTGATGTTGAGAAATAAAAGTGTATTTTGGGCATTTAGTTAATTAGTAGCTGATGATTTCCCCCAGGAAAGCATGCAGCGGCACCCTGACTGAGCTTCTCTGTATTAAAGTGGTGTCATTAAAAGTAGAGAGATATGTACTAATTAAAGGCATATAGAGTATCTGGGGGATGATATGTCCCCAAGATTGAAGCTATACAGTGTATAGAGCTACAGTACAACACACTTCTATTACAACACAGCGTCACACACAGTATACTTACAGTCTCAGCAATGCATGCACGTGGGTCGTGGGCCAAGCAGAGGGAAATCCCAGGGGTTTGTATTATCCAGCACAGAAATTGGGTTGAAATTTAACATTGAACAGCTAATGCAGGAGATATATTAAGTACATCTTCAAAGGAGCAGTGATCAATGAACAGCCGTGTCTTGCATCTCAAATGCCTAATTGTTTTATTGAAAAGTAAAGATTCAAAGGTTTCGTGCATATCAATGGCGTGCATATTGCAATGTGGATAGTATAAGGCTTAAAATGTTTTAAATAATCATGTTACCGTAATTCAAGGTATAAAGAAGAATATCCAAGTTACTGGCTTCCCCCATCCTTTTGATGTTGAGTTATAGTATATACTGTAGTACAAAGTGGTAAATGTTAATGCTCCACACCAGTTTTCAGCAGCATCATCGTTTAACCCCCAGACAAGACCAGGCAAAAAATAACCTCCAATTAAACTACACCATCTGTTGGAGTGATGCGCTGTAAGTTAACAGAGCACTGTGTCAACAGTAAAACACCTCTAATAATCCTCTGAGTGTACTGTATGCATCTCCAAAAGAGCTTTCACTTTCACACTGCAAATGTGTACAAACTGTACAAACCTCCTTGTGTCTTGATTCCTATCACTTTATATAGTTTTATTATCATTGTGCTGATGGCCAAATGGATTTCACCCTTCTTTTACCATTAAACCAGCTCAGTGGCCTTGTGGTTTGAGTGTCCGCCCTGAAACTGGGAGGTCGGGGTTCGATCCCTGGCCCGGTCATACCAAAGACTATAAAAATGGGACCAAATACCTCCCTGCTAGGCACTCAGCATCAAGGGTTGGATTGGGGTAAGTCCCTGCGTTATACTAGCATCATGTCTAGGGGGTGTACTTGTACATCAAGCTGCCTCACGCTACAGAAACAGGAGATAGATTTTGAAGGTGTGACAAAGTCTTTCTGATTCTGATTCCGACTGCATCCCAAGACTGACAAAGTCCTGGGTAATAGTTACTGTAACCTGCGGGTCTCGCGGGTTAACCTGGGTCTCGCGAATTTACCCGTGTCCCGCGGGTTGTACCACAGTCACGTCGACTCAACTGCTGGGTTGAGGTATGCTTCAGGCACAATTATCGCGGGTACTGGAGAGTGGGTCGACACACACATCTCCTTTTGAAAGCATTGTCTCTCACTCCCTCCTATTCTCACAGTCTCTCTCGTCCTCTCCTGTCTGTCTCTTGATCTGTTTGTGGAATCAATTTGATTTGAGCTAAAAAGCTTTCGGATATTATATTTGGATATTAATAAACCACACCCTGATGCTCTCCTCACTGGCTCATGGACTAAAAACCAAAAAGAACTGAACCTGTTCCCACTGGGAACCAACCGGTGGAAAAGGGGCCCCTGTGAAGTGAGGGGCGCTCTTATCATCATACACGTACGTCATCATACATCATCTCATTCTGGCCAATCACAATTTGCGTCCTCACTTTTGTCTTCGATGTTTGTGTTTACACAGACCCTCAAAGCTGGACATAGGAGGGGTTAGCGTCCCTCAAACATAGCAGATATACAAACTCATAGCGTGTCACTTTGTGCCGCACTACAAGCTTGTAGATCTATATTTTTTAAATCATAACAATTTGTGCAAATATTTGCATATATATATATTTTTTCAACTCAAATCTTTGCTTCTGGTGTCCCTGGCACACAATATTTTTTAGATTGGGGTCCACAGCCAAATAGATTTTTTGGGGGGTCCTTGACATGAAAATGTTTGAGCACCACTGATATAGCAAGACGTTTTTGTCAGAATACTGATTTAAAAGACAGCCTTGTGTCTTCATGGCTTAAAGAGAAATGAGTATTTGGTGAGAGTGCTGTCCTGTTGCTGTCCATGGTGCTGAACCATGTGTGCAGGGACTTTACACACAGTGATTATCTCATGGACACAATTACAAAGGATATATATAGGACAAAGGTTCATCTTCAAAGTCGTCCCTGATAAGCGCTATACTGAACCTGTATTACCCGTTGCAGAACATGCACGTGTTCGTGTTCTGTGCTCCTGCTCGCCATAACACCATCATTCATGCTGCACACACAGAATACATGCAAAAGGCCTGCGTGTGTGTGTATTTGAGAGAGAGAGAGAGTGAGAAAGACACACACACACACACACACACACACACACACACACACACACTTGTGCATACGTTCTCTCTCTCTCTCTGTTTGGAAGCAAATTGAATGGACTCACTTCATACAAACCACATTTCATACAAATTTATTTAGAATGTCATTCACGTCAGCTCATGTGGGATTTTGAGACCAGGGACGTGCTGTGTGCACAATGCACATACCATGTACATTTACACGCTATGGTTCTGTGGCCCAACAGTCGGGACCAATTTCTTCTTTACAAAACACAAAGGATATAATGAATGAACTACATCCAAAGGCTATTCCTTTGTTTTCTTTGTGTGTGCTTTTACCCTTTTTTCCCTCCACAATTTAGTCATTATGCCAATTGATTCCTCTGTGAGAATAAACGCCAGCAGTCACGTTGTGTCCTTTTAGGATTCTTGTTTTATTTTTCGTTTTCCCCCAGCAGGCAACAAACAGACAGATGGACGTTTCGGCCTTCTTCAACCCTAGAGGTTTAGAGTTGAAGAAGGCCACACGGCCGAAAAAGTCTGTCTGTTTGTTTGTTGCCTGCTGGGGGAAAACGAAAAATAAAACAATCCTAAAAGGACACAACGTGAGGGCAGGTATTTATTCTCACAGTGTATGTCTTCCTGAACCGTGCACCCGTTACACCGTTACGTGGAATTATTCAACTGAGTGCTTGCTCTCGCTTTCTTCTTTAAAGTTGCCAGTTGATTCCTCTCCACACACATGTTGGTGTGTTGTCACTGCTGTTGTATCCAATAGTACCGACTTACCTAACAGTGAGGAGCCCCCTCCTCCTTACCTGACAGTGAGGAGCCCCCTCCTCTTACCTGACAGTGAGGAGCCCCCTCCTCTTACCTCACAGTGAGGAGCCCCCTCCTCTTACCTGACAGTGAGGAGCCCCCTCCTCTTACCTAACAGTGAGGAGCCCCCTCCTCTTACCTAACAGTGAGGAGCCCCCTCCTCTTACCTGACAGTGAGGAGCCCCCTCCTCTTACCTGACAGTGAGGAGCCCCCTCCTCTTACCTGACAGTGAGGAGCCCCCTCCTCTTACCTGACAGTGAGGAGCCCCCTCCTCTTACCTCACAGTGAGGAGCCCCCTCCTCTTACCTGACAGTGAGGAGCCCCCTCCTCTTACCTGACAGTGAGGAGCCCCCTCCTCTTACCTAACAGTGAGGAGCCCCCTCCTCTTACCTGACAGTGAGGAGCCCCCTCCTCTTACCTGACAGTGAGGAGCCCCCTCCTCCTTACCTGACAGTGAGGAGCCCCCTCCTCCTTACCTGACAGTGAGGAGCCACCTCCTCTTACCTAACAGTGAGGAGCCCCCTCCTCTTACCTGACAGTGAGGAGCCACCTCCTCTTACCTAACAGTGAGGAGCCACCTCCTCTTACCTCACAGTGAGGAGCCCCCTCCCCCTAGAGTCTCAGCCCTACTCTTCCCTCCCCACACACACTCCCTGCTGACAGATGCCACACCCCAGGCCCGTAGGGGTACGTGCAGTGACAAATACCATACTCCCCACCCGGCCTCCCTCCCCCAAACACGGGCCAACTGTGTTCGTGCAGGCGCTCGACAACGCCAGATGCACCGTGATGGATTTGAATATGGTGTGCAGACACCACTACTATGGCACATAGTGGAACATCACAGAAGTGATGGCTGGGTGACTTTTGTGATTGGTGGGACAGGCCACAGGAATTATGCCAATCTCAGTAGCAACTAACAGTACCACTGCGCCACCAAGCGCCCTATTATTCCTTCGTTCTTAACCTCCTGGGTCTGTGTTATTTTTTTATCCATACGCTTTCAGGAAACGTGCACAAAGACAGACAGAATGAACCATAACAGACAAGGGTATCCATATAATGTATAACTGGTATGAATGGGCCTTTACATTATACAGAGATATTGAGGTCACAGCCCTGTATCTTGAATAAATCTACATCATGAACCACTATTTTTGAGCACGCCTCCAATGTCTAGCTTTTGGTGTATGTAACAAATTTTGTCCCAGCACAAACATTAAATGCCATTGACAATGAAATTGACAATTGTGAGTGTTTGTGTAAACACTAACATTGCGTAACACAAACATTGATGACGAAGGTGAGGACGCAAATTCTGATTGGCCGGAATGAGATGATGTATGATGATGTACGATGATTAGCGCCCTTCACTTCACATGGGTGTGATTTTTTTTATGTACTGATAAGGATTAAGAGACGTTTATACCCAAAGTGTAAATAGGAATTCATTCCTTCGCATATGACACATGTCCATGATGTCACAAGAGACATAGCCTGGTGACACGAGATCGAATCTGTTTACTCTACGAGTCTTTTAATTTAACTACTACTAGTTCTGACACGGTGGAACAGTCGGTAGTGCTGTCGCCTCACAGCTAGAAGGTCCTGGGTTCGATTCCCGCTGGGGACGCTGTGGGTGCTGGCGGCGTGTTCTCTCCTCCGTGTCATCAGTGCCCATACCCGAGGCGGGGTTGGCGAAAGGGCCTTTCTGTGTGGAGTTTGCATGTTCTCCCCATGTCCCCTAGGGTAGGTACCCTCACAAAAACATGCAGTAATCCTGGTCTCTAAACTGCCTCCCCCTGGCCAGCCGGGGCGCCTGATGGATGGGAAAGGAACTGGTTGGAATAACGTGTTCCTTCCACGCGCTACGTCCAACCAGGGAAACTCCCCCCTGTCAGCTGTAGAGGAGCAACTTGGATGCTCATGCATGAAGGAAGCATTAGTTCAAGTCCGTTGCTCTCCCCAAGTTGGTGGAGGGTGTGTAGGATCACATTAGATAATTGACAATTAAAATGGGTTACAAAATCGTGGGAAAAAATAATTCAAGTTCTGTATTCGTTCCTTCATTACTAGACTCGTAGAGTTAACAGATGATTTAACAGTTAACAGGGTGTGATTTTAAATTTAACTACTACTAGTTCTGTATTTGTTTCTTCATTACTAATCGTAACATGACGTAACATGACGTAACATTTTCCATTTATTGTCAATGGGAATATAATGCCCAATATAAGTTTGTGGTGGACAATGTGTGTGAACATACACTAAAAGATGGATATAGGAGGGGCTAGCGCCCCCTCAAAAATCACATGTGAACTGTGTGTGCGTGCGTGCATGTGTGTGTGCGTGCGTGCGTGCGCGCACGTGTGTGCGTGCTTGTCTAAACAGACATACTGCATAGTGTATACGGACATACATAGAGACATAGCACGGCCACGCTGCACAACAGTGCCACCTTAGATCACCCAGCGGTATTGCAGCTGCCTGTACTCAAACAGACATTCATACATACTGTACATACAGTAGGGACACACAAGCTGTTCATTGGAGTGGTCAAAATACTTGAATGCGATATATTTTACATACGAAGCCTGACTGTTGTACAGTGCTGTTGGTATGAAAAATCCTTTATTTAATGTCTTCTTGATATGGCAGAATACTGTTCATGCTGTGTATTGCACCTAAAGCAATGGGAACTTATCCAGAATTCGTTCTTATTTTTTTGCTTCTCCCTTCGCCATAGCAGCTAAGCACTGACTTGCTGTGTGGACTTAATTAGCCAAAGACACGAGGAGCAGGAAGGCTCCTAATTGGCTTCATTTACCTGGATAGTTATCTATTGTCAGGGGTTGGGTGGAGAATCTCTGTGGACACCCGTAACATGCCTCCAGATATTCATGAGGCCAACGCATGGGAACCAGCTTACCTTAGCTCATTACTGTAAAATATGTTACCAACCTGAGGTTTTGAGCTCTGGAGACGCAAGGCTCTTCAAAGTTGTGTTGCTTTTGGAATCTCTCAGGAGGTGCACCGTCCTGTGATTTATTGTCTGCCGGGCCAGTAAAAGGTCTCTGTAGAATCAATACAGTTAATAGGTGTGATCTATTCACAACCTGAGCTTATGTCGACACACTTTGCTTACTCGCCTCGTTTGCGGATCAGCACGTGGGCACGTTGAAGCGCGGGAGCAGACAACATCGCACAAATAGTCTTAAAAGCTGAGTTGTGCTTCCGTAATAAGGCAAGGAACTCTGTGAACTCTGGGCCACAACCATGCCCCAGTCTGTCCTTTAATGAGGTCCTAATAACATGTGCCCCTCTGTCATTGCCACAAAGCCCCACCACCACACTCCTCCTACTTTAGTTTTTCTATTCTTTTCACCCGAACATAATAAATATTTCAGCTTGGAGATGTTTGGAGAAGAAGTATAGCCCCAAGCACTTTCAGATGTCTGTCTATATTACAGTATGTGAGCACAATTCATGCAGTTTGCTGTGAAAAGCTACAGGGCTACTTTTATGTCTGGGGGGAAAAAACAACAGCATCGTACTTTGTTTTCACCTTTTTATATCTCTGTTTTGTTGCCAACAAATTGTTCCTGTCTTAAGAGCAATGAGCAATGACTGTACACAGTGCATATCTAACATTAATCGTGCAGAGCGATTGAGGCAGTCAGGGAAGAAGCAAACAGTCGCTACGCATTTCTCACACAGTTGCACTCGCATTATTCCCCCCCGAGATCTGTCAGACCGTTAGTCTCTTATGTGGCTCACAAGCACTGACAGATTTTGGCTGATAACGGTAACCTCACAAGCAAGAAGAAGCCGCCTCAAACTTTTAAACACAAAGGCCCCGTCAGACCCATTGGATAAGGAGGATAACGTTTTTATGTTATGATAACAGCAAATTAGAAATAATAATAAAAAATAACAGAAGTGCTGCCGTAGAGCTGCAAAATAGTCTTATGTGGTCGAGATTTGCTATCAGAGAACAAAATGAACGCTCTTCCCACAACCGTAAGAGTTATCTTTGATGCAAAACACAGAAACCTTGGAGATTTGGGGGTACAATAGTAATATTTTGCATCAGAATCTTAAATTGCCAAAGCTAGTATTGTATCACATTTGATCTTAATTGGTTCCCGCTCCTGTGGAATTCCCAGATTTGCCCTGTAAAACTAAAGCTGCAGCTCATTAGGAATCAATGTGCTGCAATGCACTGATAACATAGGAGTTTAAATGAAAGGCAATTGCCACACTTCAAAGGAGAAACAATAATAATGTAAGAAACTAATTCACTTCTTGTCCTCTCCATTGCCTATAAGAAAGGAACATTGACTGTGTGATATGATAATACACATTATAAAATGCCATCCACACACACCGGGAATGTACCTGGACCTTAGATTCTTCATGACAGTAATGCTATACTGGTCATATTTTTTTGGAGGAAAATCAATAAACCCCACTGTGCCTTACAAAGGTGCCCTGATCCGCAGAGCAATAAAACTATTATATTTTTCAACCTAAACAATCATCCCAGAGGGTCCCTCTATAGCCCTTCACCAAACGACCAAATTGGTATTTTCACCTGACCTGACCCTGTGTTACATGGTGTTGGGGGGGTTAAATGCATTTTATGTTGTGCCGCTCCTACAGTGTGTCTGTAATTGAAAATGTATACCCTATAATGGAAAACAATAAGACTTTCAGGCCTTTAGTTTGAGCGAGGTAAACCGATGCACTCCCATAACAACGCACATAGTGTATTCTTCCATCCAGTCCCTTGCAGATGCACAAAATATCACGTCAATGCTGAGATACCCAGATGATGTTGTGAGCCGAAACCAATGACGTCAATGTGGCATATGCAAGTGTCAGCAATGTTCTGACCATGTGCAATTGTGACTAATGACAGCCTTTTCTAACCAGAAAACAAATGTTATGTCCCTTTTCCCTGGATTGACTGGATAGGACTCACAGACCGAAAATAAAATGGCAATAAAAGCCAGTGATCCTGCGGTGGCTTGTCACTTCTCATTAGGTTTTCTCAGTCTGTTAGAACCAGCTGTACCGGATCCACTGCTGAGTCAAACTTCCCATCCCATCTGTTGCGCTCATGTCCTTTCAAAATATACATATATTATATGTTTGAGCGGTGCCTAACCTACGCAGCTATGTATGTATGTATGTATGTATGTTATCATGCCAATTAACCCCTCCCACACATTTCAGTGTTACCACTGCCATTGTAGTCTACTGGCTCGCCTGCCAGGTAGGAAGCCCTACCGGAAGGATGTAGCCCCTCGGTCAGTGGCGTATGCAGGAATTCATTATTACCTTGGCCTGGGAATATCTGCCTGGGCACACGCGTTTTGGTTCCTTTTTTAATTAATTAATATGCATTTTTGCCTTCAATTTCCTAAAAATGACAGGTGTCAGAACTGCATTTAAATTAACTATTTACTGGACAACACACCAACCAATACAACTGCACAACACACCAACCAATACAACTGGACAACACACCAACCAATACAACTGCACAACACACCAACCAACCAACCAACCAATCAAAGAATACATACAACTGGACAATACACCAACCAACCAACCAAGAGGCTTTGATTTGATTGTGAAGAAATTAATTACAACCAATAAGGAACCAATGTGTTGCACTGTGTGGTATAAACACTAGTTATTTCAGCTGCTGTTACCTTATCTGTGTTGGAATCATGTTTGGGTTCCATACGATGGACACACAGTGAAGGCAGCCTCCTTTTGAGCAGCAGCACGTTGTTTGTTGTGTCTTGCACTGGCTTTACTCACAGATAAATACTTCCCCAGTCCTTGTTGTTGTAACTGCATTCCGCTAACTTGTGCTGTGTTTGTTGTGAACTTGTGTTTTGTTTCGGTGGGCGTTAACTAAACTAGCGTGCCTGGCTGTTTGATTGACAGCCAAATGAGCCAATCCTATTCCCTGCACACACACACACACACACACACACACACACACACACACAGCCCGCCTCCTGGCACTGTGGGCGCGTTTGGAAATAGCACACTGAGCGCACTGTGCAATGCAAACTAATAGGCGAGTGTGCTCCGGTGCGGTATTTTCGAACGTGCCCACAGTGTCTTGACAGTCTCTGCTCCGCTGCTCAGTGCTCACAGCCAGTTGATAAAACACAATACACGCACCCACTATTTTTCGCCTGGGCCAAGTTCAGAAATACCTAGGCCCAGGTAGGACCAGGTGTGCATACGCCCCTGCCCTCGGTCCTACTCCTCCCATTCAACACACCAGACTGTTGGCTCAAACGATCTTCACATACTTCCACAGTCTCCCCCTTGCACTTATTGTCAAAGCATAATCTGGCTTTCTTAACAGAAAGCATATATTTTAGAGACATGTTAAAACACATTTTCCTGAAGGGAATGAAAAGCAGATGACAGCTTCCATTTGTGAATTTCTCGAGGTGTAGTTATAGACTATTTTCACTAGTTTACTTTACACTCACAAAGTAGAGCATTAAGTGATGAAAAAACAAACCAAGTTGAAACATGGAGATGTGAGGTTTCTGCCCGACAGCAACGATATCCCTGAAGGAACACAATGGTAATACGCCTCAGGAATTTACTGTGTTATCCCGACTTTTTCAAACTTTTAAATGTATCATAGCTGTTTTGTTTTCTCAGCAGTGCTGCATGTCTTTAAGATAAAAGTGTCAAATAAATAAAACCAATCAATCAATCAATCACTCAAACGAGAGGCTCCAGTGTAGAGTGACTAAAATGGCTCTGTCACATTGATTTGAGGGTTTTGGTTAAGGCTACCTTACTTTTTTGTTTTTCTTTGTTCTCGCTTGGCCTCAATGGCTTTAATATTTCACATTAGCAGTCTGCCAAGGCTATCCCCGGAGCCGGCCGTTCCTGACAGTGAGATCTTGTGAAAGCACATTTAACAAGCATTATTGGGTATTCTGCCAACTGGCTTTACCAATCTATTGTTTTATTTTATCCCTTGATCCCCAAACATCCAAACCCATCCCAGGGGGTCAGAGGGAATACTGTGTTCAGCCCCACAGGCTTGGGGATTTGTTTTGAAGGTTTGTATTCTTCTTCTTTCACATCAAGCTATACACTGGTTATCCAGTGTAGCAGGAGATCTGTTGAGTCAACAAATGTCAGATTTATTTTTCATCTATACTGTGTGGTGAGGCTGGGGTATGGAGTGAAATGAAGACTAAAGTACACACTGTATAGATATCACAGCCAAGCACCAGCGGAATCTGAACCTTACACTCGTGTGTCATTATGCGATAAGAGATGTTGATGTTAAAGCACTGTAAATACCACTTGTCTGTTGATAGATGGCTAATCCAGCACACACCGGGATTATAGAACTTGATATATTTACTCTCTCTCTCCAATATAATATATTATATAATTATTATTTTATAACATTTTATATATATATAACTTCTACACTGGTCTGTAAATTAATGGAGGTTGGCTTGGGCTAAAACCATGACCAAATATGGACATGGCTGTCATCATAGTACTGCTTTCACAGGCTAGTGGCTAGTGGTCACATGAAGTCCACAGGGAAGAATGCTGTTGTTCGACCCTACATATATTTGATATATAATCCCGTCATGCCCGTGTCATGAGGTACAAACATCGGAGAACATCTTACCTTGAAATGCATAGCATCAATGAATTGATTGGAAGTATCACGGTACAGAAATGAACGATCTATGACCGCCCCCCAGAAAGATGCTGGCAATCTAAGGGAGAATTTACTGAGGATGGAATAACTTTTACTGCTTCACCCAGCAGATGGCTGTTTGCATGAGTGCAGGGGGGCTGTTGCTCAGGGACACTTTGACACATAGGCGAGCCCAGTGTCCACCTGGTGACTTTTCATTTCCTGTGCGGCTTGTCTACCCACTGATCTACGGCTGCCAATAACTGTCTTTATATTATTACTTACCTTATATGATGATGTCCTTTTCATCTTACTTTTTTATTATAAGTGCCATTTGATTTCATGAGTAAGAAATGAAAAGGATGCTTGCTTACCGTACATCTCTATTGTGCCATGAGGCTAAATTGGGACACCCATCCCTACTGTATGAGGCTATCACCTACACCAAGCTTGATTTTAATTGGTTGCTTGTGTGCTACAGAACTGAAATGGTAGCATTTGACTATGGGAGATTTATTCACAATTAGCTCACTAATCCTCCTGTCTGGGGAAAATGAATTTTATGTATTAATTCAAACCTCTTTGCACAACTTGGAGCACTTCATTCTGCCTCACAGTAAAATCATAGTTAATTTATCCATTCGTAACTTTGATTTGAAGTACCGTATACACATGTATGTAAATGGACCATTACGGATCTATTTGTTACCAGTTGTACATTCTCTGAGGGAAATTAAGTCAAGGCAAGGCAAGTACAATTTATTTATAAAGCACATTTAAAAACAACCAAAGTGCTGTAGCCTACATCATAATAAAACAACGTTAAAACAAGAGCATTAAAACAACCAAAATATGACACCGAATAATATACACAATACTGTAGCAGAAGCAAAGGTAGATAAACACAAGGGTTGTGGGCGATATGGAAAACAGTCTAGACTGGTTCAAAGGCTAGGAAGAAGAGCTGTGTTTTTACTGTAGTCTAAATTGAAAATTAACTCTTCAGATTACACTACTTAGTACTCACAGTGCACTAGTGTACAGTGGTGTAAAGTAACTTAGAGGGACACTTCACCCTTTTTGCAAAAGAAAAATGTTAATAACGTTTAGAAGATTTAGAACACTTTCCTGGGGGTCTTTGTGTGTGTAATATGTGGTTTTAGATACGTTTTATTTTAGCAGTGAGCCCAGTGTCTCTGATGTCATCGACACTGGGCTCATTTCCTTCCTGGGCTACAATTCCCATAATGCGTTGGGTGCACTGCTCATCCTTGTGGATAGGGGGAGGGATGGACTACAACATGTAATAAAATGTCGTACTTTTTCCAAAACTGCTAGTGTGGGCTAGTTGTCATTTACCTATATAATCCAGGTGTCTCCACTAGTAAAATTTACATTTATTGTGGTGATGTAGCATACTCCTGCTCTGCATCCTAATAAATAATCGTCACTTTGGCTATCATTGTGTGCGGCCACTCTTTTGTCTTTTTAAGACTTATCTTTTTAGATGTAGCATACAGTAACATAGCACTGGAACTACAGTACAATAACTTTAGTCAGAAAGTTATTGTCAACCTCATTCTACACAGACTCTTCAAGCGTTACGGAAGTTAACATCCTACGCTCTTTGCGCAGTGAAATCAGACCCAACACGCAGAATACGCGCACTTCTATCCGCCACACAACAACTGGTGTCACCTACGCTCTTTGCGCAGTGAAATCATTACAAACAAAACACTGCAACTCGCAGTCGGAGACTATGAGGCTCCTTTTATGAGCCTCAGTACAATTTACCCTGGGTGTGTACTGTAGGAAGGGCCCAAAGGGCGGCGACATTCTAGTTTTATACATTCTCAAAGTCAAATGAAAACTCAGGGTTTGAACTGTGCGTGAACATGAACGGCATGGAACAATCTTGTGCCAAGGAAGAGTCCCAATTGAATGAAGGCATGCCATAATAGCTGCATGAAAGCCTATGTGATTTACATAAGCTGAATTAGTTCTGCTAGATAGTGCTACGTTATAGCTTGTGTTCCTCCATGGATTTTCCATGGACAGTTCAGTGTTGGAGGCAACAAGTCTGAGTAGTTTAGAAAGCGATCATGTCAATCACATCATACCCAGTGAGTCATCCTGATTGTGCAATCATATCGTCGTCACGCTCGTTGTGGTGTGTGTGTGTGTGTGTGTGTGTGTGTGTGTGTGTGTGTGTGTGTGTGTGTGTGTGTGTGTGTGTGTGTGTGTGTGTGTGTGTGTGTGTGTGTGTGTGTGTGTGTGTGTGTGTGTGTGTGTGTGTGTGTGTGTGTGTGTGTGTGTGTGTGTGTGTGTGTTTGTGCGTACATATAAAAGTTAATTTTCTTCCGTAATATAATTCAAACGTTAAACTTTTATATATCCTAGATTAATTGCACATAAAGTGAAATATTTAAAACCTTTTTTTGTTTAAATCTTGAGGATTATGGCATACAGCCCATGAAAATCAAAAAATCCTATCTCAAAATATTAGAATATTTTATGACATCACAACAAATATATATATTTTTATAATACAGAAATGTCGACCATCTGAAAAGTATGTTAATTTATGCACTCAATACGTGGTCTGGGCTTTTAAACACATTATTTCCCCAATGTTGCATGGAGGTGATCACCCTGTGGCACTGTTGAGGTGTTATGGAAGCCCAGATTTGCTTTGATAGCAGCTTTAAACTCATGTGTATTGTTGAATGTAGTGTCTCACACCTTCCTCTTGAGTCTTGACAATACACCCCAGATTCTCTGTGGGGTTCAGGTCAGGCCAGTTGGCTGGTTAGTTAAGTAACACATTAACACCATGGTCAGTACACCAATTACTACCGGTAGTTGTTTTGGCTCTGTGGGCAGGTGCCAATTGCTGCTGGAAAAGGAAATCAGTATACCGTATCTATAAAGCTTATCAACATACAGAAGCACACTGCTGTAAAATATCCTAATAGATGGTTGTGTTGACTCTGGGATTGATACAAACACATTTGGGGCCATGTTATCTGCTGTTGTTGGTCCACTAACAGTGACAACTTCACACTGGAGTCAACACAGCATGCAATATATCAGGATATCTTGGAGCATTGTGCTTCAGTATGTTTGTTTGTTTATGGCAGCAGTTAAACAACCATTGACAACGTGAGACGTCATGTGGCCAATATAAATTATACATCTTGTGACTGGTTTCGTTTTATACAATAACACACTGCATTCATGTCTCGTAAAGTATAGTGGCAGTGCATCTTCAATGAATGAAAGTGACTCTGCCATAATGTGCAGGCTTCTAAAAGTCAAAATATTGCCTCATTTGGCAGCCAAGTCTATGGACTTTGGTTTGCTTTATGTTTTACGTATGCCCCCTGTGACGTCATGTGGGCAGCTTTCACTTCATACGAGTGGGACTTTGTTTTTGTGTAGCATTCTGTATAGCATTCCTGATGACATCAGGGATCTCCATAATGTGGCATCAAAGGGACAAGTATTGACGGATACATAGTTCTCCATACTGTATATGGGCATATCGGTCGGACCGGCTGTGCAATGAAAGCGTGAGGGACTGCAGGCTTCCTAGTTTATTTTCCTCCGCTTAGTAATACGTCTGTTCTGAGGTCATTGGTTGAGTCGGTAGGGTTCATAGACAGACTTAGTAATATGTCTGTTCTGAGGTCATTGGTTGAGTCGGTAGGGTTAGTAATATGTCTGTTCTGAGGTCATTGGTTGAGTCGGTAGGGTTAGTAATATGTCTGTTCTGAGGTCATTGGTTGAGTCGGTAGGGTTAGTAATATGTCTGTTCTGAGGTCATTGGTTGAGTCGGTAGGGTTAGTAATATGTCTGTTCTGAGGTCATTGGTTGAGTCGGTAGGGTTAGTAATATGTCTGTTCTGAGGTCATTGGTTGAGTCGGTAGGGTTAGTAATACGTCTGTTCTGAGGTCATTGGTTGAGTCGGTAGGGTTAGTAATACGTCTGTTCTGAGGTCATTGGTTGAGTCGGTAGGGTTAGTAATATGTCTGTTCTGAGGTCATTGGTTGAGTCGGTAGGGTTAGTAATATGTCTGTTCTGAGGTCATTGGTTGAGTCGGTATAGGGTTCGCGCCTCCCGGGCGGGAGGCTTACGTGCTCGGGAGAGGAAGACTCACTGCAGGCTTTAAATTTGGTTCAATCTTTTTTTTTTTATTACACAATCACATTTGAATCAACAGGGAAACAAATAAACAGAGCGAAGGCATTACATATACAGTATGTTGCTACAGTAATTACTATATCATAATGACAGCAACACACTTAATTAAGCAAGTTTTCTTCCTCAGGCTGGTCGTGTTTCAGGAGTGGTAAAAGAAAATAATGTTCTTAAAAAGTTAGAAAGGGGCGGAAAAAGTTGCATAATATAACAAAAGTTCCCAAGGATTTGATACAGTTCTTCACGCGGCATCAGGAGGCCCACATTATGGAAGCAGTCTTTGAGAGTATGAAGTTGACTTACTTTATGTCACCGTCTTTGTCGTTGCCAAATAGTGCTGTGTATGATGTATCATCATGGGCATACTGTAGGAATAACAACACAGTCTCTACAGTATGCATGTGATGGCCAAGTGGGAGCATACGATTATATACCGGAGAAATATAGGACATAAAAAACAGGAAAGAGTTTGTCACCCTCGGGTATTTCACTGATAAACGGCTGAGCGCAATATAAAAATCCTCAAGGTGAGAGAGATACACAATGAACCCATGTATTTATCCCAAAATATCTGTGGTGTCCAAACTTATTTGGATACCATAGATAAAGCCTTAAGCCTATTCATAGTCCAGTCCAGAGGTGACCACCTAAAACTACAACACACAGTGGTCACGCACCACTCACACAACACATCTCACTGTTTTTACTAACCACCGTTTCGGTAGTCTCCTTTTCACCGAAAACTGGACTTTAGTTGTGCTTGAGGGTGTGGCAACGCCCAAAAGAACATGGTCTACAAGCAGACATACCATTTTCAGGCGTTATAGTCGCACTGGGATTTAATATTCACCAGCGTACCCTGCGGGTTCATGTGTAATTCAGCATAAAGCCGTTTCTATACTGTTTACAGCAGATTGTGAGGCAATCACAGCAGATAATGCCACCAAATAACATCTTGGTTATTTACAGATGGTGGCGGTAGCAGGGAGGAGAAGATTGTGGCATTTGGAATTGTGTCTCTTTCCTGCGACTACTATGAAATTCAATTAAAATCTATATGCAGTAACTAATCCATAAAGAAGTGGGGAAGAATAAGCCTGTTCCATGCTCAAGGCTTAAACTGGAGCTTCACTAATGCAAGTGGGGAATGTCTCCAGAATGAGCGAGCAAAAAGGCTTCCTGTTGATACACACACAGGGATTTCTTAAGACCATAACTAGTATCAACATATTCCAAAGTAGTTGTGTTTCAGTGGAGAATTTGGGACGCCTTTTAAGAAAGTTGAGTAGCAGCCATTCACAAAATGAATGTATGCCGACTGACCTCATGCTTCCTTCTATGCATGACGAGTCCAAGCTGCTTCTTTTCACCTGACAGGGGAGAGTTTCCTTGGCCGGACGTAGTGTGTGGAAGGAACACGTTACTCAACTAGTTATTTTCCCCTCCATCAGGTGCCCCGGCTGGCCAGGGGGAGGTAGTTTAGAGACCAGGAGAGGTAGTTACTGCATGATTTTTGTGAGGGTAGTGGGTACCCTCGTGTATTACACTAGCATATGATTATTTTAATTATTTATTTTAAGTATGTTTCACTTTTTTATCTTAAGAGGGTCAAGGTGTAATGCAAAAACAACATAAGAATGACCATGGAAGATTATGTTGAGATTATACAAGGTTATAAAGATTGTTCTAGAATTGCAAATGCCTATAATGTGAATACAGAATGACCTCGTGTTTCCACGAGATCAAAATTGTTATTTCTCTGTTACAAGGAACAAAATCTGGATTTTGGTGACCGAACACAGAGGATACAAAGACCAGGTATTAGGATAACTTGTAAATAAAAAGCTGAAAATAAAGAGACTTTCTACAAGCACCCACATACCTACCCGAAGAAGCCCTTGGGATACAATCGTATGCGTCTGTTTCCCTGAGATAAAGACCGGCTCAACGTGTCTCAGAAGCTCCAAAGTTGGCTTGCTGTAATCTGGCAAGTCACTGGCGCAGCACAAAAAAGGATAGGGTGGGGTGGGGTGGGGGTGCTTGTGAAGGATAGGGTGGTGGTGGGGTGGGGGTGCTTGTGAAGTTGTGGATAGGGTGGTGGTGGGGTGGGGGTGCTTGTGAAGTTGTGCCACGTGCTCTTCTATGAGTTGCGAGAAAAGATGTGAATATGCGCCCGTCAGGCATCTTGTTTTTCACATGGGATCCAACTCCGCCATTACTTTTTATATAGCTTCCAGCCGGCAGCCGCACATTTTAGTTGCCAAGTATATATAGGTTCACATCTAAGGCACGTGTGACCTTCCCGCCTTCTAGCTTGTGCTAAACGTCTCTTTCCAGGGCACTTTGGTCAAATGTGCACTGGTGATAATAACTGTTATGTTATGTTTTGATGTACTGTAGGAAGGGCGCATGACCTGGGATAATGCATCAGGAGGATCCAATATTTTTTAAATTATTCAATATTTAGGCCATTGGTTCTCAAGCATTTTCATGTCAAGTACTATTTTTTTGTTTTGTTATTACAATAGACCAGGGATTCTCAACGTTTTTGGCTGGGGACCCCCGGAAATGCCCTGACATTAAACGATCGCTGTAGATGATATTTATCTGTTTTTGATAAGCATACATTTTGCGTTGGCTTTGTTGGTGTGTTGGTTATCTGTAGCATGCATTTCTTTTATTGAAGATGTATTTGTTTCCCTGGCACAAAAGGGGGAAATAAACCTATATCGGCATCAGTATCGGCTAAATTGTTATTTTATGTCATGTTATCGGTATAGGCCAAGAATTTCCATATTGGTGCATCCCTAGTACATGCGGTTATGGAACAAAGGTGGTAGCACTGTGGTACTGTACAGTAGGTCCTCAAAGTAGCAGCTATGTACATGACATTAGACTTTAAGGTGCGAAAGAGTGTCGTACATGTGATAAAGCGAGTGTCATTGTACTGTCGGGTTCAAATGCATAATAGTTCACAAAGGCCTGCAACTTTCACAGCCCAAGGTGCTCAGGCCTTGTTCAGTGGTCAGCCTTTGTTCAGCCGCCTGGTGGTATGTGGGTGGAAGCTTCAGAAAGCTGCTGGTCTTGCCCGTACAGTTAAGTAGACATTGATCTACTACAATGTTTATCCACTTACCCTATTTCAAACAGTGTTTTTTGACTGGGGGGTCATATTTTGACAGCAGGAATTGCCTGTCATAATTTGACCCCCCAGTATCAGGATGTATTAGGATGTAGGCCTCCCTTGTCCCTTCTTGTTTTTTCACCATTACGCTAAATGACTTGACTGAAAATAGCTTGTGAGCTTCAGTGATTTCTTTGCCAATGTTCGCCCCAAATCAGGGACGCTACAGTGTTCATGTGATTAAGCATGCGTATAGTTCCATGAAGCTCCTTCGAAAGAATGAAGTTCCCATGAAAGCGCACGCGCGCACACACACACACACACACACACACAGTGACACACACACACACACACACACACACACACACACACACACACACACACACACACACACACACACACACACACACACAGCGTGCAGGCGTGGAAGACGGTAAACACAAACATGACCCACATAGAGCATCACAGGATAAGTAGAGTCAATTTCCACTTTAATGAGACAATGACTCCAGGCAGGGCTGGATTAACGCACAAGCTCACGGGGCTGGAGCATCCTGCCAGAGCGAGCACAAGCCCAGTGAAAGCCCAACTTAAAAGGCTGGAGATCCAGAGCACAAATACCACGTTAGATCTGCAATTTTAGCCAATTTACTTGCCTTTATACTGCCGACCATTTCCCAAAGCACACCGTGTTATTACAGGCCAGGGTTTGTCTGTAGGTACAGTATGTATGTTTCTGTTGGCCTCCTTGAAAGAAGATAAATCACCGCTAATGTCCATGACGTCACGAAACAGAACCACGTACTGCACCACAATCTGCACCTACTGTACTGTACGATAAAGAGAGGAGGATACAGTATGTCATGGTGGTCAGTCGATCTGTCCGTCTGCCTCTTCACCATTGGTTTTGGGGGATTTTGTATAATCCAAATCAGATTAACCACTTTAACTTCATTTTATTCTTTGGCAATTCAAAAATACCCTATCTACAAACTCACACAACGATTTGGAAGAATTTTGAACATTTTAAATTACACAAATCTTCTCCCCTCCCTGGCACAAACTCTTTTCAGATGGGGTATCTGGCCAATATCAATCCTTGACATGAAAACCTTTGAGAACCACTGATCTAATCCACACCTTTGGCCAATTTCCAACTGGGTCTATGAAGCAGCACAGCCTCTAGGGGCTGTTAGCGGGGCGTTTAGCCTCTTAATCAATCTAGGATCCTCAAACAACTGTTCCAACAATGCTAGAGTGAATCATAGTCTGAACTCATGTGAATCATAGTCTGAACTCCCCCAAACACAGCTGAACAAAGTAAGCGAAGCCTTCAGCAATAGTCTTTTTTTTTTACCTTCTGTGTAGAAGGCTTACAGTACCAATCGGAGCAAACTTAGCAAGGTCGTCATCAGGACTACCATGTCCCAGTGGAGAATATGCTGAGGAGCTGCTTTACCAGTAGTGAGTGACTCAATCCCAAAGATGTTGACACCTCCATCACATTTACCAGCCACCCTTAAATCCTCCTGCTTTCATTCTGAATCTGCATCTCCCCAAACCGCCTCTGCATCTTCTGACACTGTTCCACCTCTCGTGCACCTGAACGTATACAACAGCAGGACCAAAGAGCCCAGCTGCCCTGCTCACAACAGAAAAGAAAGAAGAAAAGCCTTCAGTTCAGGCAGTGAAACACTGGGAAAAGCTGCTGCTGCAGGGTTTCCGAAGTCGAGCATGATGACAAATTCTCTGTCAAGCCAGCGCCAGGGTTGCGGGGTGTGATGTGCAAATGACTGTAGCAGTTTGAGTCCTGTTCCGAGTTCTGAGTCCCACCTTACCTTGAGCACGTATAGTCACTCACTGTGCCTTTCTGTTTATAGCCTGCTCTTAACTTTTATGCCAGGGGTGAGTTCACCAGTGAGTTATAAACGTGACCCTGTGACGAGTTCGCTCAATAGACTGTGTGTGTGTGTGTGTGTGTGTGTGTGTGTGAGAGAGAGAGAGAGAGAGTGACTGTGTGTGTGTGTGTGTGTGTGTGTGTGTTTGCGCGATATGTATGTGTGTATGCACTATGCATGCATCTCCATGTCTTTTTTTATGTTATGAATCAATGGAAATTAAAATTTCGTGTCATGCCACCATTTTGGCCCATGCCGCATGGAATTATGTGGCATTATAGCCTACGTATGACATCCTGCCTTTTAACATGCCACATAAATTAACATGTGTAACACATGTTCATTCATGTGGCATGTTATGATGCGTACAGTATAATTATGAACAAAATAAGAACAAATAAGGCAATGCCATTTTACTTGGAAATGGCAATAATACATCAGTGCGTCTGTGCGTGTTTTACAAATATTGAACCAACAAAAGTAAAAGTTTATAAAAAGTGCTTCCGACTAAACCTCCTAACTCCATTGGGTCCTCAAAACAGTCGAATGAACGAATACCAGAACCCTCGCCTCAAAACTCAGTTGCCTCGGGCGTAATTCCGGCGGAACGGTAGAGCGGTTATCTGCCCGGTATACCTAAACGGTTAAAACCTAACCTTAACCTCAGTAAAACGGTGCCAAAACCCATAGCGAAGAAGAATGGGGGGGGGGGGGGCAAAGGTGAAGAGAGATCAATAAACACACACACACACACACACACACACACACACACACACACACAGAGAGAGAATATAGCGCCTGGGGAGCAGTTATGGGCTAATGTCTTTCTCAGGGACACAGACTGGGTGAGTCAGGGACCAAACCGACAAGCTTCCGATTGCCAGCCTCTCTATGCTGCCGCCGCTCGGCCACCGCCCACTCAGCTATGCATGGACACCAGAAAAACTCTACTGAGTATGATCCTTCTGGCTGAATGCAACACACATGATTACACACACACACACACACCACATGAAACCTTAAGGTGGTGGAACACCTGTATAAGAAAGGCTGTGAGGAGCCATGATACGTATATCAGCATGCACCATTTCACACAAAGCATGTCGCACCTTTTCTCACATTGTCGTTATCACATTATACTGTGTAAAGTGTATCACACAACGTGGTATCAAAGCATCTCCATGTGTCTCTTCCCCTCTTGCTTTGATGTCTCCTGCGAAACACCTTTGGGTTCAATTCCTCCTCGTAAGGTTTTTTTCTACAACATTTATGAAGAGACTGATTCAAGCGTGTAGCGCCGCCATCGCAACATGGTGCTGAATGCGGCTGAATTTAAATTGGAGCGAAAATTGCAAAAGTATAATTGCTTCTCGTCTAGGGAAAATAACTTCTTATTGCCTAACAGGCTATATATTGCCTCGTCCAGTAAAATTATGACTTACAGGTACAAAAGTAATTAAAAAATAATTGGCCCTGCTTTCTATTTCAGGCCACTTTAACTAATTCAACTCTTATGGAGCGTGCTGCTGCGTTTGTTTTTGAAGGTGTCCTCCTGTTCTCCAAAGAGACACCACTGCAATTCATGACTCCCTAGGCCTAGATGATGTTGTTTTCTTTATTTCTGCCTGTTGGTCTCCATACTGTAGCTATTTATTTTATTTTTTTGGTCTGACTATAATAGAATCCTTATTTTTTTCCCTCTCTCGGTCAAATGAAAAACATACCTGCAAAAAGCTCAATCTTTGAAGACTATACGCTCTCCATAAACAGAGGAATGCTTTTAAGAATGAAATGGGTATGTCTTGCCACAGGAGGATTTTTCCATTTGTAATGTAAATCAGCGTGTGGATCATGCTGCAGGTCTTATATGTAAAGTGTCCTCTTATATATAATGTTTGTCCTCGCTGTTTGTGTGTGTTTTCGTTTTTTTTCTTTGAAAGTCTAAACAAAATCCTAACATGACCTTGACTTGAAACATTGAGCGATAACCATGCAGCTCACACATGTGCATGAGCACGAACGCACGCACACACACACACACACGTTCATGCATCCTTGAGATTAATTCACATCTGTGACTGTCTGTGAATAAATGATGGGGGAATGTATACTGTATTAGGATAACTGAGCTCTGTTTTCTTATGATGATACAGGTTCATATCTAATCTGGGGTTGTTAAAAGAGCCGTGTGTGTGTGTGTGTGTGTGTGTGTGTGTGTGTGTGTGTGTGTGTGTGTGTGTGTGTGTGTGTGTGTGTGTGTGTGTGTGTGTGTGTGTGTGTGTGTGTGTGTGTGTGTGTGTGTGTGTGTGTGTGTGTGTGTGTGTGTGTGTGTGTGTGTGTGTGTGTGTGTGTGTGTGTGTGTGTGTGTGTGTGTGTGTGTGTGTGTGTGTGTGCGCTGGAGAGAATGCAGAATTAAAATAGATGCAGTGTAATTTGCATTAGCTAATGTCAAAATATTGTAAAGTTTAGTGATCCCAGCTTCAGGGCCAAATTAGTAACATAATGTGGTCTTAGTAAACTGTAGGCTATAGAAATGTTTCCTAATGAATAACTGATTCATACCACCTCTTCACCTTTTTTCACTGCTTTGCCAATTAATTATCATCTTTTGTTCAACACTTTGCAATGCTTAGAGCCATCTGTACAATATTATATAGATTTACTACCTGACCTCTCAAAGGAGACATTTAATTGCATGGCATACGCATACTTTTTACATACAATATTTTCTATTGTCTTGCAGCTCTTGCAAACAATAGGCAGTGGAAATAAACCTTTTAAAGCCAATTGAACCATGGGAACAACAGTGGAAGTGTTTGCAGGCTTATATTACAGAATGAGGACCAGTGTTGGACAGGCTTATATTACAGAATGAGGACCAGTGTTGGACAGGCTTATATTACAGAATGAGGACCAGTGTTGGACAGGCTTATATTACAGAATGAGGACCAGTGTTGGACAGGCTTATTATTACAGAATGAGGACCAGTGTTTGCAGGCTTATATTACAGAATGAGGACCAGTGTTGGACAGGCTTATATTACAGAATGAGGACCAGTGTTGGACAGGCTTATATTACAGAATGAGGACCAGTGTAGGACAGGCTTATTATTACAGAATGAGGACCAGTGTAGGACAGGCTTATATTACAGAATGAGGACCAGTGTTGGACAGGCTTATATTACAGAATGAGGACCAGTGTTGGACAGGCTTATATTACAGAATGAGGACCAGTGTTGGACAGGCTTATTATTACAGAATGAGGACCAGTGTAGGACAGGCTTATATTACAGAATGAGGACCAGTGTTGGACAGGCTTATTATTACAGAATGAGGACCAGTGTAGGACAGGCTTATATTACAGAATGAGGACCAGTGTTGGACAAATACAGATACTCCTGGTCAAATATTGCTAATCTACCGGTGAGTCAAATTTGTACTTGGTGCTGCGTTGCTGCTTGCCTATCGGGTCTGGCTCTTTTTTAGTCTACTTTTTATTTGTTGACAAAATGTAGTCAACGGAATCAACACTGGTTGAAAGGACAAGCAGTAATATATACATAGACACTGAACCTGTGCCTGCTCACGATTTCTTGAATAATCGTGTCAGCTAAACGCCTACTGTGTAAAATGTAAATGCAATCATCTGAAGCCAAGCTCGAATTTGAGCCAAAACTAATGGTTGTGACACCTCGGGCTCACACTGCAAACAGCGAGAATGTCTGATGGAAGCTGTGCAGAATATTCTCCACTTTCACTTCCCATGACGTTGATGAGACAGAAGCCATGACAGCATGGCACCATTTAGACTGAACCAGGCACGCCTCGTGCAACCGGGTACACTGCCAAATGCCGTCACGTAATATTTTGACAGAAAACATGGGCCAGGCAGAGACATGGGCCAGGCAGGCGCTTATTGCAAAACTGAAAATCACCAGTGGACGCAACGTGAAATTTACTGAGTCTACAATCACTTGGACAGGTTGATATTGGTGACAGCGCTATTTCTGAGGTGCATGAAACAGAAAATGTACCTCTGGCTGAACCCTAACTATTCATTATAATGAAATGGCAAAGTGACAAATGTCATAAAGTGCAATATAAAAAAGGTCAATAGAAAATTGTAAAAACATATTTTGTGAATGTTTTTAAAAGTCTACCTTATATTCTACCTTAGTGTCTAGCTTTTAATCTTTTTTACTTTTTATCTATAGTTTATTTTTTTAATAAAACTGTTTTTATTATTTTGTTCTGTAAAGCAACTTTGACATAGTGATCATAGGAATAGACTATGACTGTGACAACCAGGTATAGTCTGGTGACCACCAGAGAGACGGGTGACAGCACCCGGGTGAGCAGTATGGGTTAGCTCCCCAGCCAGTAGCGTACCTCCCAGCCCTGGCGGAGTTGTTCTGGAGTAGTTCCAACGGATTGTGTGGCCCTGCTTTTGCCCTAGTGAGACTGATGGAGGGTAGCTACTGGGATGTAAGTCGGGACTTGATCACCCCGGCTGGGTCGCCTGAGTGAGTGGTGATGTTTGAGAGACCCGAAACCCCGTTGACCTCAGGATAAATCACTGAGGATACGTCCTTGACTATACTAACCCAGGTTAGCTAATATATCAGATTGTTAATTACAATTGCAAAAGAAATATGCTTGTAGAATTTCAGCTCATTAAAAAAATATATTCAAAGGTTCACACTGATTATGTCCCCAGTTTTGCTGCTGCATTTTGCATTAGCAGGTTATCTGTGAGAGGGAGCTCTGACTTGACTTTGGAGTAGAGGGAATAACAAGCTATATGTATGGATTACTTTCTCAAGGTCCGTGGAAGATAAAAAAAAATATATATATATATCGTTATTATGAAGATATCATTTGTAGGTGGATACAGATGATAAGAAAACCAATGCTCATGTAAAACGGTTGCCTGATAAAACTGTAGCTTGCAACAGAGGACCTTGTAAAAGCACCCCGCTCCTTTGAGACTTCCAGGCTGATCTGAGCGCGCATGCATCTTGGTAATGGAAACAAAAGGTCTTGCAGCCGAATCGCAAATGATAACGGTGGTTACTGTATAGATTGGATTAAATGCCAGAGGAGTTCCACCATTGTATATTTTTAAGGTTATCTCTCTGATAACTTTATCTATTGTCTATTAGTAATCAGGCTACAGAGAACATCCGCCAGAGGCAGTCCATCTGCAGTTACAATGAATTTGGCAGATCAGCTTTCTCAGCTTGAGCTTTGATCACCATAACCTAGCTAACAATAACATAACCACAGAACATAACATCATTTTTATATAACAGCCTGAGTATCTACTGTATGCATTATCTGTCTGTCTATAGGGTTAGGGTTTAAAATCAAAAGTTGTGCATTATTGTGTGTGTGCGTGCGTGCATTGGCTATTTGAAAATAGGCGACATACAAGTTCATAATGTGTCGCAATGTGTCTTGGCATAAAAGAGACTCAAACGGACTGATATGCATATGCCAATATATGGGCATATACTGATGACAGTAGGAATTCAGTTTATGGGCATAAGACAGACAGACAGACAGACAGACAGACAGACACATACCGTAATGTCCGGACTATAAACCGCTCCTTTTTTCCCATGCTTTGAACCCTGCGGCCTATACAACGGTGCGGCTAATCTATGGATTTTTACAGCTAACGGCCACTAGGGGACCTTCTAAATCTATCTCTATGGCCTCTATGCGGCTTATAGTCCAGTGCGGCTTGTATATGTACACATTTTGGTTTTTCCCCTAAATTTAGCTGGTGCGGCTTATATTCAGGTGCGCTTTATAGTCCGGAAATTACGGTAATTCATATATCCATATATGAAAGGGACACAGACAGAAATGGTAGGCATGTATTTCCAACTGGTATCGTTCCTGATTAGGCCTTAGCAGTAGATAACTTTTAGACGGAACACAGAGAGCTCCATGCTAGATCCGTTTTCACGGGGGAAATGGAGCACTACTGTATGTTATTTTCTGGGATGTCTACAGCCTGGATATGGATGTTTGTTGTTAGTATTGAATCCTTTTATATGGCACCATCTCTGAGTATAGCTTTAGAATTGAGAAGGCTGTGTGTCCTCTCTAAAGCATTATTTCTTTCACCATGAAGCTGAAAGGGCAGGAAGCAGGTAAAAACACCCAAAGTGAGTGCGCATCGCAGAATGGAAGCTCAGTGCCTCGTCACACTGCTGGCTTTTTCCAGCACAGCATTAACCACTTAAAGGTGTAGTGAAATTAACGTGTTTTTCACACGTTTAGACCATATCCGTGGTCATCATATGGGCATACCTAACAATGGATGCCAAAAAAACTGTAAAATTAAAAAGTTTTATATCAAAAGTCCATAAAATGTAATTACTTCCTTAAAATGAAAACGTGCTGCGTGATGACGTGTAGAGAGATACACATCAATAAAAGCCAATAAAAATTAAGCTCATCCTTTTGATTCCCATAGCTGCACGTCCTCAAATCACAGCTGCTACTGATTACAGAAATCCTCTGTTTTTAATCCAATTCAAGATGACATCCAGACAGTATATTACTCGTTTTCAACTTAATCATCACCCTAAAATATGTATATAGGTTGTGTACAGGTTAGCCTCGATACCCAGGCTTTCATTTTGTCTGCGCGAAAAATGAAAGCCTGGATTTACGCATGGGCTGCACTAACTACCCTTCCGCGTAGGCGTCACTCCAAATGATGTGACGTCAGGGCTCTGAGCGGTGTGCACCCCTCAAAATAACACCGTGAGGAAATCATTACCAGTGGAACTTCAAACGAGGCGAGGAAAATGAGGAGAATGGCTGAAGAACCCACCACACCGTCTAAGAAAAAAGAAAAATAACGTGTGCCGACTGTGGAAATAAGTTTGACAGTCCGTTAGAATGGTATACTCTTGTCGACACAATAACAGTGCTGCACTGGGGGGGAGACCGGGGCTGACGGACAGATCGGTGAACCAATCAAGGTGTGTGCAAATCTGAGCCGCGACCCTCCCATCTAGGCCAGAAAGGTCTAGCATTAGCTCAGGCTATGTACAGGTTAGAAAAAAATCCCTTGGCTTTTCTGCCGTCTCTGTCACTTTGTAAACAAATCACTCTGCATACGCGTGGACCTATAGGTCCCATAGCCTGGAGGGATGCAACGCTCTGATTGGTTCAGAAACTTAGATCCTGCCGTCTGAGGCTGAAACGTCAAAATAAAATGCCCAAAAAAGCCATTTCACTACAACTTTAAACCCCATGTGGTTGGGCGGAGTCCTTCAGGGCTCTGTGCCAGTGTCTTTTCTGCTTTCTGTTATTGCGAGGAAGACTTTCACTGAAAGTAGCCAATCGACTTGTCGATCTGCGGTTTTCTGCGACAGCTTTCCCCACAATACAGAGGCTGGAGTTTCAGTGGTTAATCTAAACTTACATACGTAGGAGCCTAGTCAGCCTACACATGTGTTGCTATCAGTGGCAGCGGCTGGAGAACAAAAACGCTCAACAGAACAGAGTTCTGCAACCATGGAGACATTCTCTTTCCTTCCCCCAACACTCATTAAACGTGTGATCGCTCTGACTTTGCCATTAGAATGAGATTGCTTTTTATTTCTTGGGGGCTGGGGTGGGGAGGGAACACAGCCTGGCAACCTGTCAGGGAACAGATCTTTAATCACTGGCCTTGAGTAAACCTTAGGAGTTTAAAAGATGTTTTAATGACCTGCCTTGTCCCCGCAGCACTCACCTTCTAACTATTAGTGCCAGGGAGGACAGGAGGCTAATTGAAGTGTCACTCAGTGGAGAATTGTATTTCACCCCCATCTCTCTCTCTCTCTCTCTCTCCCCCTACATCTCCCTCTGCCTACTTTTTCTCTCTCTCACTCCCCCCTCTGTCACCTCTCTCTTTGTCTTGCTTCTCTCTCTCTCTCTCTCTCTCTCTCTCTCTCTCTCTCCCCCCCCTCATCTCCCTCCCCCTACTTTCTCTCTCCCTCTCACTCTATCACCCTCTCTTTGTGTTGCTTCTCTCTCTCGTTCTCTCTCGCTCTCTCTCTCTCTCATTCAATTCAATTCAATTCAATTCAATTCAATTCAATTCAATTATACTTTATTGGCATGACAAGCATTCTTATATTGCCAAAGAATCTCTCTCTCTCTTTCTCTCTGCCCCCCCCCCCCCGCTCTCTGTCGTATTGCTTCACTTATCCACCTATGCCTACCGCTTTAGTGATTAGAAATCGTGTTACTCTCGCCCCACTTTCTCTATTAACCGTTCAATGTGGCCTAAAACATCTGTTTGAATAAGAAATACAACTTAGTAGGCTATTGAACACACATGATGAGAAATGCAATTATGATAACTGGGCGATGGAAAATATGCAAACGTATACGGTATACTTTAAATGTGCAATGGAGAGAGAGAGAGAGAGAGAGAGAGAGAGGCGTGAAGGCAGGAGCAAATGCAAATCCTTACTTCTACTTATTTTCTGACTTTTCAATCAACGTTTACCATTAGATCATATCAGCTACACTGTTGCAATCTGTTATTTATGTCAAAACCAAATTAGTCGCAATACATTTTCACAGTAAAGGATACGCTAAATAGATTATAACCAGATGTAAATCTTTGAAATTTGAAGCTAACGAAAGTATAAGAGAGTGAAAATATAACACTAAACCGTGTTACTACATTTCCAAATAAAAGGAGTCATATTATTCTCCATTTTTCTGTAAAGCACTTTGAGCTGCATTTCATGTCATGAAAGGTGCTATACAAATAAAGTTTTATTATTATTATTATATCTTCTAAGAATAATTTGAATAGGGATTTTAAAGGCTGGCCAAAATGTCTACTTCTTTTTGGCTACTGTAAAAAGGCAGAACAGAAACTAAACGCATAAAATGGCAACAATCACAGTTAGTACATGGACCCACCACAGAGCACCCAACAACATTAGACACTTCAACAATCACAGTTAGTACATGGACCCACCACAGAGCACCGAACAACATTAGACACTTCACAGTCTGTTATCCCACGTTCCCTTTCTGTCCTTATTCCATTTATCTTCATGCAATATTTCCCTTCCTCATTCTGCTCGTGTCTCTCAACATAATATTAACGATCCCTTTGTGATATTTTATTTAGCTCTCGACACTTTGGAAAGAGTCACACATCAACTGAGCTGCGCTGCACAGTGCACAGGACATCTGTCAGGCCTCAATTGTGTCTGTGCTCTGTTTCACGGCCGGCTCAAATGCACTTTTCCTCCTCTAAAGATCTGGGGCAAACCGACAGAACGGCACTAAGCAGGGCTTTCGATACGAGAATCTCTCACAGTGAGCCTCAGCTGATTAGCGTTTGTTTTGGTCTTGAAAAGGAGATGCAAACGTTTCCCTGTGAAACTACATTTCGCAGGGTTTTTGTGAAAGCCTTGTGCCGCTGGCTAGTGTGTTGCTGGCATTCTTTCAAGTGGTTGAGTTGTGATAGTTGAGGTGTGTAGACGATAAATGAACAAAAGGCTGTTGATTTTATATTCAAAGTTATTCATCGCCTACACACAGGTCTATGGTAACACCGGGCGCACAATCTGTGTGCGCTCGCTCTGTAAAGTTTTTGTATTTTTGTCTTTCAGAACTTCAGAGTTTTACAAGTAAAAAAGTGGGTGAAATTATTTTTGGTGCATTATAGTATCGTTTTTCCAAGACAAAAAAGAAGCCCCCCCCCCCCTTATTTTTTGTCTTGGAAAAATGAGGGGCAGGAAAGATTGAGCATTAAAGCCTTTACCACAAAACTTACCTACGCTACTGTTATAGTGGTGCGCTATTAGTGTTGTAGTCGAGTCCACCAAGTTCGCAAGTTCAAGTCAAGAGCAAGTCCGGATCGAGACATTTTTCAGGCAGGCACATCAGCTGCACTCCGTAACTTGATAGATGATAAAAGATAGATGTTTATAAGCGCAATATAGCTCTTATAATGTTAAAGAGAATGGGCTCCTTATAATGTGGGTATACAATTATTTCATAGCATTGTAGTGACTTGAGTGGACTCGGTGGGAGAAGAGTCCCGCATGAACCGCATCCCTTGGTCCGAGACCGAGTCAAATTATGGGAGAGACCAAGACGAGGCCGAGTAAATGAAAATGTGGACTCGAGACCAGACTCGAGTACCTCAACACTACACACTATGTATACATTGTGTGATTATTTATCCTGCATTTTTCCTATTTTCTCTCCTGCTAGACTAGAGTCTACAATGATGGACTTTTTACAACTGTGATTTGACAATAAAGCTGATGCATCAGATATTGACCCCATGTGGTCAGTGCAAGTAAGCATGCATCAGCTACACTCACACACCCAAAAGAAACATGCCCAAAATTATTTTGCAATTCAAATCTAATGTAATTTGTGCTAAAATGATCCTTATTTTACCTTGCAACTGGAAATTACAATATTGTTACTGTCAGGCAGAACGCTCTTTATATTGGAACTTTTTGTGTTTTTTGTAAATGAATGCCCTATTTCACACTAAAGCGGCACACAAAATCACCTAAAGTAGAAAGAACAAAAAGTAGCAGATCCACAAGCTCGAAACCATGCCGTGTTTTGGGGCTGTAGATCTCCTTATTATGATGCTTCTGAATTTGAATCCTTTGAAACAGTTTTGCACACTTTTCTGACGTAGGTCACTACATAATATGGATGCGGTTTGTTAATATGAATGAATATTGACAAGACAAGAAAGGTCCACTGGAGTTGTGCATGTGTGCTATGATAGCTACACAATAATATGAAATGTGAAAAGACAATAAGACACAGAAGCCAAATTATATGAAATTATCCAGTGACACAAATATGTGCCATGTAAGCCACACACATCTTCTGCTTCACATCACAGTTTTGTGTATGCTTGCTGTATGTATAATATCTTAGATTTTCCTTTTGACCTGTTTCTTTCCTATTTCTTTATTTTCCTTTGCTCTCCTTTCTGCCCCCTCCCCCTTTTCGGAAACCTATGAATTTTGCAGCTTCTAAAATAAATAAATAAAATCACCCACTTCTTTCATTTAAGGCAGGATCTGCCACTGACTTTCTTTCAACCAGTGTTCAGCCGTACAGCAGACTGTGTGTATCTCGTTCCCATAATGTTGTTAACCTACATTTACTGTTGCTGTTAGCGGTGTACTGGTTTTAAATTGTCGGCAAGATGAGGCATTTTCATTTTGAGTTCACGTGGGGGCCACACTTTGGTTATTTTGCCAAATAGAGAGAGAGAGAGGAAAAGACCAAACTCTTGTGTATCTGATACCTTCAGATATATAGAATGACACCAAAGACAAATATTTGAGAGTATACAGACTTGATTCATCATTATAATTAATGGCACATACAAAGAACTGCTGGATACAGATGTAAATACAACATGCATAGTCCCTGCCTGTATGGAGTGGGAAAATCCTATTATTATAATTGTCTCAATGGGAGGACTGGCCGGTCTAACCTCATGCATGTTGTCTAACCTCAATGTGTCGTCATGGCAACAGGCACAACAAACCCCATGTGGGCATATAGTGATGACATCAGGGATCTCCATATTATATCTGACTGAGACCTCCATATGATATGCCTATGGATATATCGGTCGGATCCACGGTGCGGCGGCCCGAACTCTAGATGGGTCAGAATCAGAATCATCATCTTTATTGGTCACATCACAGTTTTACGTTTAAAAACGTGGGTGAAATTTGTTTTTGTGCATAGTTCCCATCATATCATACTGCATACGGACTTTCTAAGAAAGTCCGGGATTCAAAATATAAGTAAAAGTACAAAAGTATTGGTATCAAAATGTACTAAAAGTAGAAAGTACTCATTATGCAGAAGGTCCCATTTCACAAGTTTTCGAATGTATTTGTCGAATGTATAATGTCTAACAAGAACACAGAAATGTTTTCTGTTTCTTCATTTACTTTCCATACAGTATATTAGATTATATCTCTTGTAGTGTATGCTACTAAACCCTGCAGGATTAAGTGATATAAACTTCATCTGTGCAATTTACGGTTAACATTGCAGTAGCTTCCTAGCTTGTCTATTACTGTGTCATTTAATGCTCTAGTCTTAACCTTTGAAAATAATGAATATAAATAATATTTGAACAGCTTTGGTCGCTTGCTAGGGTGACACTGGTCCAACATGCTGGTCCCATTGCTTCTAAATCAGACTTTAACATTTGTACACATAGTTGTACACATACTGTAGATCAATCAGCAGCAACGTGCTGCCGATTGATCCCAATGCACTTCCTTTATATGCCCTTGTCATGAAGTCTGATCAAAACTAAATATTTTCAATTGGAAAATACTTTTGTCGAGCGAAAGGGTTGTTTAAGCCTTAAGTTGAACAGGTACAGTACAGCTTGATATGTCTAGAAAGAGCTGCGCATCACCCCAGAAACTCACCAAACAGTGGATTTCCAGCATTTCTGGCTTGTGTCAGACTACTAACATTACAAAATAAGAGGGCCTCCTATGTCCAGCTTTTGGTGTGTGTGTAAACACAAACTTTGTCAAACATTAAAAGCCATTGACAATTAAATTAATGGACAATTTTGAGTGTTTGTGTAAACACTAACATTGCGTAACACAAACATTGAAGACGAAGGTGAGGGCACAAATTCTGATTGTATGCCATGTCATGCCTTGACTCGTAGTAGGCCTAAATCCTGGCTTGAATATGAAACCCATTTGAAGGAAATCTGTGTCCTACCAGTCTACTACTAGTTTCCATTCTTTTGAGTGGTGCCTCTGCTCCATTACGCAGCTATGTGTGTCCCTATACGTACATGCGTACGTGTCTCTTTGTCCGAGCACGGACAGCTGCAACACCTAAAGTGGCCAGTAGAGTACAGCACAGAGTAAAGTGGCACAGAGTACACTACAGTACGAGCCCTGCATGGGTGTGGATGTTCCGGGGACCCCCACACAGAAACTCTGTCATTTCTCGAATATTCTTTACATAAATAATCAAAGTATAGTACACTACAATACAGTACAGGGCACAGTACAGTACAGTAAATAACATATAACAATAATATTAAAAAACTAAAATGTGTAGTTGCACCGCTAACTTCACGTGTGATTCTTTTTCTTTCCTTAATGTAGGCTACTGTTTTACGGATACTCTATCTGCCTTATGTATTCTTCTATTTGTGTAACTACATGAATATATTCTGTGGATCTTTACAAAGAAAATGTGGGACATGCTGTAACGGTGTGCGTATGCAAATTTGCGGGCTGTGCAGTTGTGGGTTGTCTTCATAGAAGATTTACAGCTTGAAGTAATCTTGCCTAAACCTAATCTCTTTGGTAGTCACACTCATTACCTATACTGTACACTGTGCAATTCTCTGTCCAAGTATGGGCCTATATTGTATACTTTTAAAGCCTGATTTGTACTTGTCGTACAACGGTGTCTCACGCCCCAAAATAACCGATCCACAAGCTGCATGACGCGCCACATCGTGCCGTGCAGTGCACTTGAGGATCTGCTATTTCCGGCACAACGCGCTGCGTGGCGGAATATAAATCAGGCATTACCTTTCCACTCCTTCCACTCGATACCTCACAGTCTTATCCCCAGACGTCGGAGATGTTTCATGTGGCTGGTGTGGGCAGCTCTACTTTCACAAGTTTGATATTCCATATATTCATACTGGAGCATATGTATGGGAGAGGGAAATGTGTTGGGAATAATTGAAAGGCGATGCAATGTGCACACATTGCTGGCTTTGATGCAGCAGAGTGAAATCAGCCACTCCATCATGGATCACGGTTTGTTGAAACACCCCCACAGGACTGTACTTAATACAGCCTCGGGAGGGGAGGGGAGGGGGCCGAAGCGGAGGGACACCGGAGACGAGTGTTCCTTTGTAATTACTAATAAGTCATGAGGCTCAATACAGTACTAAAGTCTTCAGGTTGAAATTGGAATAAACATTCATGCATGCTCGTCTTGATCATGCTCAACGCTTATGGGAGAAAGAAAACACGTGCACATTACCGATGAAACAAGTTCAGAGGCGTGGATTTCGAAATGTATCTATAATGCACTGACATGTGCTCCTGAATTAATATTCAAGCAGTCTGATGTTAATGTACAGTACTGTATGCTGCATGTAAGTTTCATGACCTTGCAGTCTTTTTCAAGTAAGTGTATGTTTGTTTGCAGTCTTTTGTTATAGTGTGTGAGTCCTGACTCCTGGCCATCTCATCACTTGGATTATTTAGCTGTTTCAGCAAAGTCTCACAGCTAAAATATAATTATATATATTTTTCTCATTCTCAGACAATGCTTTCATGTGCCTGCCGTATTGTCTTAGCTCTGCAAAAGTGCGATGTCTTGCCTCACCACAAATTAGGTATCATTAACAAGTAGAGGAATGATTTCATGTTTCTTAAAAAAAAAAAAAAAAAAAGTTAAAAGCTTAGATACTGCATGGTAGAACAGCACAATCAGACAACCAACCAGCCTTGGCATTTGTTTTCTATTAAGACCCAATAGCTTTGTGACTGCTGTAACCAAAATTAACTATTGCTGAAGATGCTGACATTATGAATATCACTGACCATTGAATCACTGCCAAGAACTGCTGACAACCTATATAGCTACAGCTAAAGAGATAGAGAGGGAAAAAAGGCTATAGCTGGAGCTTCTATAAAAATCTTTCATCATCGCCAGTCTGTACAGCATTGGTCCCCCTTCACTGCAAAAATAACATTAATATTAGAGATAATATATCATATAGTTAGTAGTTGCTGCAAGAGTGAGGTCTAGCCAACACCAACTCGGGATTCCTGGATCTCTGCCCTCCACAAATTCCTATCCAACATCAGGTTCTTGAGCTCTGCAGTGTTGTTAGCCAAGCTGTCGCACCGCAGCACGTCTACATAGGTGGTATGCTTCTTTCCCCTCCTGGCTTTGCCCTGGGTTGGCTCCCATAGTCAATTTACTTGCCTCAAGTTCTGGTTGCCTGACGCAGTGCCCTGCCAGCCTCATCCTTCTCTCTCTGACTCCGTGACCCGTGGCCGTGGTAGGTCCCCATAGAGGTCCACATTTCTGATGCAGTCCGTGTGACACATAGTGCCATTCGTAGCATTCTTGTGTAGACTCCATCCAGGGCTTTTTCAGGAAAGTTTATGCATGTACTATGTGTATTGTGTACTATGTAAACTCTTTTCCATTTTCCAGCCATTCAGTTGCAAAAAAAAAAGCAGACAGTCGCAAAGTAATTGCAAAACAAACAATGTAACATTGATCCAGTCACAGCTTGCTTACATGTTATATCCTTCATGCACATATTTTTGAAAATATTATGAATATAAATAACATTTTAGTTAGTGTTTGGCGCATTATGGGAAGTTTGATCATCTGATCAAGCCTCAGACATGGCCATGCCATGTTTGACGGTATACTGCAATCCACAATTATTGCAGATGTTTTTAGATCGTTGCAGTCTGGGTCTGCGGCCTCCATCTTTGTGATATTTGTGATTAAGCAGAAGAGGAGGTACTTGTCCTCCTACTATGCCGTTATTGACCTCCTCCTTCCTCCTCCTCCTCTTTGTATTCCTCTTCCTCTCTCAGTGCTTGTGAGTGTCTGCGTGCTTCATGGTGTTGCCAAGTGGACGCAGCCCCTTTTTATATTCTTACCTCAAGGTGAAATCAATCATCGGTAACGAGCTGTCATTGTTGGAAATGAACACAATTCTGTTTGGATTCTAAGAAGTATCCAGACCATTTTCCATCAGTTTCCATGCATTAGAAGTGCAGTTACTTTAACTTATCATTTTGAGTTGTGCTGAATTAGTTAGAGGCATTTAATGAATTGAAAAGAAAGAGAAAATAATGTGGTGGGGCAGCAATGTGCTGGCTCAGGAGGTATAGTGACCAAATGGGAAACGGAAAGTTCCCAAAAAAGGGTGCTTTGCATAAAGGCGCTGCATACTATACGGTTATATGTATTGTTAAAATGAATTAAACACTCATACTTTGACGCTAAGTTGGGTGAAAATGATTGGGTGAATTGATGCAATGAACAGAAGATCAGAATGTTTCTGGTTTTTGTAACCAAGCAATTAAACAAAGTATTTTATACTTATAATCCACCACTCCTGAATGAAGTGCCTGGTGCTGGGAGCAGTGTTGTTTTTGGCAGCAAATTTCTATTTTAGTTTAGTCATAGTCTTTGGACTGAAACTTCATTTAGTTTTAGTCACATTTTAGTCACCTGGAATGTCTTAGTGTTAGTCTAGTTTTAGTCGACTGAATGTCACAAGATTTTAGTCGACTAAATCTACAGTTGATTTATACTAAAATGTATTTTGGCGGTTCTTGATGCCGTCGTAATGAGTGTTTTACACTTGCTGAAAATAGCTGATCTACAAGCTGACGCATTGTGAGCTTGTAGATCAGCTATTTTCAGCATGCAACCAAGTGTAAAATGACTTATACTGGATCTCTTGTCCACTAGTCCCTTCCTAACATTTTAGTCTAGTTTTTATTTGTCAAAGAAATTGTCAGTATATTTAGTCATCGCAGCTTAGTTTTCATTTAGTTTCCATTTGTTTTTGTCAGTGAAAATAGGTAGTCGACGAACATTTTTCGTCTTAGTTTTAGTCGACGAAAACAACACTGGCTGGGGGTCTGGTGCAACGCACAGGTCCTGGGCCTGGTGAGAGCAGGAGTGGACCTGGTGAGACCAGGGTGAGACGTAGGAGGGGCCCGGGACAGGAGTCAACCCACAGAGCCTAGTCCTTCCACGTGCCATAATGTTGTTCTCCCAGTCCCGGCAGAGTAGTTCCAGAGCAACTGATTGTGTGGCCTTGCTCATTCCCTGATGGACTGATCGAGGGTAGCTACTGGGACGTAAGTCGGGATTTGATCAACCCCTGCTGGGTCGCCTGAGTGAGGGGTATGATGATGGTAGACCCGAAACCCTGTTGACCTCAGGATACATCACTGAGGATACGTCCCATGGATGGACGGATGGACGGTGCAGGTTTACATTGTAAATGCGACCTACGGTCATGATAATACCGTTGCTGTTGGGCAGAAGCCTCTTTTCGTCATAATTTAGCTTTTTATGCATTTACGTACTATACTTCTGAATATTATCAGTGTCATGCAAAAGTAACAAATCTTTGCTCTTTTTTTATTCTGAAAAGTAACACAACATCAAATCAACAGCATGCAAAAGCTATCAAATCAAATTGTGAGCCAATGACAAAAGTCACATCAGAAGTCTATGAATCTGATTAAAAGATGTAATATATATATATATATATATATATATATATATATATATAAATGAGTATAGCCCACATGGTGCCCTGGCTCAAAATGCCCCATAAAACTAAACATACTCATTCAAGCTTAAGTCATTATTTACATATATTCCCCCCACAATAAATGTGACTAACAATAACATTGTTATTCAGAGAAATATTTAAAAGAATATATAATTTTTAATGGGTACATGGTGCCCTGGCTCAAAATGCATCCAGAAAACCAAACCTGCTCACTCGGGCGTTATATTTTCTCTCAATAAAACCGCTAATAAATGACTAACAATAATATGGTTACACTGTTTCTCTCTTCTTAAACCAAGCATGAATGATCAGAGCATAGCCTGAGGCTCTTCCTGGTTGATGTTGCTAAAGCTTGCTTGTTCAAATCCAGCTATGCTACAAGTAAAACGGCACTTCTTTTAAAGTGAACACACTCATAGCACATTCCGCTGTCTCCCCTGTTTCTTCTGGTTCGTTAGTCAACGTACTTACTCACTGCTACGTTTGCAATACAAATATGACCGCCCAAACATGAGACCGGAGAGGGTTACATTATGAATAGCACTCTGTTCCCTGCAGGGAGGAAGGCGGAACCATCATGCATAGGAAGAGGAGAGTGTGTGCCTTTGGCAGACCTGCGTGTGTGATAGAATTCTCCACAATCACGCCTGTAGGGTTGATAAGCACTGCACTAGCCAGAAGAGACCCAGCTCCCTCCTGAGATGTGCATTATGTTCTTTGTGTTTGAGTTGAATCCCACAATTCAAACGCCGCTCTACATCTCTCCTTCACAGGAGAGGGGGTCGTTCATAATCTAACATTCTTCCTTCCAATCAATTTAGTTGGCAGTGGCACTGCGTATGGGAAGGATAGGATGGGAAGGGGGGGGGGGGGGGGGGGGTACACAACATGCCTCAAAGAGCCCAGCAGTACAAACAAAGGTAAATCTCTTGCAACTCTGCACAGAACGATAGAAGTGTGCTATGCTGGGACCTGTCAGGTCTAAACTGCCTTCTCTGTATTTGGACGTTGGTGTGTGTGTGGAGCCTGTAGTTTTAGGGGGCCCATTGCCACGTGATGTATTTTTTCCAGGCAGAAACTGACTGTCCTACTGATTGATGATCCGGTCATCACATTAGTGGCTCAGGAATGTGACTTCATGACCCCGATCTCCATGAATTCAAGGCTTCATGGTGTGTGTAATTGAAAGAAAATTTGTCAAAAAATAAGAACACTTGGTTTCGGGTGCAGATGTTGTTGTTTTATTGGATTTTAGATTGTAGGAAAAATCATTCCACAGAGAGAGAGCCGTTCAATTCCTTCCAGCATTGTCTCCAGAATGGCCAGACAGACACCCTGACACAAACACACTTGGCATGTGTTTAATTGCGGGAGGGAAGTCATGAGGGATTATGTCCAGAAAGAGAAACAAGCAACCAGGTCTATGAAAACGAGCCCAAAGGAAGTGACTTGGTAATAAGCAATTACACCTTAGAAACGAGCCCCAAAAAAGCGCAACTCCCAATAATAATGTTAGTTGTGCTTTTTTTGGGCTTATTTACAAGCAACATTACAGAAGAACAAGCCCAACGTCACTTATAACAAGTGGACATGGCAACACATAGTGTGTCCTTGTCGCTGCACTACTTGTCAGCGGGGAGGAGACCTTGGGCGGGTATACGGTAGGGTGAACCCCTGCACACATTGCGCTGTCCTGGTGAAACTCCTCACTGTCAGGTAAGCAGAAACAGCTGGAGAAGCCCTGTGTATTGGCGGAGGCATGTGGTTGTCTTCTACACACCCTCCTCAGGTCAACCGTGTGGAGGTTGAAACAAAGAAGAGAATAAGTCATCTTTGTCAAGCAAAAGGGGTCATGAGATGAAGTATGAATTATGTGTGGCTTTGCAGTGTGAAGTACGACGCATTTCCACTTGATCAATTGGCTCACAAAGTGGTGGTGGCTCAGGGGCAGAGTGACCAGATGGAAACCGCAAGGTTGCCAGTTCAAGTTCTGGGCTCCCCCAGAGTTAGTGTCGAAGTGTCCTTGAGCAAGACACTGAACCACTAATTGCTCCTGATGTGCAGGTTGGTGCCTTGCATGTCGCATGGTTTCCGCTGCCATCAGTGAATGTGTGCGTGAATGGGTGAATGTAATGCACAATCTATGTAAAGCGCCTTGGATAAAGGGAAGGCGTTATATAAATGCACCATTTACCATTTATGACTATTGAAATTGAACTGCAATGAAGAAGGCAGCCCAGTATTTGGCAGATATAACTCCCCTTGGAATGTACGTTGTTGATGTTTTAACCACTTAACCATTCTGTCGCCGGGAAGATTCGCCAAAAGTTATTTTGGTGTAGAGGGGGTAATTTTGGTGTAAAAGCTGTGCAAGCACTGAGCCAATGCAGATGCGTCCGTTTTACTGAGTCCAGAGGGTTTCAGTGGTTATATGGTGATAGCAATTTCAGAGAGATTGCATGGCCACACACTCATACGGTATAGATTTATCTCATTCGGTTTAATAGAACCAACATTTCATATGGCAATCTGCTCTCAACGAGGGTCTTAACCCCTTTCTCTTATATTTGGAACAAGCTGTGCCTCGAGCGGGCCATGGGCACATCTTGGTGCCAGCTAGCAGCCTTGGCAGGGTGCTAACATAAAGCATAGAGGAAAATAGAAGCTCAAAGATGCTGCCTGCATGGCCACCAACTGGAATATAAGAGTGTGAAGGGAGATGTGAGAGATTTGTAACTAGGGGTGCAACAGTCAGTCCAACCAAGCAAGTGAATCAATGAAAAGAAAATGTTACTAGATTTAGGCTACTTATTTAATCAAATTATCGATTCATAATCTATCCCTATTCTGGTGAAAAGTGTCAACGTTTTTCCAAATATTTCATAAATAGTGAAAATAGCTGTTAATCAACCTTTTTTATTTCAAGGACCCCCACTTTGATATGCATTTAGGCCACGTACAGGCCCCCATTTGATACAATTGAATTTGGTTTGGGTTTTTTTATGTCTAGGACTCCTACATCTATGCTGTAAAATCCTCATGTTAATTGAACCTCTGAAAGATCCATAACGGTCCATTTGGCTGCTAAATATTAATCATTTAGCTCGGAGTCCCCTGGAATCCCCCCATAAGGACCCCTGGGGGTCCCCAGACTCCACATTAAGAACCAGTGAGGTTAAAGACATGACCTTGCGTGTGGTAGAATGGTGAAATAGTACACTGGCTCAACCCCGTTGTACCGTTGAGTAAAACAGGAATTGTTTAAACAGCAGTCTGCATGCAGCTAACTGGGCTGCTGAAGCACACAAACAAAATGTTTGCATGGATTGAATGCCTGGGGTTTGTATATAGAATGCATTTATGAAGACACCGTGCAGACTGGATCATATCCAAACTCTGTTCCTTTTTTGTGCGGACAGCCGGTGGTTTAAGTGGACTGGAACGTAGGAATATAATTTGTCTATTTCATGGATGAAATATCTAACATGTTCTTTTTGATGGAGAACAATGTGACACAGCACTAGCCTGGATTTAGGCTAGTCTTTGATGCATATTATTAGGTTATTCATTCTGGTTTGTCCCACAAGGCTGCTGTTAGGCTGTTTGGCTATTTATCTGCTTTTAAAAATCTGTTTCATGAAGCCAGAGGAGAGTTGCATTTTGATGACAATCTAGTATAACATTAGTGGACTCCTTGACCAACATTAATCTAGTATAACATTAGTCGACTCCTTGACCAACATTAAACATTAAAAAGGCTTTTCTGAAAAAGTCATTCCCATCCAGTTGCGTGTACTAAAAGCTTATCCTGGCCTCTGGAAATCTCTGGAATCTTTGATGTTAAATCAAAGTTGACTGTCATAATAAGTATGTATCCAAATAGGATCAAAGGAAACATTAATACAATGAAATCCAGCTCCAGAAAATGTATCAAACTGTTTTCTCGGGCATGTGGGGGTATGTTCAGGTCATGACTTAATTTATTTAATTCTGAAAGGTGTCAAAGAAACAAACAAACAAACTAACAAATAAAAAAAGCCATGTTGATATGAACAACTATAAAAACAAAGCAATATTTTCTGGGAAGGGTAGGTATGTTTTTTTTTGTTGCCTATTGCATGATTTATTTGTGTTGCGGTTTCCCAGTGAGCGATCTAAAGGCAAATATTTTATCACAATGCAAATTGTGCAAGCAAAATACACTTTGGAAAAACCGAGGAACATATGTAGGATCTGTTGAAATGAGGTCTCATCTAAAAGATCTTTCATTTCAGCCCCATTATTAACAGATGCCACGCCGACACAGGACAGAAATGTTTTACACTGTTAACTCGTGCCAAAATATGACATGGTTCAACAGTTTTAATTGCTTCAATAGGTTGCACTAGGCTCAAGATGATGTGAACCATACTGGCCTGGTTGGAGTTGTTTCTATGCTATTAACTGCCAAACTGCATGCAGAATGTGTCAGAATGTGCTCCGTCTGGCCATAACATCTTTATGAACCCTCACTTTATGACTTTCCACATCCCGAGCATCTTCCATCGACCTCATTCTGGTCAGATCATTACTGGATGTTGAGTACAAGACTGCTGCTTGTTATTTGTTGATCACACACAGTCACACACACACACACACACACACACACGCACACGCACACACACACACCAGCAGATTAACACAGCAAAACCAGGCATCATTTTGTGTATTGCCAAGTTTGGTGTGGATCAGATTCAGAGCAACAGTGCGCCTCGCAAGGAGTCCAGATGTTACGTTTGTGTCCGTGGTCGACCGACCATAGGCAATTTCAATATAGGATTCTCAAATTAGCTACAGTATATGGTTGTTGTATGCATTACCTACCATAAATGATGATGATGCGCAGCCTACGTAGTTAGTTCAGGCAGAAAACTACCTGATCAGGTGACTAGTCACATGCATTCTTTGCCTGATCAGAGTGGCTATTTAAGCTCATTCCATGCTTCAGAGTTAGGGTTGGTAAGTTAGCATGTTGTCATTCTGGACAAGGATGTCGATGACGGAGAGCATACTAACAGGCTCCCCTTCCAATAAAGCCTCTTAGAATAGAAAGGCTGCCTGTTTGCCGTCAGAATAATTGTGTGAGTAAGAGTAACATAATCTTGTTTGCCTATTCGTAATGAGCAGTGGGCAGCTGTAGTTATAGAACGCTGCTGTTGCTCCATGAAATGCGCTGCCTTAACCATCGCTCTGCTAAGTGCATGTCGCTGATGGTTTCGACCATTTAATGATGAATGATGTTTTTTCCCCCCTCTGTAGTTGAAATCATCTGCATTATCCGACAGGCTGCATACTGTACTGTTTTCCGAGTCGTTGTTGAAAGCTGCTGAAGGAAATGGTCTTCCGGGGACATTCGCTACAAGGGACTCCCTTCACATCTGTGTTAAATGCTGTCAGAGCAATTTTGTGGGCCTGCAGTGACTTTGTACTATACAGACCTGCAAAATATTCCAGCAGTTCACCAGCATCACCGTGCAGGTGTGCATGCATGTACTGTACATACCGTAAGACTATACATTTTTATTCAAATTGAATGGTGGACAATATAGCGCAGCTATAGTCACTATTATCGGTGGTGAAGGTGTTTGGACCTGAATAAACCTAATTGAACTTTTAGTTGTCAGTCACTTCTCGCTGGAATGACAGAGGGATCTGCATTTTTTACATCATAGCTACAGGCTTGTCTTTTTCTTTCCACCAGGCCTGCCACAAGCATAGCGTTCCCATGCCATTGCTCATTATTGGCAGACTTCTCCTGTGTTCCTTGTGGGAATGTGTCACAGGTGCCATCTCCACAACGTCATCATAGTATCAGCATTGTTTAACAACTTGCTCATGCATTACTTAGCTGTCAAACATTGCACACTTTCAGCACGCACGCCCAGAAACTCTTGGGGTTTCTGCCGAGACATGCTTTAATGAGTTTCTTTTTGTCTTTCATTCACCGTGTATTTTGGCTTATATCTCTCAGAGGTCTTGGAGGCATGGGAGTGGGACCCTGTTGTTTCTTCGCACACTGTAGTAAAATATGCTATCGACATCTTTAAAGATTATTATTCACTCCACACCACCACTCGCATAGAAAAAAGTTGATGGAGATGGAGCCTGAACCAGTTAGAAGAGGTTTTGAAATATATCCATACCCGATTATGTGTGTCATTAGAGTTCCTGACATACAATCATATGAATCATCAATGTCTCAGTTTCCATTCATTGGAGAAACCTAACCCCCAGCATTCATGTTTTCTTTTCAATAGCATTTCCATCATCAGACATGCAAATAAGGAGAGCAACTGTTCACTTGGCCTTCGACTACACTGTAGTCGAAGGCCAAGTGAACAGTTGCTGGGCTAGAATCGGGTACTGTGTGAGCAGTAGCTATAAGCAACTGCAGCTTAGAGCCTGTCCACAGCTTAGGGAACACACCAAATAATGGCTTTACTAAATGTAACCAAGTACCAGACTATGCTCATGCCAGTCAATTTCATCTGTCACCAAGAGGGACCATAATAACTAATTATTTGGGTTTAAAGCACCTGCGCATCAGTGATTATGCATACGGTAGTTGTTTTTTGCTCCGTGTGCAGCATGGCTCTAAGGATGCCTCAGTTGGTCTGTCTATCTGTTCATCTTAAATGCTGGATTTCATAGCTGTTTTTCTCAGCAGAAAAACAGTTGTTCTCTTTTTATTTCAACTTATTAAGGTACAGCTAATTTAACAGTTCATTGTTATCTGCATTGCAGCATTGTGATTAGATCTCATGCATTACTGCGAGAGCAGGTGTCTCTGTCTGAGCACGAGGTGTCTGAGCGTGAGGACCCATGTTAATCCAACTCTACTTTTGTCTCGAATGTCTCTCTACACTCTTGGTTTCTCTGCACTGCCACTGACCTATCTGAAACTGAAACTACATGAACGTCTAAAAAGAAATGTCAATTAAGTTGTGCCACATTTGTGTTAGGAGCAGTGGTGACAAACTGTTTACTGTCTGTGGAGTGTGAATGACAGCAGAGTAGTGACTGGTGTGGGAGGGAATGATGGCAGCCATCTATCCTACTTGTTCTTAATGTTCCTGAATGCCAATCATATATATGTCACTAATGCCAACTACTGTGTAACTGCCCATGTCTAGGGATTCTTTGCCAAGTATATTCTATCAACACGTCTAAAGCCAGCGAACATGCCCTGTAGCTGAGAACATTTAACCACTTAAAATAAACCCTCTATTCTTCGTCAAATTGACCTGAGTTGCAACTTTAGGTGCTCATTTTTCACTCTACACGCCAACAATCTCTTCACCAAAAGTATCAGATCTACAAGCTCACAATGTGTCGTGATTCAATACATTGTGAGCTTGTAGATCAGCTATACTTTTGGCGAACATTCATGCTACTTCATTTCTATCCAGATACACAACACATTTTCATGGCATTAACACATTGTTATTTTTTTTCTTCTTCAGTGAATAGGAATATAGTAAACGGAGTAAAAGGAACTTAAATATAATCAGATATCCACAATGCAACACTCGTTTTTCACCTAAACATCTGTGGAACCTTAATGTTCTTACTTCTAATTGGGACAATCTGTCATGAAAAATCTAATCTAAATAGACCATTAGAACATAGTTAATACTGTATGTATAGCAAGAGAAGAGAAATGTGAGGAATTAGCAGCAAGGAAGTCAAATTAGGGCTAAACTTTAGTTAGTTCTAGCTTGTCTGCTGGGACCATTATACGGACATATTAGTCAGCATGGCTGCTGGGACCACTACTTTCTACAAGGACGCATTAGTCAGCATGGATGTTCATTGCATAAACAATTATAGGCCTTGCCCTTGATTGGCAATTTTTTTGCTCTAATGACTTTCCCCTTAGCTAATGTTAACAAGGCAGGTATCATGGTCTTGGTCCTTCTGCAACCATTACAAACAGTAATCAGTGCAGCTGGCTATTATTTGGGAGTACATTGGCAAGGAAAAAGGAAAAGAGAAGAAATTTAACAAATGGAAAACTCGCAATATTCAAGCAGACACTCTAATTCAGAGCAACTTTTATTGACTGTACAAAGTCCAAGGTTTAAAGTGCTATGACCATAACCAACTTAAATCCTGTGTTGAGGAGAATTACACAGAAGACACTGTATTATTTTTTCCGACACATTATTGATCAATCAGAACAATGGGATTTAGATTGATAATCTGCAAATATCTAAATTGAATTGTAACCATTCACTGCATTCAGCAGCAGAGGGCATCATTTGGGGATGACAATTGCCACTTTGAGTGTTCACATTTAAACTTATATTCAGTTATTTTATATGCATATTGTGATTGTCCCCAACTCTGAATTGTTTTTGCAGTGTCTCCATGTGACACGTGTTATTAATCTGATTTCACAATCGATGCCCGTCCATCTCCATGTGACACGTGTTATAATTTTGATTTATTGTTTTATTGTTTCATTCAACCATTCATGGAAGGAGGTAGGGCCCGCACACTTTTGGTAAAGGATTACTTTATTGAGAAAACAATGTTTCGATCCTAGTGGATCCTAGTGGATCCACAGAAACGTAGCTTTTTCAATAAAGTAAAAAAATGGTTGTAGATTCACTATTTTAGAAATGGGGCTATATGGTAACTTCATTTTTGCCACCTATGTCTAGAAGGAAATGAAATTACATGTCCATATCATTTGCCAGTATCCATCCCATTAAATAGGAATTCAGTAGGCTAATTGCAACCTTCTATGCATGGCTTGCATGCACCATGCATGCTCCCATCACAACTGCCAACCAGTAGGCCTACTGCCATTATATGCAACTTTGGGCTTGATGTTCTGCAAAGTTGCTTATTTGGGTTTGCTTAAGTGCTTCCTAATGTTGTTTAAACTAGTCTCAAAAGTGTTCATGTCAAAGTCCCGTAAAACTCATTCCATGCCACCCCTGGTGGCCAAGAGTGCCAATGGCGCCTTTGGACGCCTTTTTGTTTTTTTTGTGAATCCATATTTTCGAAAATTCCTCTAATCTGGTGTGCAGGTGATGATATGCACATTACATGCACAATAGAACTGGTGTTCACCATGTGGTTAATATGCATTCGTACACGGACCCCTATCTGAACATATTTGGTGCCACATTTGTCCCTAGCTGACCATGTTTCTGGTAAAAAAACATTCCAAATGTTAAATAAAGAAATGAAAGATTTTTCTTTGGAAAATATCAGATCTACAAGCACACAAAGCGAGTGTAGATCGGCTATTTTGAAATAGGCCTGCCCTAGTCCATATAAAGGGTTCAAGTCGTAAAACCACCAATTTCTTCTTTTGGGCTTGTTTTCATAGACGTGGCTGCTTGTTTCTCTTGCAAAATCTGGCAACACATTATGCCAACTCTCTGAGCCAGGAAGTAATGCCCTATTGCCCTCTTTTATGTAAGTTTTGATTATATTACTGCCACTGAAGTGAACATATTCTACACTACAGTATGTTTTTCAGCAGATAGTAACCTGCGAAGTGCACAGATGATAAATAACTTAACAGCTGCTATTTTTTTGTATCTATTCTAAACTGTAGGTGTTAGCATGTGGGATATGTAGCTTGATTGAAGCATGCTAATTTAAATTTGTATCTGTTTCCATACTCATACTGAAACATATTTTTAATTTAGGCTAGAATAAGTTCTTCACTTTTTTCACTGTTTGTTGAAACTGTCTGTTTCACCACATTGACTCAAAATTTCAAAGTACTTTTCCCATTGATTTTACTTAACTTGCTAGATAACTAGCTAAGCTAGCTAACTAAACCACATGGCACACTTCCTGTTGAATGCATTTGACAAAATAATGCATTATTATAATCATTTATGTAACGGCATTGTTTCTGCATAATTATGACAAATAGTATAGGCCTGAGCAAATAATTGTATTTTTACTCTCATAAAATGTCTTATTTCCCATAAAGTCCCATTCATTTTCATGGGATATATTTCCACCTTGAATATTCCCGAAAATGAGAATCCCTAGAAGAGACTGAGAGCCTGCAGAGTGTACTGCAGTCAGTAAGACTCAGGTATCTATCAGGACCACTTCACCACTTTTCAACCTATCTTCATATACTGTAATAGGTCCTGTCACTGGTGGACGGGTTTCTGAACTGCCCACAGCCCTCCTGTGAGACACAGACTGAGTAGAAAAAGATTGTGCCATTTTATCATGATTATTAGTGAGGACCTACCGGTATATTATGAAGATAGGTTGAAAAGTGGTCCTTTAAAGTAGAGCTAAGCAATAAGTAAAACGCTATTAAAAAACTCTAGTCACTGTGACACATCTAGGGGCCACAATCTGCATTCAACGATGTTCCTAGAAGCTTTGTCATTGGTTGGAAAAGAAAACCTGGTTGAAATTACTAACCAATCAGGAAGCAAATTGACCAATGACAAAGCTTCTAGGAAAATCTTTGAATGCAGATTGTGTCCCCTAGATGTGTCAGAGACAAACACATTTTTTTAGAGCGTTTTACTCATTGCTGGCGGTCTGAATACCAAAAAAATAAACATAACATTTACATATTATTGCTTTTAGCAGCTTTAAGGTTTAATCTAAGAAAACTACAACTCCTATGAGAAATGTAGGTAGGCTTGGTATTTTACAAATGTCAATAGTTCTCTTTAGGGTAGACAGCTTTTCATGTTCTATCACTATCCTATCCATCTAGGGCAGTGGTTTTCAACCAGTGGTCTGGGGACCACCAGTGGTCCTTGAGGGGGTTCCACGTGGTCCCCAGCTAAATGATGAAGTTGGTAACCAAATGGACCCTTATAGATCTTTTTTTTTTAACTCTTTATTTTTGAATTTTTGAATATGAAAGACGAGACACAAAAGACAAACAGCTAAATACTCCATTTCTCCCATCTACACATCTTGTCTCAGGTACAAAGATGTGAATGTATCATCTATTCCAAAACCCATAATGTTTAAGATAAGTGTTGTCACTTCCTTCCAAAATGGTTAAATTATAGGACAAGACCAAAAGACATGTGCATGATCAACCACTGTATCTCCACTGACTCCACATTCTCTCCAACAGTCCATATGGTTGCCATGCAGTCTGTTTGGACTTCTGTTTTGGAGTAATACAGAAGCAAATCTGTTTTTTCCAACAAAAGTCTCTCCAAGTCAAGGAATTAGTGGTCGTTGATTGCGTTTTCCATGTATTCATCCATACTTCATCACTTCACAGATCTTTAACTCTTGGGAGTGTAACATAATTGAAAATGGTTTAATTTTACCCTCTCAAGAGTAAAATGTATGTTAAACATACTTAATTTAGTCTACACTATTAGATAATGTAGAATAATTGTTATTTTGATCAAGATATTAAACGTTTTGGGTCTGAGAGGATAAATGTCATCAAATCGTGGTCCGTGGCTGAAATGCCCAATAAATAATGGGCCTTGATATGAAAAGGGTTGAAAACCACTCATCTAGGGAACCAATAAGGTATGTATCAGTGTTTGTGATTAAAGACATACTGTACTGTAGATAAAACCACACAGACATGTGCAATAGTATAGGTCAGTGGTTGCCAAACGTTTTAGCCCAAGAGCCAAAAGAGTAATTGGACCCACACTAGTGAAAATAGCAGATCTACAAGCTCACAATGTGGCGCAAAGTGACGTGCTGTGAGCTTATCTGCTATTTTGTTTGTTTCAACTTTTTCATCTTTAAAAAAAATAAAAATATATAGGCCTATATATTATATTTACTCGCAACCCATACAGTCCTCAAGACTGTAGAGACAATTATACAAATACCACATGCATCGTTTCTCGTTTTCTATTTGTATGAATGTAAAGCTGAGCTGAGTTCAAAATGACCTTCAGACAGAATGTGAAAATGTACCACATGGTTGGCCATTGTGAACTGGACAGCCTGGGACTCAAAGCGTGGACCCTCTGTGTCCCCAGAGAAGGTGACACTGACCGCACCACCAGGGAGACATGACTTACCTCTCCCGAGGCCATGCATGTGCCAGACCGTGTACCTGGCCTTGTACCCCATCTGAAAATAGATCTTCCCCCAGAAGAGAAGATTTCTTATTCCAAATGTTTCACTTTGTAATTTTTCAAGATTTATGTTTAAAATAAATAAATAGCAGAAATATAAATTCACAGTGTATGGCCACTGTCGCTAAATTACTTGCTCAGGGTGGGACGATTTTGGGTCACTGATCTATACATGTAAAGTGTCTTGAATTGAATGCCTTCACGCTATTTATTTTGAACAGCCCAAGTGTGGTCCCCGGACCCCACGTTTGGTCGTGCACCCCCATTTCCCCCTGACCTATAGCTGATGCACCCCCCAATGTTCTATTTGGCCGGAAAATAAAATTATATATATATATATATATATATATACGGTATATATATATATATATATATATATATATATATATATATATATATATATATATAATCTTGTGCATTATTATTCCTGCGCATCCTTTCAGTTTCATTTCAGGGAGAGACGTGACACACACGCACACGCAATTAAGACTGAAGCATTTCCAGCTGGTGTTCATTACTTGCACTGCGCAGTGTTCCTGGTTAACATAGCCTTCTGAGACGGTGTGGATTTTTGTTTGGTTAACTAAACTAAAGATACAACAGCAAAGCATGGACAAAGTAAGTGGTCTTGTCTTGAGTTAAAACTAAATAATCTGCCGCTGTGCAACATTACTCTAATATTAGATTAATGTTGCATACCGGTACATACAAAACATAAAAAGTACAAAAGTCACATCCATCTTTAATGGTAGGGTGGGGGGATAATCATCAAGTTAAAACTTTGAATGGACAGATTTTTGCACTTCAAACAAAACTATATATATTGCACACAATCACATTGCAACATACACACATGTAAACACATCTCATTTCGCTTTCACTTATTCATTAGTAACGCTGTCCTCATCAAAATAGAGGGACAGCTGTGAGTTGCTGTGTGTATATAATTGCTAGCCTAGCGGGGCTAATAAAAAGTGTGCTCTTGATTAGCTGACATAGCAACATTCATGACTATAAAACAGTTTTATTTTCTTTCTTTCTTTACTGTAGCTCCAGCCATGTTTTTAAATAACACAATTCAAGTTAGCCTAATTTTGCTAAAGATGCACCTTGCTATTGCACACTCGGGGGAGGGGGGCTCTTCTCCAGGAATCAAAGTATTATTATTATTTATTATTATTATTAGTTTCTCACCATATTTAGGATCAGAGCCCTTGAACAGTGGTCGAAGAAGTGTTCACTTTTCTTTTTACCTAAGTAAAATAAGTTAACCAATAATACCACCATGTAGAAATTGTCTGTTATCAAATCATTGTAGTGGAGTAAAAGTACATTTGTCTCTGAGATGTAGTGGAGTAGAAGTAAAAGTATAGCAATTGTAAATACTCCTGCAAGTAGTCCTACAAGTACTTCAAATTTGTACTTAAAGGACCACTTTTCAACCTATCTTCATATAATTGGTCCTTAATGTCCATGACAAAATAGCACTATTTTCTCTACTGTGTTTTTCTCTCATAGGAGGGCTGTGGACAGTTCAGAAACCTGTCCACTAGTGACATTGATGAGGAATCCAAGCTAATAGAAACAGCAGGCTTTCTATTCCTGAAGGTTGTTCATTGATACGATAATAAAAATCAAAATATTCTTAAAATTAAAAAATAATCTGCCTAACGATGTCACTGCTACTGGTGGACGGGTTTCTGAATTGCCCACAGCCTGCCTATGAGAGACAGCTACTGAGTAGAAAATGTTGGTATTTTATTGTGGACATTAGTGAGGACCAATTATATGAATGATGGATTGAAAAGTGGTCCTTTAAGTACAGTACTTAACACATTGAATTACCACCATTGCCGTAGATCTATAGCAACTGGTGGTTATAGTGGTTATGATCGATCGAGTAGTACAATGCTACTTACATTAGCACTGTGTTGCTAGGTGATGAAGTAAACAGAAAATGAAGCGTCCATCTTGATCGGTGCGCATCCATTCCACACCCACTCTTTCAATCGCCTTGAATTTTGTATTTCAACATTCCTTGTCCCGGATGACATTTCTGGTCAAAACAAGCTTTATTCAGGGCACCCGCTGGCCAAGTGGTTCAGGTGCATGCCACATATAGGCTTTGGCCTGACAGCACATCCCATGTTTGAGTCCCGTTCATGACGACCTTTGCTGCGTGTCTCTCCCCTTCTCTCTCTCTCTCTCTCTTTCCTGTCAATCTTCACTTGATACTATCAATAAAGGCAGAGAAGCGAAAAACTTGACACTTCGAATTAACATACTCTACCATAGAGATTGCAAAAATGACATTTTATTCATTAAAAAAGTTACATTCACATGAAGTGTGAACTTAACTTAACTTTAACTTCATTTTCAGAGCATGTTTGTTTTAATGATCAATCAATCGATTGTGTTTCGGCTTGGATCAATGGAAAGTAGTATAGCTTTAAATTACCATTAATCTGTATCACTATGAAAACACATCTTCAACTGTGTTTAAAGAACACATAACAGAAACACTGTTTTAATGAATGCCGTATCCATAAAAGTTCCTGCAAAAGAGAAAATAATAGGCTAGTTCACATTTTGTCCATTGATTTGACTGAAATGTGCCCACACTTGATCTGCCCATGATTGATTATTTTTGTATTTTTCTTCTGTTTGTTTGGCAGGTGCTGAGATGGTGCTGACACGGTCAGTGCTACACAGACAGAGAGTCCAGGAGGCTGCCTTCCTGTCGTATAACATACGTCATGGACACGTCACAAGAACAGGTACGAGTGTGGACAGTGGACACAAACATTGGACCTTCTGTGAGGTCACACATGCACTCTGGGTCCACTATGACAGTATGCATTCTCAAACGTTTTTTTTTCATCTCAAGGACCCCCAACATGGATATGTATTTGGCTGTGGACCCCCATCAGAACATATTTTGTGACAGGGACCCCATAGTAGATTCAAGCTATTAAAATGTTTCAAAACATTTCAAAATCTGAATCAATGTCGCATCGCGACAAGCTTTGAGCTTGTAGATCGGCTATTTTCAAATCTCGGATGTGGATAGGGCTACTAATTTAGCTGGGGACCACCTGGAACCACCTAAAGGACTCCCGTGGGTCCCTGGACCCTACTTTGAGACCCACTGCAATATGATGATATTCAAAAATAAGGGGAAAAATACGGGAAAACATGTTTTATACTTTCACCTTTTTTGTTGTTGTATTTTTCATTTTATTTATTTTTGGGATTTTAACAGAACTTGAATTTTAAATATTTCTTGTAAAATAAGTAACTTAAATGTGTATATAAATGCCATGTTTTAGCTGGGAAAAAATACTGGTGGTATGAGGGTGAATTTGCACACTGAAAACCCACCTTTCCCTACATAAATCCCTACCGCCCTTAGTTTCTAGTTTTTAACCTTTTTTTTTTACTTTTTAACTAGTTTTTTAACCGCAGATTTTGAACTCACAAGTGCTGACAATTTTGCCATTGAGCTAATGGAGTCTGCCTTGTTGCTCAGGGGATAAATTGAGTTTTGACCATCAGGTCAGAAATTTGTGTCGGATCCCTGTGTCTATAGGTGAGTCATTGACACCAACTAAATGTCTCAATAGAAGATACAAAGGGAGACAAAATACATCCACATTAATTTATGCTATTTTGAATTAACATACTCTACCATAGAGATTGCAAAAATTACATTTTATTCATTAAAAAGGTTACATTCACATGAAGTGTGAATAACTTAACTTAACTTTAACTTCATTTTCAGAGCATGTTTGTTTTAATGATCAGTATAGCTTATATAAATTCCCATTAATCTGTATCACTATGAAAACACATCTTCAACTGTGTGTTTAAAGAACACTTATAACAGAACCACTGTTTTAATTAATGCCGTATCCATAAAAGTTCCTGCAAAAGACGGCAAGAGAGAAAATAATAGGCTAGTTCACATTTTGTCCATTGATTTGACTGAAATGTGCCCACACTTGATCTGCCCATGATTGATTATTTCTGTATTTTTCTTCTGTTTGTTTGGCAGGTGCTGAGATGGTGCTGACACGGTCAGTGCTACACAGACAGAGAGTCCAGGAGGCTGCCTGCCTGTCATATAACATACGTCATGGACACGTCACAAGAACAGGTACGAGTGTGGACAGTGGACACAAACATTGGACCTTCTGTGAGGTCACGCATGCACTCTGGGTCCACTATGACAGTATGCATTCTCAAACGTTTTTTTTTCATCTCAAGGACCCCCAACATGGATATGTATTTGGCTGTGGACCCCCATCAGAACATATTTTGTGACAGGGACCCCATAGTAGATTCAAGCTATTAAAATGTTTCAAAACATTTCAAAATCTGAATCAATGTCGCATCGCGACAAGCTTTGAGCTTGTAGATCGGCTATTTTCAAATCTCGGATGTGGATAGGGCTACTAATTTAGCTGGGGACCACCTGGAACCACCTAAAGGACTCCCGTGGGTCCCTGGACCCTACTTTGAGACCCACTGCAATATGATGATATTCAAAAATAAGGGGAAAAATACGGGAAAACATGTTTTATACTTTCACCTTTTTTGTTGTATTTTTCATTTCATTTTATTTTTCATTTTTGGGATTTTAACAGAACTTGAATTTTAAATATTTCTTGTAAAATAAGTAACTTAAATGTGTATATAAATGCCATGTTTTAGCTGGGAAAAAATACTGGTGGTATGAGGGTGAATTTGCACACTGAAAACCCACCTTTCCCTACATAAATCCCTACCGCCCTTAGTTTCTAGTTTTTAACCTTTTTTTTAACTTTTTAACTAGTTTTTTAACCGCAGATTTTGAACTCACAAGTGCTGACAATTTTGCCATTGAGCTAATGGAGTCTGCCTTGTTGCTCAGGGGATAAATTGAGTTTTGACCATCAGGTCAGAAATTTGTGTCGGATCCCTGTGTCTATAGGTGAGTCATTGACACCAACTAAATGTCTCAATAGAAGAGACAAAGGGAGACAAAATACATCCACATTAATTTATGTTAATTTGAATTAACATACTCTACCATAGAGATTGCAAAAATTACATTTTATTAATTAAAAAGGTTACATTCACATGAAGTGTGAATAACTTAACTTAACTTTAACTTCATTTTCAGAGCATGTTTGTTTTAATGATCAGTATAGCTTATATAAATTCCCATTAATCTGTATCACTATGAAAACACATCTTCAACTGTGTGTTTAAAGAACTCGTATAACAGAAACACTGTTTTAATTAATGCCGTATCCATAAAAGTTCCTGCAATAGACGGCAAGAGAGAAAATAATAGGCTAGTTCACATTTTGTCCATTGATTTGACTGAAATGTGCCCACACTTGATCTGCCCATGATTGATTTTTTTTGTATTTTTCTTCTGTGTGTTTGTTTGGCAGGTGCTGAGATGGTGCTGACAAAGACAGAGTCCAGGAGGCTGCCTGCCTGTCATATAACATACGTCATGGACACGTCACAAGAACAGGTACGAGTGTGGACAGTGGACACAAACATTGGACCTTCTGTGAGGTCACGCATGCACTCTGGGTCCACTATGACAGTATGCATTCTCAAACGTTTTCATCTCAAGGACCCCCAACATGGATATGTATTTGGCTGTGGACCCCCATCAGAACATATTTTGTGACAGGGACCCCATAGTAGATTCAAGCTATTAAAATGTTTCAAAACATTTCAAAATCTGAATCAATGTCGCATCGCGACAAGCTTTGAGCTTGTAGATCGGCTATTTTCAAATCTCAGATGTGGATAGGGCTACTAATTTAGCTGGGGACCACCTGGAACCCCCTACTTTGAGAACCACTGCAATATGATGATGCATTGCACACTGAGGATTTGGGTTGATCAAATCCAGATGATTATCTACTCTTGGTTTTATAGAACCAACTATCAAACTCATTAGGCCGTGCAAAATATTACTTTATTCTCCGGTTGCCGACCGACTCTATTAAAAAAATAAATATATATATATATATATATATATATAAATAAATATACTTTTGTAAAGTGTATGACCTTTATTTCCTCATATTGCAGTCCAAACATGTCCCTTTTAGAACTGTACCGCTGGCCAACAAAACAAACCGGAGCATTTCAGACCATTATTTTAATGAACAAATCCCTCCACACGTCAGTCTGTCAATCCACTCAGACCTATGATCATAAGGAAATCTGATCCGTGCAGTGTATTTGGTATATATTTTACAAAAGAACACAATATTATAAATATTTCAATGCCCATTTTGTCCTCACGTCGCATTGTTGTCCTGATAAAATGGCCAAAACACATGCAACATCATTCAAGTGAATGTTTCGTCTAGGTAGGGGAGAGAAAAAAACAACAAAACATCAACATCCAGGATGACTGAATGGAAGAGACACACACACACACACACACACACACACACAGGCTGGAGGAGAGGGGGAGGAGCCAATCTCTTAAGCACTTTCTACACTGAATTGTACCAGAGTGAGGGAGAGGGATGCAGAGAGGAGAGACGGGGAGAGCAGAGGGAGAACGAGAGAGAGGGAGAGGGAGAGAGAGCGCACTTGCAGCAGCCACAGTGGAGAAGGGGGGGGGAAAGCAAGACTGATGCACCATGAGTGAAAGAAACTGAATAAAGCTGAGGGGAAGGCTTGAGCAGTGAAGACTGAAGACTTATTCACTGACAGAGAGAGAGAGGGGGGGAGAGAGAGAGAGAGAGGGAAAGAGGGGACTCTCTCACACATGCTCACTCACACACACATACACATGCACAGAGAGAGAGAGAGAGCGCAGCTGAAAAGAGGGAGACATCATCAGTGTCTATATACGCTCAACTCCACACACTGTTTGACTCGAGACTAAGCTCTCTAATCTACCCTCAGCGCGTCCGCCGTGTTCAAGCACGCACAGCAGAAGAAGAAGAAGACGTCTCTGCTGCGAGAGCGCTCCTTAACCATCATGATTTCCTGGCTGTTTCTTTGCTGTTGGATCACCGGAACTGGTAAGTTAAAGTATTCTTATTAAAACATCTGGTCTTGTGTTTTCCCCCGGCTCCGGCTGTCAGCTTAAAGCACTGTCTGTGTAAGTTCTGGACACAGTTTAAAGATTCAGAGGGAGAGAGAGAGAGGCTCCTCGATGCAGAGCAAGCACTTTCAGTCCCCCTTCATTAAGGGGGGGGGGGGGGGGGATGGAGGAGAGTGATGTAATATCAGCTATGGTTTTGGTGCTTTGGTCATCTTTTGCTTTCGTGATGGATCCTTCTTTGTTTTTTTGGGGTTTTTTTTGCCTAGAACTCCCACAGAGCCACACTCGCGCCCGCACCGTCACTTGCTCTTGAGTTCTGACTGATACGTTTCCTTTCCCAAACTGATGATGTTGTTATAGCGGCAGGCAAGTGTTTGAGTGGGGTTGGGATTTAGGCCCTGTGTGTGTGTGTGTGTGTGTGTGTGTGTGTGTGTGTGTGAGAGAGAGAGATGCACAGATGCGCGTTATGGGGCTGTATATATGTAGGCTACAGCCTGCCTCACTGAGAAGTTGCCTTGTAATCCCCAAAGTGTTCCCACGCGCATGCTTATGCCCAGCACCTCAATTTCAATATAAATCTCAATTTGGCATGGAGAATGTGCTGATGTGTTGACAAATGAAATCTTAGGAATTTGGACAGCAATATCTAGAGAACTGTGCCTCATGTGTGAGCAAGAATTGATTGTCGTGTGCTTTTTGTTTGCATGGCATTCATGCGTGAGCATGAAGTTGAGTTTGATCATTTGCCATTATTAAATGATGGCAAAGATACTACACATGAAGAAATGTTGTTCATGTATCTTTCCCCTCATCCAGTGGTGGAGGGGCTGATCATGCCTTTGTGTTGAATTCACATCCACTGCAACGTTCATCTGAAACATATAGCTGAAACAGACTTGTTGGCTTCGGTGTCTAAAAGCCATCTAATACACTTGTGGTAAAGAGGCTGTTTGTCATTGTCTCATGTCTATTGTCTAATACCTTTTGATATTTTTGACAGAAAATGTATTAGTCCGATTTAATGTCGGCTTTGCCATTTATGTCTATATACTATCATGTATAGGATCCTATAGGCTACATGAGTCCAGATCGAGCTGGACTCATGTCAGACTGGACCAAAGAGAGGTAGCCGCAGGTAAACAGAAGATTCATGTTGCTGCAATGAACTGTATTAGAGTCAGTTCATTAGAGTCAGACTGGACCAAAGAGAGGTAGCCATGAGGTAAACAGAAGATTCATGTTGCTGCAATGAACTGTATTAGAGTCGGTTCATTAGAGTCAGTCAGATTCCAGTGTAATTTGATGCTGAGCACATGTGCCCCCCCACCCCACTGCTTTAAATGGTCAGCCTGCACATGTTATCATTTAAACCCGCCTTTATAATGGTAAGGTTTGGCACATTAGAAGTCAGCCGTGTGTGGCTGAAGGCAAAACTGGCTGGTCACGCACGCACGCACGCACGCATGCCAGTGCAAGCCGTGGCTCGCCAGCGCCGCTAATTTGAATCTGACACTAGTAATAAAGCCTTTAATATGGATCTCAGCAGCTCTCTTTCAGGCACCGTACATCAACTCTCAAGAGGGTAGCAGCTTTATTGGCTCCTTTTATGAGTGTGTGTGTGTGTGTGTGTGTGTGTGTGTATGTGTGCGTGCGCGCTGTAGTGTCGGAGCGAACAGAGGAGCCCAGCGTAACTCCCTACTCTCCTCCCCCCCCACACAACCCCACACACCTCACACCCCTTCTGTAAATTGTAAGTGTGAGAGGGGGCATTTGCTACTGTTTCCAAATGACTGCTTCATTCCCAGAAGCGATACTTTATAGGCGCTCTCCCCAGTGTGCCGCTCCCTGCACAAAAGGCTTTTTGCTGAAAAAATTGAGCCAAGTCTTGCGCCCCCCCCACCACACACCTCCGCCACCACCCCCCTGCCACTCTGGCTAATCTGCAGCGTTAGGAACTATACGGCCAGGTGAGATCATCTAACTGAGTTAATAGTGTGCTCTAATTAGAGAAGGCTGCCATGCTGTGCAGTGTTCAGCACTTCGGAGTTTAGAGCCGTGAGCCACAGGACGCCCGGGAATGGAATGGGTCAATATTACAGGCAGGCTGTTACACTATACAGTAGCTCCACCACCACACACGCACAGAGCTGCAGCTGTCACAACCCCGGACAGCATAGAAACCATGCAGCTCAACACCGTTTTTGCTAAGGAGTCGTGTATGCACGTCTTTTCTAATCAAACTGCAGGTGGCCTTGGACGTGTATAAACGTCTTTAGGGCTTTTTTATTGAACAAAAAAACGATTTATTTATGAATTTCTTTGGTTGGCCTCTCCTTCTGCACCGTATTCCTTGTGTTTCGCACATGCGCAACTGGCATTCACTTCCGTGTTTATGGCTCCAAAAGAATGGCTCGTAACACCTAATCTAGGGAGCTCTCCATGGTTTTGACCAGATGGACAATGTTCTTAGCCTGGGTTCCAACCTGATTCACTGCGTTCCGCAGATCTGAAAATGTCACTGCGCTACTCAGTCTGGAAAGTCTCCTATTCGGGACATATGAAGGTTGTAATGGAACCGTAGCTTCTGATCTGGTCTGTGGTGTGGCTTGAGGAAAAACACCAGTTTGACGTTGTATCAATGCACATAACATAATCGCTACTGCTGTTGTCCTGCAACGTCCCCTTATCATTTCAATCAAACGGAATTGTGTCCATCGACTAGGTTTGGTGTAGAGGGCAAAAATAATATAAAAATGTAGCCCTGGGGAATCCAGTAAAATAATTAGAGGGTTTTACAAGCTTGCATTGTGAGTTTATAGGTCGGCTATCTTTCTTTCTTTTATTTTTGCAATTGATGAATATATTGTCTATGATGGATACATTTATTCATTACTCAATTTGTGAATGTCTAACTCATGAAGGAACACTGGACATCGCCAGCTAAGAGATAATCATAACCAGTCAGAGGCGGAATGCCATGTCGGGCATTAAAGAGCCCCTTTGTCCAGAAAGATAGAATCATAAATGTATCTGTAGGAAAACACCATTTACCAGATGTAATAATGTAATCGACTAGAAATACCCCTGTAAAAATATACCATTAACTTTACGGTTTAAAGTTAACCATAGTATGAATACCTTTTTAGCATCAACTTAAAAAATGTTTAGTATAATGTTATACCGTAGATGAAAAGACCTTATATGAATAGTTAAGAGTATCAGAGTAAAATTACTTTATACCTTCAAAAGTACCCACATGAATAGTTGCAATAATTATATGCAATAAGTGTAGCGGCCCCTATCGAGCTGGTAGTTCTTCAGATGGTGATGATGCTTTCATTCAGAGATGATGTCCCTTCCTGAGGACCAGGAAGTCTGTATGTTTGGGAACTGGTGGGTAATGTAGTTCGAAGTTGCAGTTTCATCCTCGACCTAGTGCAAGGCTGACTCTAACCTTCCTATCACATATTGTAATAGTTACTGAAAGCACAAACTGAAGCCATGATGGTCGAAGGCAGCATAATAAGGTCTGGGAAAGAGACTGCTAGGATGGTAAACGCGAGACAGTTATCTAAAATGTCGATTATGTTATGTGTATTATTTAAAAACATGGTCAAGTCTTCACAGTTTAAAGTGACAAGGGTCAGGGTAGGGGTGTGTGACATGCAGTAAAGGCCGTCGGGATCGGGAGTCGAACCCGCGGCACACTGCCAGCTGAATTACCAGCCAAGTTACCTGGACCGCTGAGCCACGGCCCAGAACATTAGTTGTTTTAAGAGGAAAGAGTATTTGAAGAGATCATCAAACTAGCAATATAATCCAAGTTTAGTAGCATCTTCCATAAACATTAATGGTCTCAGAAATATCCTAAAAGCAATTTTAGGTTTAATGCCTAAAATCTGTGATTTCTTCAACTGGTTGGCTGTTATGTGGCACAGCAGCAACGTGTAGGTTTAGAACAGTGGTTTTTAACCAGTGGTCCGGGACCAGCAGTGGTCCTTGAAACGGTTGCAGGTGGTCCTCAGGTAAATTATGGAGATGGAGAATTGGCAAACAAATGGACCCTTATAGATCTTAAACCCTTGAGTGGGTTCATTTGGTTTCATTTTACTCTCTCTCAAGAGTTAAATTATTGTTAAACATCTGCATTACTTAATTTACACGAAGTCTACACAATTAGAGAATGTAGAATATTGTTGTTTTGATCAACGACAATAACAGTTTCTTTAGTTTGGGCTAAATGTCATTCAATGTTGTTCCGTGGCTCAAATGCAGAATAACTATGAAAACGCTGCTTATCACATGCAGTTTGAGAAGAGTGCTGTAGGTGAGCAGATCCTTCCTCGCATGCAGATGAGCTCAGGCCCTGGCGACTTAGAGTGAAATTCACACACTCACAGGGAACGCACGCATGCCAAGCATGAAATGACTTGTCTTTTAGTTTTACTGAATCTCTTCTCCACTACCCCCCCCCTAACATTTTAGTCTAGTTTGTATTTGCTGAAATATTCAGTATATTTATGTCTTAGTTTTAGTCATATTAGCTTAGTCTTTATTTAGTTTATGTTTAGTTTTCAGTGAAAAAAGGTAGTCAGCTAATTTTGTCATAGTTTTAGTCTACGAAATCAACACTGCCGAGGGCTAAACAACAAAGGAAGAATAGACAGATCCCGCCCACCCCCCCCCTCCCCACTGCCATCTGACACTCCTTCTGGAGATGGCACTCGTCCTCCAGTGTTCTTATCGCTGGCAGAGAGGCTGTCTGACACACACACACACACACACACACACACACACACACACACACACACACACACACACACACACACACACACACACACACACACACTTAGACAGACAATGTGCAAGAGAGGAAGAGCAACTGGCAAAGAGGCTTATTTAAAAATAACATTTAAAAATGTTGAGGATAGCATTTTGTCGGTGGATTCATTGTTGTAGTCAAAACTATAATAAAAAAAAATATATATATATATACATAAGAAGCCATAGAATTGTGATTATATATGACAGCCGTTCATTAACAGGGACATTAGCAGTGCAAGCATAACGCCATTTTAATGGGATTCAAGATAATTATGTTCTCTATCAATAGCGTTCACCTGCAGTGGGAAGGAAGCTAAGGAAGGGAACAGCCGTGACGTGCAGCCAGTCATCTGGGCACAGTGGAATGATCCCTACCACTTAATTGCCGGAGGTTGGAGGTTTGGCAGCTATGTATAAGATTAGAACATATAATTGGTCACATTATATGACCAATTATATTCTAAATGCGAAGCATATTCATATAGTGGTGCTGGAGCTACTGTAGCTCATTTGGGGAATTGTGCAGGTCTCGATTCACGACTGTGAAGAGATGGGTCAGCGGGAGCTCTTTGAGTTGTTGAACAATGTTTCAGGATGGAATGGACTCGCTTCAAATTAATGGCGGCAGCAAATTGTGAGGCGGAATATCGTTTTTTTGTTGTGGTTTTTTCTTTTTTGGCGGGGGGGGGGGGGGGGGGGGGAGCTGTCCACAGCCATCTTCCTGTTTATGTTGATGGCTCTTGTTGTTGCGACGGAACAGAGACAAAGAGAACAAAGTGCTGTACGATCACTGGGCTTTGAGGTCCCGTCTATTAGCAGTGGTTGCCAAACGTTTTTGCATGTGAGCATGTAAACATACATTTTTTAAAATAATTTATGGAATTTCTTTGATTTTTCGTATATCGTCTCCATGAAATTACTGAAAAACTAAAACATTTTTTTTATATTGAATTCGTTTTAATTTAACAAAATGTTGGAAACAAAAAAAACTGATGGGACGCATAAAAATGGGTCCCGACCCAGTGTTTGGGAACCAGTGTCTCACAGCAACAGTTACTTTATCTATTCTTGTGGCATTTTGTGTGAGAATTGGCAAAAGACATTAACAAAGAAAGAGAAAATACTGGATACAAATAAAGGGGCTACGAAAAGAAAATGTAAATGTAATGAGTCGTTACATTTTCTCTTCCTAGGCCTTTTATTTGTATCGTTACTAACGACGCGTGTATTCCAGTTTTGTTTATTCCATTTTCAACCGATTGATCATTTTATGCATTCATTTATTATTTTTCCATGTGATGTACAGTACTGCAGGAACAATGATCATTTAATGTCATTTCAGTCTTCAACCACTATTTTCAGCGAATAACAGAAAACGGAAAAGACACTATAGCGTAGAGCACGAGAGGGACTCCGCAACCAGGTTCAAGTGGTTATAAAGTTGTGCACGCACGCACGCACACACGTACGCACACACACTGCCGTGTTACGTCTGTAGTCTTTGCTTAACATCAGCGCGGTGAGGATGTTGTCATTTTGTCAGGCTTTGTGTCCTTACTGCAGGTCCCACTGGCCATGACCTCATAGTCACACACAGGTAAACACAAAGTGACATGGCAGCCAGGTCACCTGGCTGAGGACGACACATAAGGGTTGTTTTCTTTTTCTCTGGAGGCATAACCAGCGTGTCGCCTCGTCCTTGAACCACATCAACCCATGGTACTATAGTTCTCCTGTTCCGGCCACTTCTCACACAGTAGAGAGACGCACCGTGTAATCGGCAGCGTATCAACATCGGCTATAAGAATGCCATGTCGGTATTGATTCGGTCTAAAAAATCCAGATAGTTTTCACCAAAATTGATGAGGCGATAATAATGTGACCGTCATGCCAGTCTGCCTGTCTCTGTGTTCCGGACAACCCGTTTTTCTTACTGTAATATCATGACATATAATCCATTGAACACTGAAGTAGCGAAGAGGAAAAAAATGAATCCATGCCCAGCAGATGAGGCAGATTTTACTCTGAAAAGCCCCACCTTTCATTTCCCCCAAAAACTGGGAGGTGAAATGTTCCATTACTACCTCGCGCTGAGCTCTCTTTAGAAGTGTTAATATTCCAAAACGAGATGCTTGGTTAAGTCAGAAATTAGGACAGAACATTGGCGTTCTGATTAGAACCATAGAGAGCGCCATAGATTTAGAGAGAATAACAAGTTTTGTCGGCCCTTAAACAAGGAAGTGAGTGGCTACACACACACGCAAAACGTGTCCGGGAGCTCTGTGCAAGGCGTTGCCTAGCAACGGCCGCTGTCAAAAAATGGATTTCAGCGATCCCATTTTATATCACTAAAAAGGACCTAAAGACGTGTATACACGTCTGAGGCACCTCACGGTTTTACTTGAGAGGACGTGTATACAACAGTTCGCCTCTCCTGCCACAGTCCTGGCCAAATGCCGTTCTCTCCCTTATCAAATCAGTGGCTCAGTTCTTCAAAGTGCCTGCTAAAATAACGCAACGCACAAAACACGTCAGGCGGGTGCCTGACTTTACAGCTCTGTCAATAGCCTCGGCAGTTTGTTTACCGCAGCATTCTCCGAGTGGGGCGGGTGGGGGGGGGGGGGGAGAGTGCCATGCAGAGAAAGCCATTGGAACTGTGTGAAACGCGGCCATAGATCTATGCGACGCGGACAGGAAGATTCATAGCCACAATAGTGTGGGAAAAATTATGTTGATGTTTTCACAATCTACCCCCACAATCTACCCCCACACACACACAGATCTGTCCGGGGCTGCTGACTGATGAAAGGATTGCAGCAGACACAATCCCAAATCAAAAAGGCATGTTCGTTTGCCCAATCGCCCACCCACCAGTCAGTGAACTCCACGAGCGTACGTACACACAAGACTGTGTGCACGCATATACACACACACACACACACACACACACACACACACACACACACACACACACACACACACACACACACACACACACACACACACACACACACACAGGTAAAGATTGATGCTTGAACAAACAAGCGTCACTGTCACATGTATGGATTGTCATTTGGTTGGCAGACCTTGCACCAACCTAGATAACCTTAAAAACGAGCCTGCCTTTCTGTCGGTTCTCCACTTTTGGGTTTGAGGTTGAGGCTGCAGTTGTTGCAGAGTGAGTGACATTAATCATTAGGACTCGCTCATTAGCCGAACAAGACAAACACGCTGAACTGTTACCGTAACCTTCATTTCCGGTCAATCCCCGCAGGCCTCTTCCCGATACCATAACGGATGACTCCTATCGGAAATCCATACTCCCCGCGATCGATACGCATCGAACTGCAGTTGATCAGGGTGATTAGAGCTAATATCCTAGCGGCATGTTGCATGCTGTAGACTCCCAGGCCAGTACAAGGGGAGAGGTTAATGGCTGTTATGTTGCTCTGTGGGGGAGGGCGACAGGGGGGTGGGAGAAGTCTTATAATTTCCCGTGCATTAAGTTGTTTGGAGGCCATTAATCCATCCGTAATCTGGAGCAAAAGGCACATGCTGCTCAGCGGAGCGCAGACAGATTGGCAAAGCTCTGCGTGTGGATCCTCTGGACAGAGTGTCAGTGTAACCCCAGCCACTATCAAACGCCTTTTGGAGTGTTAATTATTTACAGCAGCGATTTATGCACTGTGTCCTCATATATATATTTATGTGTGGGGATGGATGTGTGTTCGTTGGTTAAAATGAGGACAAGACTGTGTGCGCGGGGCTAATGTGAATGTTCTATTCTATTTATGCTCCTTTATTTAGGAACAAGAAATGGGCCTAATTTAAATACTCAGCCAATTCCACGCATTAAAACCCCCCGGTGTTTATTCATCCATTTGTAACTCAGAGTGTACAAACGGAATCAAATGGGTACATTTGGTTGCATTCGTACGATCTCAGAGTTAAACCCATTGCACTGTGAAGCTTTTACTGTGCATTACTGTAGCTATACGTTGAATGTCTGTCCGTCTGTGTGGGGGGCTGAAAGTACATTTTGAACCTAAACTCCTCCAGTCGGACTCTGGGCATTGCCAGATGATCCGAGATCACTGATCCATCTGGGTATTCTGAATGCGAGGTAGCTAGCTGTTATTGCAGCAGCGAAAACGGCCGTTAACAAAGCTAATTGATTGCACCCAGAAACGAAGCCTGTGAGATGGTCCTGAGATGGCTGTCTCTAGTTGAGTGTCTAGGGACCGACTCGTGAGTCTAGACTCTTATATAGCATATACGTTTAATAAGCTTAAGCTTAACTATAATACATTTAATACGCTTTAAGCCTTATATACTTGCTGGAATAGTCCTGGATACAGACATTTGGGGATTGAGAACTCCCCCGTTCAACATGACATATTTCCGTCATTATGTTGTCATATTTTGAAAGTGGCAAGAGAAAGCAGTTGAATCTCACTGCCACAACACCCCCAAGCAGTAAATTCCAATAATAGCACTAGTCCAATAGTCAATGGTTCTGCCACATCCACAGATATAGTGACTCAACGAGATCGTGCTACGGTCTCCAGCAGCGAAATTATTGAGGCTGTGTCTGTAAAGACGGATGAGGCATACTGTAAGTACAATCAGTCTCCCCTGGCAAAGTCAATAGGTCAAACCACCGTGGTCAAAACCACTTAAACCCTAAACGCTGTGCTTAGTCCCCCAGGGCTCCATACTTGGTCCCTTCCTTTTGGTATAATATACGCTCTCCACACCAGATGTCTTTAGTGAAAATGGCTCTAGATCTACAAGCTCTCAACATGTCGTGTTGCCATGCATTGGGAACTTGTATCTGTTATTGTCCTAGAATGTTTTGCTTATTTTCGAAGAATGCTCGTCTATACTGTGAAGTAGAGACGAACGATATTGAAATTATGACCGACATCCAATCTCTGATTATTTGCCGGGGTCATATCGGCCAATACCGATTCCGATATGTTACATTATTATATATTTATATTGAACTCATTGTTGAATGTGCACATATTGCAGGAGGCAGCAGGAGGTTGCTTTACTGATAACGAGCGCTTCCATACTCTGATACTTAGAAAATAATCATCTGCAAGGAATTTCTTGACAGGAAGTAGCTCATAAAATGTCTACGGTGGATTTTTATTAAACTAAAACTTTACAGATTGAAAGAGGATAATTCAAGCTTTCCCAACAGCTGCAATGTTGGTGATTTTGACAGTGTTTAATATAATTAGAGAGGACTTTTCTGTTTGGATGAATGGGCTCTCTATGGGAAGTGTCACCTAGGTATCACCTTGCTGGCAAGATGGCAGCCGTGTGAATATCATCAATAGAAGCAAGTCCTCCTCCCCACTAACAGCTGGTGGTCTTAACATGATGCTAAGGATGCTCTGAGAATGCTGCGATAAACAAACAGCAGAGGCTATTGACAGAGCTGTTAAGTCAGGCACCTGCCCGGCGTGTTTTGTGCGGCACGCTATTTTAGCAGGCACTTTAAAGAACTGAGCTGCTGATTTGATAAGGCAGAGAGCTGCATTTTGCCAGGACTGTCAGAGGAGGGTAGAACTGGCCCACCTGGACAGGGATGTGACTTCACCAGCTGGATGGATTTGGCTTTTCTTTATTTCTTTATTTAGTCTCTTTTCACACCTTAGAGTTAATTTAACTAGGAAGAGTGTACGGAACGGAACCAATGGTTTCATTTTTACACTTTTCTGATTGTCGACACCATATGGATCTTACACACACACACACACACACACGCTTCTGTGCTCGTATGTCATAAGTGTTCACATATGTGCTTGTGCACCCGTGTTTTTGTGTGTGGCAATAAGTATGCGTGGTGGTCGCGATTCTGCGTGTGCGTGCGTGTCTCCACAACACCAATTACAACCATACGGACAGCTTTTTGCAATATAAATGTAAATCAGCCTTTTAGCGTGTACACAAGAACTCAGAGAATGGGAGGGAGGCGTGGAGACTAGGAATGAAGTTGCTCACCTCTCGGATAATGATGTCTTTTCCGTGCCATCGCCAATGTAGTCCATCAATGCAAAGGTGTGGTCATACTTAAGCACTAAGCATACAGTATAGTAGTATTTCATAGTCCCCAGACTCCCCACCAGACGGGGAACTGCTTGTACAGTTTCATCCAGGAGTTTGCTGCTCAGACTATCTTGCTATGATTTTCTTTTTCTTTTCTTTTCTGTGTTTTATCCTTTTGACAGATATATTAATATACTGTGTGCTTACGCATTTTTGCCTATAAAGATGCCAGTCAATCAATGAAAGCCTGGCATTGAACCTTCTACACCTTCCGATTCCTTGACAGCAGCCTCTCCACCCAGACATCTACAGTACAGCCAGCCCCCACGCGGCTTCCATCAATGAGATCGATGGTAAACTCTGAGCGTTAGCAGCATGTAGATGTTAAGATCAGTGCACACGTTTGTTGAATTCTGAACTGCAGATTCACGTCGACGTCGGCCAACAAGAAACACATTTGATTTCCCAAAGTTGTGGACTACTGTTGTGTGCCATGTTCAGAGGAGAGTTCAATCAGCAGCCTGGCTCACGGCCAGCTGCGGGGGAAAGGACTAGAAGCTACGAGTGTTGATGGATTATATTGAGGTTGTTTGACACACCGTTTTCCTGAAAGACAACACACTTGTGCTTCCTACGCCAATGACAAGGACAAGAAAGGCCTCTTCGACATTGTTCCATGACCTGCCTCAAAAACATGACATCACAGCTGTTTTAGACAGAAGCTTTTTGAATGAAATCCAGATCCATCTACCTCCAGCTTCTCCATTGAACCTTTGCTTTTGGCCTTTCGCTGCTGTGTTAATTTGCCTCCTGGGTAGGACAGAGTCTCCCGCCCGGTGCTTATAGCTGAACGGTGATGAGTAGAGTTATTTGTTTATGTATAGCGACCAGATATCTGCATCCCGTAGTATCTCGGCAGCACAGGAGCCCCGACACTCGCCTGTGATCTGATGCCCGCGAGGCACAGACCCATCTGAATGTGCTCTGTTTAATCGTGCCTCATTATTTTCTCCACGCGGTAAACCGGGAGGGGGGGTGGCTTGGTGGGGGGGGGGGGGGGGGAGGGGCGCTTGACGTGATCTTTTTGATGGTTGGCACAAGCACAACGCCATGGGAGCGTATAATAAATGTACACCACACGCTTCCTTTGAAAAAACGGCCACTTCAACCTCAAGCCGGGCCTGCTCGTGAGGCAGCAAAGGCCTCTCCAACAAAGCCCTCAATGCCTTGGTAAAGTTTGCTTCTGAAGTTTTCGCCCCTCAAATTATGAATGGCTTCAGACACGCCAGCGTTCTTCAAAGACGGAAGTCGGGCCTGGCTCAGTAAATACGACTGATTGATGGCAGTGACATTCCTTCCTGCCTCGAATGTGCAAGGTTGACTGCTACTTTTATAACCAATTAAAATTTGAGTTCTGAAACCCCGCTGATGAAATGTCTAGCATCTGCAAATTACTAAACGAGATACAATAAGCGAGGGCTATTGAGCATCCTCTTAATTTTAGAAGAGGTACATACTACCTCCCCTGCATTGTTTTAGGAGAAATTATCACGGTTGAATTGATTAATTATTAATATTAATCACAGTATTTAGTGATAAACTATACAGCGTGCAGAGTCTCCATTTAGTTCTGTAGCTGTCAACCACAGTCACTAAAGCACTTGATCATTAGCTGAACAAAGTGGATCTATACGCTCACAACGCCTTGCAACTACATGCATGCACGTGATGGGCTATTTTTAATAAAGGGGGGGGGGGGGGGGGTGGACCAAGTACAGGTACAGAGCCAACCTCGGTCAATTAAGTATTAGTTTACCAAGTCTAGATGTTTTTCAGGCCAAGGACCCCTTAGAGAGATGAAGCAGGGACCATATTGCATTCATGTCAAATGTTTTCAGACATTTAACCACTTAAACACTATTTTCTAAACTTGACCTTATGCACGGTACTTGTTTGGTCTGCTCTTAACGATGTGGTTTATGTAAAAATTATAAAATAAAGTCCCCATCATACAAAATGATTTGCCAGCCCCCGCCGCTGCAGTATCTCTGAGGACCCCGTAGTCGTCCCGGACCCCCTGTTGAACACCCCTGTTCTCGCTTTGCGCAGCTTTGCAAGCTTGTAGAAGGGCTATTTTCACTACTTGGAAATTACTATTATTTGTATTTATGGAATGTATTAGATTTGTTTGTTCGGTTGTTTGAAAATGTATACAAAACTAAATCTTTTGAAATATATAGATATATATTTTCAACTTTATGTAAAAATCAATTAGTTTTTTTACTCGAGTCGTGACCCATAAAAATTGGTCCCGACCCACTGTTTGGGAAACAGTGGTCTAGAGGGGTTTAAGTGGTAACTGAAACAGTGGTCTAGAGGGGTTTAAGTGGTAACTGACACAGTGGTCTAGAGGGGTTTAAGTGGTAACTGAAACAGTGGTCTAGAGGGGTTTAAGTGGTAACTGACACAGTGGTCTAGAGGGGTTTAAGTGGTAACTGAAACAGTGGTCTAGAGGGGTTTAAGTGGTAACTGACACAGTGGTCTAGAGGGGTTTAAGTGGTAACTGAAACAGTGGTCTAGAGGGGTTTAAGTGGTAACTGACACAGTGGTCTAGAGGGGTTTAAGTGGTAACTGACACAGTGGTCTAGAGGGGTTTAAGTGGTAACTGACACAGTGGTCTAGAGGGGTTTAAGTGGTAACTGAAACAGTGGTCTAGAGGGGTTTAAGTGGTAACTGACACAGTGGTCTAGAGGGGTTTAAGTGGTAACTGACACAGTGGTCTAGAGGCGTTTAAGTGGTAACTGAAACAGTGGTCTAGAGGGGTTTAAGTGGTAACTGACACAGTGGTCTAGAGGGGTTTAAGTGGTAACTGACACAGTGGTCTAGAGGGGTTTAAGTGGTAACTGAAACAGTGGTCTAGAGGGGTTTAAGTGGTAACTGACACAGTGGTCTAGAGGGGTTTAAGTGGTAACTGAAACAGTGGTCTAGAGGGGTTTAAGTGGTAACTGACACAGTGGTCTAGAGGGGTTTAAGTGGTAACTGACACAGTGGTCTAGAGGGGTTTAAGTGGTAACTGACACAGTGGTCTAGAGGGGTTTAAGTGGTAACTGACACAGTGGTCTAGAGGGGTTTAAGTGGTAACTGAAACAGTGGTCTAGAGGGGTTTAAGTGGTAACTGAAACAGTGGTCTAGAGGGGTTTAAGTGGTAACTGACACAGTGGTCTAGAGGGGTTTAAATGGTAACTGACACAGTGGTCTAGAGGGGTTTAAGTGGTAACTGACACAGTGGTCTAGAGGGGTTTAAGTGGTAACTGACACAGTGGTCTAGAGGGGTTTAAATGGTAACTGACACAGTGGTCTAGAGGGGTTTAAGTGGTAACTGACACAGTGGTCTAGAGGGGTTTAAGTGGTAACTGAAACAGTGGTCTAGAGGGGTTTAAGTGGTAACTGAAACAGTGGTCTAGAGGGGTTTAAGTGGTAACTGACACAGTGGTCTAGAGGGGTTTAAGTGGTAACTGAAACAGTGGTCTAGAGGGGTTTAAGTGGTAACTGACACAGCTCTCCCAATCACACTGGACTTGTCCAGCCAGCTGCTCTCTCCAGCTCAGCCCGGGCGCATGTTCTAAAGATCTAAACGGTGCCCTGCAATGTCAGCCTGCTGTTGTTCCCCTATCAATTAGTGTACATCTTTTCCCGTGCGCGTATCGGAAAACAATAAACCAAATGATATACAGCATATGTGTCTAATGTCCTCATTAGGGGACAGACAAATGTGGTCTTGACGGGGCTAGATATAGACCCCCGCGCTCGCCGTCACTGTAACCGAGTTGATAAGATTGGATGAGAGGCAATGCCGGCTCCCAGGGCTCGCTGAAGCGAGGGGAAGTTGATAAACAGCGAAGCTCTTGGTTCGCGGAGTGTAGTTTATTGTAGCCTTATCTAAAGTGATAATGGCACCACTGAGAGTCCTAGTAATGAGGGATGAGTGGGAGGTAACCTTATAAAGGGCCCTAATGTCAGATCAGATAGCTGCCAGTGAGAGGTGGAGGAGCACACACTCAATATTTTCTCTCGCACTCCGAGGCGTCCGGGGCGGGGGGAAGCAGCGGAGTAGGATTTAGGTGGGTTTGAGGTGAGGGCTTTCAGAGCGAACGTGGGCTGTGCGAAACGGCCAAGCTATCTCTGCACGGCTGCTGTCTGGCTGTCAGATGAGGTAAGGCTGCAGCTGCTGCTTCGCAAAGGAGCAAAGTGAGACGGCTTCGACAGAAAATAAACAGAGGCATATCGGCTTGAATGATGGGAGGGAGATCTCGCTCTCTGTCTCCATCTCAATATCCCCCATTTCAGATTTGCAGTACTTTGTCAGGGTGTGAGGAGGAGGAGGATGAGGAGGTGGTGGAGAGCATGAGGAGTGTCAAGGCTGAGGATAAGAGTGGGCAGCAGACGGATGCCTTTCTCACACAGATTCTGGGGCTGATATATTTCAGCATTTCCTCTGCCGCGCTCTGCCTTTCTTTATCTGTCTTTTTTCCAAAAGCTGAGCTCACCCCAACAGGAGCAATGGTACGTTATGATAAAAGCAATAACATACAGTACACCACTGTTTTTCAGCTCACGAGGATATAACATCTTTGTGGGGAGAAAAAAAAGCTCTTTTGATCAGCAGTGCTTTTGTCTGCCTTGCTTTGTCACTAGCCTGTTGTTGACATTCTATAACATGAAGCGGAGCAAATAATTATGAATTACACATTTGGAAGTCTGTTTTCATGCATGCGTCTCGTCTGTTAAAATATTGTATTGACATGACGTGTGGGGAGTCCCATGTGTTCGCTATGGTCCCGGGTGTCCTCAATATTTGAAAATGTGAGATGCAACATTAAAGATGCAAGATTACAAAGTCTCAAACGAAACCACCCACGCGCATACACACGTACGCACGCACAGTCACCAGTCTTCTACACATCACTGATTCTCAACGTGGTGTCCTCAGAACCCTCAGGGCTCCTTGAGGGGTGTCCAAGGAGTCCAAGAGCTAAATAATTGATAGTTTGGAACCAAATTAACCCTTAAAGGTCAGTGACTCAGAGTGTGGTGCGAATGTCCACTTTTACACTCTGAGTTAAATGAACATGCAAGAGTTTACTGTCTGGAGATAAAGATATAAAAACAAGTTAAAATGGTATAAAAAATGTAAATCTGTGGCCTCATGCAAATCAAACTCACCTTGAAATTAAAAAGGTTGTGAGTCACTTCTGTACAGTACACTCGCCATCTCCCAGGTTTCCAGACCTTGGCCAACTCATTCAGAGTAATTACATTTCAATCTCTTGCTTTTTCTTCCTTTTGTCGATGTCTGCGTCCTTGTCTCTTCTTTCTTTCTTCTTCTTTTTTTCTCTTCGTGTTGGACTCCGTTGCCAATGTCTTAGTAATGCATTACCATTGTGCAGTGAGTGCAAAAGTGCTTTTGTTCCATTTATACCGCCACAGTACATGCATATTCAAGACTTGAATAGTGCACTATTCATATTAGAGGTGTTGAGGACACAATATCAACACAGAATATTTTTTTAAAGGTTAGATTATTATTATATAAAAGGGCATGAATTAATACCAAAACATCAGCGAAGAAATCTACAGTCAAATAAGCTGACCCGTTCTTTATAACTTCTGTAAAGTAGAGCAAAGGAGCATTTAACTTAAAAGGAGACGTCATCACATCGCTCTTTCTCTTACATTGGCTTCTAGTCAGCTTCAGAATGGATGTTAAGAATTACCAATTAGTTTCAACGCATGGCTGAGTCGTCCTCCCCCTCCCATCATCCATCTTGTAACACCAAGTTCGACATCCTTTGGGCAAAAGTTCCACGCCTATATAGCCACTGGAAAGTTTAGCTTTACGGAGAGAGACCCCATGACCTTTGGAACGAGGAGGAGATCCAAATCACTACGCATGCATGCACGCTTCTTCTTCAATATTATAATTATCATACTTCCTCCACTCTATTCTATCACTGAAGGTGGAAAAACAAATGGATGTCTCTTTTTCCGTTGTGTTTTCTTTCTGCAGTGCTAGTCTTTTAACATGGCACATTACTCCGTCTCCTATGGACCGGCATCCATCCGTGTTGGTGCGGAGTTATACGACCCCTGTGTTGAGGGCTCATTGAAATTCATTTAAAGGTCACGGACCAGCAACCTGGGGCCGCCCTTCGGCCCGGTTTGGGCCTGTGTTCGTTGGGATTGATGGGGTGGCACAGCTTGGTTGTGATGGTAATGGTTCTCTGGGCCTCCAGCATGACTGCACACAGTCTTATCAGAGAGAGAGAGAGAGAGAGGTGGGGGAGAGAGAGGGCTTCATCACTGGCTCGCTGTGAGAAGCAGCACTCTGGGAGAGAGGAGAGCTTGACTGCTGACGAAAAGGTCTAATGGAAATCAAGGGGAATTAACATTTGGGGAGAGTGACTGACAGACACAGACAGACAGACAGAGCACTCTACTGATTTTAAATTTGAGATAACTCTGTTGTAACCCATTGAGACCTGAGATTCTATACAAAGGGGTTCTAAATCAGTAGTTCTCACACAAAAAAATAGCAGATGTATATTAAGCTTGCAGGAGCAGCGACGAGCTGTGAGCTTGTGTATCTGCTATTTTTTTGTATAAGCCAACGCAAAAACTCTAAAATGAGTCCCAGACGAGTTCACGGTTTACTAATCACCCCACACTGCGTACCGACGTGGATGAAGTGGAATTGGTGTTTTTTGAAGTGGCGTGGGAATCAACCTTCAAGGCAAAACACAAAGGACACATGTCATGAACATACGCAGTGAGAGAGGAGATGGTTGTAACTCCTGGCGGTGAAGAGGAACCAATAAGGAGCTCCATCATCCACATCTGCGTGTGGCTGTGGGTTGCTCGTGGCTGTTGGCAAGGTAACACACTGCCTCTTCAAGGTTCCTGCTCTGGAGGGGATTGCCTGCACGAGAACGTTGTTGCTGCACGATGGCCGTCAAGTGACCAGAGGCTCGGGCAGAGTACGAGGTCACCGCCGACATGAGAGCCCCGGTTACTACTTCCTAAATGTCAGGCGAGAGGATTAACTGTGAAAGCATGTTGACGGACGGACACTCTGTCTGGAGCTTACAGCCTTCTGAGCCACTTGGAGGACTCGCTTTTACTTCTCAATAGGCAGAAAGCGTCAATCCAAATGCCGTTCTGCAAAGGAGATGAATGAAGACGGCACAGGATCAAATTTATTGCAAGGCAACTGAACTTTGGAAATTGTCCCAAGGAAACTATGGGGGTGTCTGAAAACTTGCTCTCGCTCACATGCAGCCTACCCACCACCACCTCTCATCTCACTTTACCCCACCGCCTCCCACTTTATTCCGCTTCTGTGTTTTCTTTCGTCTTCCTCGTAGCCTGTGGGAGCATGGCACTTGTCAAGCCACGTAAAGCTCAAGCGTCGTGACACGGTTGAGCTGCTGTGACTGTGGGGCGTTTGACATCATTAACAGACAATGTCTCGGAGGCTTAGACGCCACTCAGAGAGCTCAGTCGTAGTCCGGACGGCCGCCAAGCATTCTGTATCCTCTGCATGTGACGAATGAGAATTATAAGATAGAAATGTGCGTGTTCATCTTCACTGTGTAAGGTCCTCTGATACACATGAAGAAATGGAAAAGGAAATATACCACTCACTTGTAAATAGGGCTTGTGATGTGTACATCGAAGATCACTTTTTTTTGTTGGTGCTAGCCCCTCCTATGCCCAGCTTTGTCGGTTTGTGTGAACACAAACACTATGATTTGATTGACCGAGCAAAGTACATTATTGAGGTTAAAACGTGAGGGCAGAAAAGTGAAGACGCCAAAAGTGATTACATTAGGCTGAAATCTGTCCATAGAATGAACAGTTGGTACAATAGTGAAAAAGCCTATAACTTTATTTTGTACCATTATCCTCAGATTGCGTTGCCAAGCAGACTCTGTGCACATTCCCAAACGTTTGTTTGTGAGAAACGTATGAGAGATCGCTGTCGCCGTAGTCTCAGCAGTAAATTGCACAGCAAAAGCACAAAACGAAAAGTGCCACAAAATGTAAAGTAATTTAGAAGGATTAATTTAATTTGTGATATAGCCTGAAGCTTGTTGTCCTCCCTGCATATTTGAGAGAATTGAGAATGCAAACATACATGTTGCCGTCTAGTCCAAGTGCTGTTTATCCAGCAAAGCCATACATCCACGATGTTAAAGATGCAATGCATAAGAATCGCATTCTACCCGGGGTTCAAACCAAATTTGTACCGCTCTGTCAAGAGGCATGCTTCTCCTGGGGACACCCCCTCACGCTCCCTCTACAGAAATAACTTTGCCGAAAACAGCCTGACCACACAAGCTCACAACACGTAAGAACTCGTGACTCGCCAACACGACACATTGTGAGCTTTGGCAATCTGTTATTTTTGCTGAATCCTTATCCCAGAATAGGGACAACCGTAGGGTTCATGTGGTTATATGAACATTCTGGAGTGGATTTTACTCTGGGGTTTCCTTAACGATTCTCCCCACATATACAGTGCACTTAGTTATATTGTTCATTGCTAGTAGACAGATTAATCAAGACTTGGAAGAAGCTCCCGTGGGCTTCATATCCTATCATTGTCTATGGCCACTAATGACTAGGAAATACCACATTGTAGTCTATACACACAGTCAAACCAACTGCACCCGTACACTCTGTACGAGTTTCAAATGGATCAATCACTGCGTACGATATGGAGCTGTGCGCCACAGGAGGGAATTCAATGGTCCTCAGCCCTCGGTGTGCAGTGATCACCGCTTTTATTGATGATCAGCGAAGGACCAAAATGCAGTTCCACCAATTCCTTCTGACGATACAAAGTGGTTAGAAATACGCATCAACTGAATTGACTGTGTGATGTGATGATGATATGTTTTTATCCAAAACGGCAACATTTTCTAATCAATTTAAAAAAAGGGACATTTGACTAAAGTTTCTATTTGAGAAACTTATAAGCATAAATAAATAATGGGATCACAAATCACTATCAAAAAGGTTTCCAAAAATAGAAGATCCACAAGCTCATAGATTAGCTACAATCTAGCTACACAGATCTGCTATTTTTTTAATTTATGTTGAAAGTTCTCACCTATACCGTATACAGTAATAATGAAAATAATAAAAATCAGTCAGGCTCTGCTGTAACTATAGGCATTTCATTTAGTTTCCCCAGCCTTTACCTAAGGAATATTTACTGAGCATGCATGCTCTCTTTGTCTTCTCAGAGCCGTCTGGTGCCACTGCAGTCTCCCAGTGTTTGCTCATTGCAGCTTAACGGGAGACTTGGGAGCCTGAAAGTGCAGCCATAAAATAATATTTCCCCTTTTCTTTTCACACTAAGTGTTCAATTGTGTGTCCCGGTGTGACATAACTCCATTCCTTTCATTCTCTGTTCTTTGTGGACGCTAAGTGGATCGGTTGAAATCCTTTCACGCCGCACCTGCCTTACAGCTGAAAAAGCTAACTTTAGAGTAAAAAGAATTTGATTCAGACCTTGAAACTTTCTTTGTCTATTTTTCAAAGCTCAAGCCTGAATAACACCCCCTGTGCTTTTTCGTGATCGAGAGGGAAAGAGAGTGGTTCGATGCGTCAATAAATGCACCTGGAATGGAATGAATGATACATGTGCACTGTAGCTGATTGGATCTCACACTAAAATATATTGACTGTGCTCTATATATATATATATATATAATGTTGTTGGTTTTTTATTTTTCCCAGGCATTATTTGTGATGGAGACAGTGAGCAAAGACACAGGAAAGGTAGCCTGGGCATTCCTTTTCGGGTTTAAGATCCGGTCGTGAGAGGATAATATCGTTACATCATGTTGTAGTCATTGCTTTGTAGTCATCAGGCCTCTAAACCAGAATATCCTTTCCCTCAAACCGGAAGAATAATACCTTCCCAATAAAAGCGTGACAGATCCGACACACCAAAGATCCGACATGCGGAAATCATCTGTCGCTGAGGGTTCCGGCCTGATGACTACAAAACAACTAGAACATGACACATCATCCACTCCTGACCGGATCACACAGCAATTTAGAAACACAGACGAGGTGAAAAGCCTGGTGACGCGAGGTTACAGGAAAGGTGGGAGAGAGAGGGACGATTACATTCAGCAAAGAGCCTCGGCTCGCATTCAAACCCTGGTCAGCTACAGTAGTCTTATTTTCTGTATGTGGCGTGTTGAAAGTTGAAACCACGGGGGGCACCGCAAGCCTGCAGTTCTTGTCTTAGCTTTATCTTGTAAATATTCGCTCTGATGCTCTGTCGGTACTACTACTATAGTATCCTAATAGTGTCATCAGATCTTGTCCCCCCCCCCCCCCCCCCCCCCACACACACACACACCACCTCCTGTTGTCTCCAAGCTGGGCCAGTGGCTATCTGGCACGTGGGGGGTGGCGAGGCCCCCGTTATCTCCTGTCACCACAGCCACAGTTCTCCTCCTGTGTCGCTCATTGTCACGCCGGACACATTGTCGCTGTCGCGCACAGACGCCGTCAGGCGCGGCTAGGTTCTTTTTGAAGTGACAAATGCCGCCACCGCTGCGGTTGGTGGCAACCGCCTCGGCAACAACGGGAAGGAAAAGGTCCGCCACCTCGCTGCTCCACCCCGCCAACATCAGACGGTATACGAGAGCCCGTGGGTGTCACCTCTGATGCCGCGGCGCCGAGACGAGCAGCCTGCCTGCAGCTACGGTGAACTTTGATCCTGTTGGCAAAACGCGCCTGTCAACATCAGGTTTGATGAATGAGAGATGGGGGCGCAGACAGCGTTAGCTGCGAGGCAAATCCACATGGCCCCAGACACCCCTTTCTTTCCCAATGCGTTTCAGGGAGGTATACGACATACTGTGGGATTTTTTTCCTTTTTATCTTTGTGTTTTGATCAGAATGATCTATAGTCTGTCTATTCTAGTGTGTGGTATTGTGTCTCGTTACTGTCGTTGGGCGGATACCTTGTTTTGTCCAAGACCATTACTGTTCAGGAAATGGAGCTGTTTTCCAGTGGATGCCTATTGTAAAGAAGTTACTGTTTCATGCACACGCTCTTGTTAATACTTTTTCCGTGGTTAAATGTGCATAAAAAACCACAGACAAAACTTTACCGCTTTCAACCTGGCATCCCTATTTTGGGCATGTTGGACGACACGTTTTGAACTTGTAGAATGGTGATTTTTTTGCTACTTTTGTGCAACACTGCCATATACTGTTTCTGCCTGACAATATTATACCAATTTGTACGGTCTACCTGTACATGCCCTGCCCCTGATTCAGAGTGATTGGTTAAACCAATATGAAACGGGCAGGCAGGCAGACTTTTAGCTATGCTGTAAAAATGTTGAGTGACTTACTGTACCTTCTCTTTTTCACTGTCGTAGAAATGACAAAGTTAGTCAAGTAATTTCCAGTAGATGAATCTAATCTGTTGCTGATAAGGTAAACACTGCTCTGCTGCTGTATGCCAGAAACCAAACTAAATAATGCCTGCACAGCCACACATTCAATCACTGCCATTATTCCCCTCTGCCACATTAACATGATTTTGTATTCATGAGCTAAACAGGGAGGTGCCTGCCGCAGAATGGAACTGCCCAGAAAATAGCTGTGCTAAATTAACGACAATACCACTTGCTTCAATTGTAATCTTTAGTAGCTAGCTTTGTTATATACAGTCTGAAATCATGCTGCATTTGAACGCGTTTGACATTCAAAGCCCCAGCATTAATCACTGAAGGAACTTGGCCAATAAAACGTCTTTGAGAATGGAAATATTTCCAATCTGGTTTATAGCCATAACACATTTTCTTATCCAGAAATACTGATTTAACTAATTAAACTAATCTCATAGATCACCATTATTTAGGTTTAGGATACGTTCTGAAATACGTATAAATGTGTATCCGTTTCTGTTAGCAATCGATTAACTATTTTTTTCTGCTAGCTGGTAGCATAATTGTAGTTAAGCTGTGCCACCGCCTGCGTCCACTTTAAGATAATCGGTTTCATCCCTGCTGTAGCCCCATGCACACACACTGCAACCATTTGCTATCATTAGCATTAGCACACACTGTTTACCTGTCGCCAGAAATGTTTACATGTCGGGAGCGATGTGAGACAAAGTCACAAATGACATCCGAACTTTGGATGGCTGAGGATCACCAAGGACAACGCTCCTAGCTTCCGACTTATGGAGGTTTTAAAATCCTACTTTTAACCGAGGTAAATGGAGAGGAGTTGTAATGTCCCATAGCTGGTGGTGACGGAGGCGTTGCATATAGCAACCGGTTCAATGTTAAAAGCTGCTGTGTGGCTCAACCACTATATACACAGTATACGAGGTGGTACAAACATGTTCGTACAGTACCTGGCTGATAATGTTCCATAGCTGTAGGGTACGAATTTATTCGTCCCTCGCAGAGAAATAATTAAGCATCAGCATAAATTAATCATGAATCACTTGATTTTAAGTTGTTTATGTTATTGTTAGTTATGTTTTATGTTTGCAACTTGTCCTGCTTGTCCTGAACAGGGCTCCCTCGCAAAAGAGATTTCTGATTCTCAATGGGATTTGACCTGTCTAAGGTTAAATTAAAAAGAAAGTGTTTGAGTAAATGTTCAGCTCATCCTAGGCTTTGGGGAAAGCTAGATATAGCTACAGTATTCAGTGAAGAGTGAATTCTCCTTAAGGGTGATTGTTGGCACTTTGTGTATCACACTGGAAATGGCAGATCTACAATCTCGCTACACGTCACATCGCGACACACTATGAGCTTGCATATCTGCTATTCTTGGTATGTGGCGCTGGAGCGCATGCAGTCAAGTATGAATCACCCTTTACACGTCAACGTGTTAGCATGCTCATCACAGATTTTGCCAAAAATGACAGGTGTGCTTCAGGGATTTGATTTCAAAGGATATCTGGTTTTGGCAGCTAATCCCCATGCTCACATTTGACTAAATGTCTTATTTCAGCTTCCATTTCCATACTGATTTATAATCTAGAGTAGACATGCTTCCACAGGCTTTCCAAGCCTTTATTTACGGCACAGTATGAGTCTGTATCAGTAAAAGTATAAATGATAAAGTACATTTCTGGACCCTTATCTAGATCTTTAACTCTTGATAGCGTAAAATGAAACCAAATGGACCCTTGCGAGTCCATTTGGTTTCATTCTACGCTCTCAAGAGTTACGTTATTGTTAAAGATCTGCATAACTTGGCCTGGGTAAAAGGTCAAGTTTGGACTTGCTAAAAGGTTGAAAGGCCACTGTCATAGAATGACGGCTGACCCACTCGACGTGCAACATCCACATGAGAGTCGCACCGTTAAATGTCCCTATCTTGTTTTCAGACACTCTAGAAGTTTCCTGAAGGACAGCCTATTGAATTATGCTAGTTTTTTGTTATGTGGTGGCACCAACAAGAAATATGACCGTGGCCCGAATTGGGTGCCAGTTTTCCTGAGAGAATTACTACCACTGGAATTTTATTGAATTCTGACAAATGGCACTAGTGTCCACTTCAGCTTGGCTATGTATCTCAATAAGGCAGGAGCAATTTTATTTACATTATGTTTTACAGTAGGGCTGCAACGATTCATCGATTAATCGTAATCAAATTGATTATTCAATTAGTTGTCAACTAATTTAGTAATCGATTAATCAAATCGGCAATTAATCCTTTTTTTGCAATTTATCATAGATGATTTCCCACTTAACCATAGTTTTTCCAGTGTTAAGTGTAACTAAACTAAAGAGGAGTGATCCATCTCGCTTGTCTTACAATCTGATGATAGTTGTACATGCACAGTAGCGACTGCAAAGCTAAATATGACACATAACCATTAGTATCAAGAACAAAACATATGGCTTGAATATTTATTTTTAAATGACCTATTTGAGTTCAGAAGAGTACTGTTCCTTCTAGACTGACACATGTGTAGCTATTCTTTAATCAAATGTCAGAATAAGCCTAAAGACACCATGAGTTGCTTTAATTCATTTTTAATTTATTATATATTTTATTTGAATATCAGCCTAATCAGCAGCTAATCAAAATAATGAACATTTGAATGAATTATATTTTTTGTTAGTTAGAACAAATATATATTTAAGGTGATAGCTAAATAAGTGTCATAATCCGTTCATCGATTCATCGTTTAAATAATCGACAGATGAATCGATTATGAAAATAATCGTTAGTTGCAGCCCTATTTTACAGTCATGGAGGTTGGGATAAATTGGAATAAACAGTCCCAAAATACGATTGGTACATTAACACTGACTGTATAAGCGTGAATTAAGTCAAATACATGTGCTCAGCTGGTCTGTGGGGTTCCCTGGGAGTAGCTAAGCTTAATTGACTTAATGGAGTAGTTAATTTTGCTGCGATGCATTGGGATTGGTCAGCTGACATGCAATTATTCCGACTGGATAGGAATTACAATCAGCTTCCTGCTACCTTGTGTAAAGATCGCTTTACCATGTGGGCTGGTGGAATGTAACAAATAACAACCGTGAATAGTGTTATTTATTTATTTTGTATGTATGGAGGGATTTTTGCTGTACTTACATTATTACTAAGGACGGGAGAGAAAGATGGAATATCCTGACAAAAGTCACGGGTCCATGAATTCCAACTTCTGATATTGCAAATGCATTGTATGGACCTTAGATTTATGATCTGCGTATAGATAGTACAGTAGTACTGTGTGACTCGTGGAAGCAAGTGAAAATGAAGAACTACCTTTGTACATTGTAAATAATTCATAGCCTTTGCATCAGTATTATGGTTCAACTCTGTATTCATTTTAATAGACACTGAGAATATGCTCTCTCTCTCTCTGTGTGTGTGTGTGTGTGTGTGTGTGTGTGTGTGTGTGTGTGATATGAAATTATAATTATAAAGAAAAGTAGTGTGCACAGCTACTATAGTAAAACACATCTAACATTAGCGTGTTGTGGAACAAAGTTGAAATTGGAGCTACAGTATAGGCAAAAGTCAGTTTGTTTTGCATTATTTTGGAATGTAAAGAAAGCATATTGAGATACAAAAAGGCAGTGGCAGCCGGCAGGAATATGAATTTGACAACAGTAAATGTAACTGATAGTATTATCGGTTACTGTACAGTATAGGCTACAGAACAAATCTGTGCCTCTGCCGACGTGTTAACACGCCGCTGTCTCAGTGCCAAACTGTATGTATAGGGAAGCAAACTAGATGAAAAATCAACTCACAGCGACACTCGCAAGCTAAAGGGTTGACTGACACTGCCAAATCCAAACAGCTGCCTCAGCACCTCCGGAACCACACAGGATAAATAATGATTACAATATGGTAATGTTTTGTAATGCAGGCGTGGTAGCGTAAAGAACAGAATTACTTTTACTTTTATTTGCTGTCAACGTACTGTAGCTTGTGTACCGACTTGTGGGCATGATGGGATGTCTGACTGCAACATAACGTCTTCTGTCTTTATTTAACACTGGGAATGTACAAATGTAAAGAGTCTATTGGTTACATTTGATTATATTTGACATGCTATGCTGTCCAACTCAGTACTTCCGAGTTGATTTATGCTTCGTTGTACGACTAAAGATAGCAGATCTACAAGCTCACAACACATGTATTTTACATCTGAACGTTCGCAAGCTTTCCGGGCATCCTCTACACTGCCTCCCGTCTTCACTCCACATTCAAAGGAGTTGTTGGACGATTTGGGGTGGTTTGCTGATGGCAGAAAGATCAGTGACAAAGCAAAGGGGGATAATTGTGCTAAAAAATCACAGCCATCTGGTCCAACTCTGCAACTACAACTCTATGCATGTCTAGTTATCCCTCCTTAAATCCTCTCTCATTCCCTGTCTAAGATGCGCTTAATCCCTATTGCATCCCGCCACCACCACCACCACCCGCCACTCGTGTTGGCTTCTCAACACATCCTGACCCCCAAAATGCATTGAACCCTTCCCGCACCAAGCTTTATGCTTGTTCTAAATGCATTGAACCCTTCCCGCACCAAGCTTGTTCTAAGCCACACACACTCAACAATCACTTCCCTTTTCTTTCATGGGGGGAAACAAGACATGGGAAGGATACAGACTTTCATAGAAGAGGAAGAGAACACACGAGTGGGTAAACTGGAATTGAAAATGGCAGATTATGAGACACTTCACACACAATCGCACCCCGTTGTGGTTTTCGGATATCACAGAACGTTATTTTTATTTTTTAAGTTAAGACGCTTAGGGATCCAGTGTGCTTTTGCAGCGTAGTCGTTCTGGGCTGCTTGAAAAGCCACCGACAACGACTTATTTCCAGGGCGGCGTATCCGTCAAGGGAAGAATAACAACATGCAGCCGCACACAGAGCTGTTTCTGCATCCATCCCTTTCACTTAAATCCATCGTGTGTGTGTGTGTGTGTGTGTGTGTGTGTGTGTGTGTGTGTGTGTGTGTCCAAATCAGTTAAAAGAATATATGACAACACCTATGAATTGCATATACAGTACACATAGAATCACAAATACTTACACAGTGTTGTTATTAGAAAAGCACACATCCTTTCTTCATAAGGAAACCATAATTGCTTGGCTGCGTTTGTCATCATGTCTATTGGATACAGTTAATAAAGGAGACTTCACAGACGGCACAAACATATTTTTTTATTGACTCATGTCTGGTTCTTATTGAGAAAAGACATGCATGGACACAAACGTATTGTTTTTCCAATCCATTAAGGGGAAATGATGAGTATAGGTATAGGACCGTTTCAGTTAGTTTACTTATTTATAATTATTTGTTTTGTTAAACAGTGCTACATGTTTTACTTTATAAACAGCTATTGAAAAATAATTCTAGTTCACTGGTGAATTGTACAAATCACTTATGTTACTGTAGGGGTTGAAGGTGCATAATGCAGAACTCTAATTTAAATCTAACATTGCCTGGTTTGGTGTTAACCAATTTCAAATTTCCGTCCCTATTTGTAGTATGTAGTATGACAATGTAGGCAAAAAAACAAAAGATGTAATAGCCAATGTAAAATGTGACCCATTGTGACATGTTGTGAGCTTGCACTTTGGCTATTTTCACCACCATTGCATGGCGGTGATTAAGTGGTTAATTGATTTCTATGAGCTACAGTACATAGCTACAATCTTCTTGAAATGATTTGGCAACACGTATAACCTATACAGACAGAATGGAAGATACATTTGCGGTTCGATTTTAAAAAACAGTTAAGCATCTAGTATTGTAGTGTTGTGCTCGAATGTCAAATGTTAAAGAATTCCGGAAATTTGAGCCTGGAAAAGTATGGAATTTTAAAATGGACAATGTGTAGGAACCCTGTAGGGACATTCTGCATAATGAGTACGTTTACTACTGTTGTTATTCTTAGGTACATTTCTATGCCAATACTTTTGTAGACTAGACAAACTAGACATTTTAGTCTAGTTTTTATTTGTTGACGAAATTGTCAGTATATTTAGTCTTAGTTTTTGTCATCGTAGCATAGTTTTTATTTAGTTTTCGTCAGTGAAAAAAGGTAGCCGATGAACGTATTTCCTCATAGTTTTAGTCGACGGAATGGACTGCTCCTGCTGGCACAGTGACGGAGCCATGACTGCTGTCACTGTGTGTCCTGCTGCATGGGCGCTGCCCGCATGTCCACCCCGGGAACCTGTTGGCCGCTTCTGCTGACCCCGTGCCCACTTGGCACTGCCGTGGGTGTGTGGCGACCGTGAAAAGGTGCCAAAGTCAGTCAGAGGGCCTCTAGGTGCCAACTGGTAACAAGGAACCAGACAGCATGGCAATCACAGCAGAGAATAGACCCACCACAGTAGAAAAAAAGGGTCTGGCAGTGGCTAAATCTGCCCCCAATGTGTAATTTCTTTGCCGTCGCCTATTGTGATGTTATAATTCTCTACTCTAATTGCGTAATTACGTCAAAGTAATGTAATAACAGCAACGCCTTGTGTCATATTTGTGACACTATTTGTTGTATCATAACAATTATTTTGGCAGCTTTAGTTACTTTGCAGATTTGGATTAATTCAAAACATACATGAATCAATTAAGCCTAATTTCAGAATGAATGAATGAATGAATGAGACATGCTGCATAATGACTACTTCTTAAATTCTCTAGTTTAATTGAGTAATTATATCAAAGTAACAGCAACGCCTTGTGTGGTATTTGTGACACTGTCTGTTCGTTGTGTCATAGATGTACAGTATTGCATGCCCCCGCCAGACTGATGTAAGACACCAGCGCGATTGGTGACGTTTGACAGAATGTCCCTTTTAAGACTACTGAGCTCTTGTTACAGGAGCCTGCAGAGCTTGTCACTTGTTTTACGAGAAAGAGGGCGAGAAGTGAATTAAACTGAGGGACATAAATTGGCGTTGCATACTGTCATTCCACTGAATAACGTGTAATAATATAATATGCTGGCAAAGGTACAGTAGTCAGGTTTCTTTTTTCTTTTTTGTAGGATTTGGTTGTGTTATACATTTAAGCTCCCAGCAGTGTAAATGTATCCGCTTGTAACTCTGAGAGTCAAGGAAAATGGCTCCGTTTGGTTGCATTGGTACACTCTCAGAGTCAAGTGAGACACTGAGGATTTTACTGTGGAGAAGAACGTCCGTGAATATCCTCAGTGTTTAATTTAACTCATTTAGGACTGAGACCAGATTTTACAAATGTCTTATAAATTATGACAGCTTTTCTGAAAAATCCTATGTTTAAATATCAGTGGTGAACTATTTCATGTCAAGGACCGACCCCAACAATTATATGTAATTGACCGCCGACCCCCATCTGAAAATATGTTGTTCCAGGCCCCCAGAAGCAAAGGTATAGAGGGTATGCGCATACTTAAAGTGAATGGCACATCGAGTGGCAAATCGAGTGGCAAAGCAACATGCAAAGTGAGTTTAACATTGTTTAACGTTGTTTAATGCAATCAGATAGGACTTTTGTTTGGATGCAGGGGTTGTCAAGGCCAGATTGTAGTTTTTTTCCACTCAGTAGGCATTACTGTGTAACTTCCGGGTTTATTGATGATGTCAAGCGCATACACTCTATACTGTGAAAGAATATATTCAATGATTTGTGCCACATTTTAACGACTTTTCAAAAATAGCACTTGACAAACAATGGTTAAAGTGGTTAATAGCTACAAGGTGACACAGATGCGTTCCCGTCCTAAATGTGTTAACTCTGAGACGGACAGGTCCATTTTGGAGCCAGCGTTGCTGTGGAAGTGGCACTTCTCTCTGTGATGAAGGAGATGAAAGCCAAAGGCATGTTAATTATGCATCCGTCTCCAATGGAGAACACTCAGAGGAGACATGTCCTGATTCATTTGGCAGATTATTCTTCACTTCTGCTCGGGGATTTTCGAGGAGATGATTTATTGATCTCGCTCCAACTGTGTCCTGTTGTTATTGCTGAATTCTGATTCGCCTCTGATTATATGGACCGTCTTCTGCTCCATGATTGCAGTGTTGATTTCGTCGACTAATACTATAACAAAATATGTCCGTCAAGTTCGTCAACTACCTTTTTTCACTAAAATTAAATGAAAACTAAGCTATGTATGGTGACTAAAACTAAGACTAAATATATTGAACATTTTGCCAACAAATAAAAACTAGACTAAAATGTTAAGAAGAGACTAGTGGACAAGAGATCCTAGAAGTAAGTAAAAAGCATTCATTCATTCATTTTACACTTGGTTGCATGCTACGCATTGTGAACTTATAGATCGGCTATTTTCAAGTAAGTGTAAAATCAGCTATTACATTTTAGTAAGTGTTATGATTTTAATAAGTGTAAAATCAGCTATTACAATGGCATCAAGGCCCACCAAAATACTAACTGGACTAAAACTAGACTAACACTACAACATTCCAGGTGAAATGTGACTAAAACTAAATGAAAACTATTCAAAAGAATATGACTAAAACCAAAATCTAAATTTGCTGTCAAAGTAAACACTGCGTTAATAAGTGCAACTGGAGAGCTATAATCTCGTGCAGTATGTCACCAACAGCATTTCTTTCTTCCCAGAATCTGAATTATTTTACCTTTCAACCGACTTATGTGTATTTTGTGGAATTTGTCTCTGTGCGGCTGGTGCATCACATCGAATAACGCCATGGGTTGAAAAACTTTGTTTATATTCATGTTATTCAAAGTTGTATTATGTTCACGGTCACACCGGCGCCACGTCCAAATTGGCCCCTCTGGTGATTTTCAACGGAAGAGGATGCCAGATGCATTCATTGCTTCAAATTCTTGTCACAGATAAATCTGGAGTCTTCACCTCACAAAAGAGTGCAATCACAATGAACTCACGTCTCAAGTCTGTAGTAGAGTAGTCTGATTGACCTTTTGCTCTCAATAAACAACAAATATTGACAGTAATAATAATGTGTAGCAACTAAGCAGCTCTGCAAGGGCATGCTGACCAGTGGTGCATTACCTCTGACCTACTGTACGTAGTATTATAAAGCCTTCTATTATCAACACATTAAGACCTGAGGCTGATTCAAAAAATGTTTTCTACATCCTGACAGTTTTCTGAAAAAGCTATGTTTCTATGTCAGTCGTTCTTCGGTTTTTCTAAAATAGCAGACCTACAAGCTCGTAGTGCGCCACTCGGTGGCGCGCTATGAGCTTGTAGATCTGCTATTTTTCAATAGCTAAAGCACAACGTAATGCTAACACCAAAAGGGGTTCCCGCCCAGAATGGGTTAAGACCTGAGGCTGAGGCTGATTCTGCAAGAACCAGGCAACGAGGCATTTGATTGATTGATTGAATAGTAAAGTCAAACACTCAGTCCAAAAAGGATAGCACCAAAAAAAGTCCTTGAAGTCTTGTTTCCATTTAGGCCCTGTGCAATCAATTCATAGACAATACAATAAGATTCAATATCATCATACTGTAGGTAAAGAAAAAAACCACACGGTAGAAATAAAAACACTGTATATACAATGAGGGGGAAAAGGAAAATGTAACGTTGGGTTTTTGCACAACAGCTGTTTGTGACGGCAAGGCATACTTTCTTGAAAATATTCATGTGGTGACATTGTCATAAAAATAACCCAGTTTTAATTAGGATATGTCTGTGATTTTGATGTTGCCATTGTTGAAGAGAATTCCTAAGAACATTTTGGTTTGGCGTAGTTCATTAACAGTCAACTCCATGGCTTATCTCAACAGCCCTGACCCGTCCTCTGACCCAAGGAGAGGTTGTCAAACTTAAAAAAGAAAATTAAGCATTCTTTCCCCCTAAACCATAACAAACCTTAGCAAATCATAACACTAGGAAATTGGCTAATGCATATTCATAAATAAGGCATGATTAAGGAGAAAGAAATGACGAAAAGGTCCAACGCTGATTTCACTTTTGAACCCATTAAGACCGGGAAGCATTCGATTTTAGTGTTGGCTATTAAAAAAATAGCAGATGTACAAGCTCGCAGCGTGTCATTTCGTGCCGCACTGCAAGCTTGCACATCTGCTATTTATCTTTTTAATTCAAAAGTGTTTGAATTATGTTGAATAATTTGGAAATACAAAAAAAAGGAGAACTACTGATTTAGAAGGCATTTGTACAGTAGAATTGGCCTCAGGTCTTAAAGGGATATTTCACCACTGGAAGAAACTGCTTTTGTGCACTTCCCCTCCTTGTGGAGAGGAGGGAGGCTACATGGTGGTGGTGTGACTTTGTAGACTAAAATATCAAAAAATCACACCCTTGTGAACTGAGTGGTGAAACTCCGTGGGGGGGTCTCCGGTGGTCCCCAGAACTTCTAGACCCCCAGGAACGCACCCAGGTTACTGTGTGGGGGTCCCTGTACTGTACTGTACTGTACTGTACTGTACTGTCACACCCGAAATCGTATAATGGCTACTAAAAACTCAGCTTCCCGTCATGCAGCTGTGCACAGTGTGAAGCTCAACAGCGTCACTTTGTCACCTGTTGGTACTCTAAACATGCACGCACGCATACAAAGGGACACACATTGCTGTTCAATGGAGTGGTTGCACCTCAAAAAAACATTTTACACACAAAAAACCCAGGAAAGTGTTTCTTGTGTCCTAAACATCATTAAAATAAGCTCTGGTTGCAAAAGGGGTGAAGTGGCCCTTTAATGGGATAATTCTATTGAGAGAAAATTAAGTGTGATCCTTGTAAAAGATCAAGGTACCACATCAGCCATGACCACGTGCCTTGACTTGTAAGTTCTCACCACTCTGTTGCAGATGCCAAACTTTTTGCTAAATGCACTGAGGTGCCAACTCTGTCCTTGCTAACAGTGACAGCAGCATAAATCAGCACAGCCACACCACTTTTTTTTTATGGATGTTGGTAGTTGATTCTTATCTGGCCTGTATAACACAGGCTCACTCCAAATATAATTCATTTGGAATATTTTTGAGGGCATGGATGAAATAGAGCCTTGGTCTTTTTATGACATCCACTGCTTTATCCACCGTGTTGCACACAAAATAATGTTTATAAATATTTGAAAGGTAATCTGCCGCTTTTTGTCTACTTAGCCCCGGGAGAAAAAATGGTTCCTTAGAAAAACAAAGGCGGCATCATTCAGGTGAAATGAAAGACCATACTTTTATTTACGTGAGAAATATTTAAATAGCCTGCAATCGGATTTGTTCCCTAGAGTGGCGCTTTGGGGGAGTTTGGTTTACATTTCTCTTCTGTATGTCTTATAAACTGTCTCGATGCTTCTGAGCTGTGACAAGCATAGTCAATCCATTGTTCTCCAGCACAGCACATCTTAGGTACATTATTATAGTCTGTGCATGGAGCAGATTTAGTAGCAATTTCGTTGATGGCAGCAATAGCAAGACAGTGAAATGATAGAAAAACAATCTAGCCCTCTATTATCCTATTATCATACCCATTCATCCATTTAGGAGCATTGTCAGGTGGGATACTGCTTGACCAAAACCATGGGCGAATTGGACTAATCTGATAATAAATAAGTATTTTGTGTCACTTAGCACCACTATTACTGTCTATCATTAGTTAAGCATGGCTTTGCACTATCTTTTTTTTCCTTGTCATTTATGGTAATTCGAAGGGTTCTGGATGGCTTGGCCTATGACTTGAGGCTATTGGACGTGAATCACTAATCTCACTGTTGAGCCAAGTGTGATTAAGTCAGTCTTCTGTGCAGTCGGATTCTCCCATCTATCTTTATAGCCACAGCCCACAGATGATAATCTGCCATATGTTTTAGCTTACTGTATGACACAACATGAATGTGAATTATTATTATTATTATAATTTTTCACATACAACACTGTCACTTTTCTTACACTCACTTTGAATCCAGAGCAGATACAGGTATACAACAAGATGTTGGGACAGCTCTGTTTTGCCCGAAAAAAGCGTCATGTCAAAGACGAGTCACGGGTTTGAACAGCAACCTGCTTTTCTATTTCAATATGAAATCCTCTTACCAAACCACAGCCTTGGTGAATGTACGTTGTAGTTTAATTTCGGGTTCTGAAAACAAAAAGGATTTGGCTTGACATTCCTTCAGTCGTATTGGTCACTCCAGCTGGCAGAACGCTTCAGAATGGCGGAGTTTGTGTTTCCACGTAACACTGGAGTGGTTTAGGGATATTATTATCACTATACATTACCCAACCTTTATGTTCCCAGAGGGAGGAAGTGCCGATACAGTAATACAACTCTGACTGGGCCTAATAACTGTTATCAGGGTTAGGGCTGACCGCAGTGTAGCTGACCAATCGGCACAAACTGAAGTGCCTCCTATGTGCACTGAGCTGTTACCGCGAGTAATATCCATGTGGAAGAAACTCAAGCATGTCATGCGGACCCACAGCTGTGGCTGTCGGCCTGCGTTGATCGAATGGTATTTTCTCAGTGTTAGTGGCTGAATAAGGCTATAGGATGTGTGATAAACTGAATGATCATAGCCATGATCTATGTTTATAACTACTACTGTAACTCTGCTCAGTAGGTGAAGAAAAAGAAGACAAAAATAAAAGACTCTACAAATGTCTTCTGAATCAGTAGTTCTCACGCTTTCAAGATTTTTCTAAAATAGCAGACATACAAGTTCACAGCGCGGCAAGAGGTGACGCACTGTGAGCTTGTAGCTCTGCTATTTTTGAATAGCCAACGCAAAAAATGGAAAATAAAAAACATAACATGGTTGCTTTTCTGGGTTTTTTACTTTTACTGTAGTACAGTAGTGCATCGCGTGGATGCAGAGGTCGTTGTATTGCGTCCCTTAACTATAAACTGCGTTTTGGGATGCAAAATGCACCCTATTTTAATCTCTGAGATAGAGAAACGTCCTAGACTGTTGCCATCAGAGCTTTCTCCGGCAGAGAAGGACTCGGTAGACACACTGTGTGGGAGGAGAGCAGACCCGGCTCCTCAGGAAAAGCCTTTGTCATCCAGTTGTATGTGCTCATCCACCTCAAAGCCACCCACACTGGTTAAGGAATAATGCGAAAGCCCAAAGTCTTGTTGCCGGTGCATGTCAGCCATAAAGCATCAACAATTGATCTGGACTTATTTGAAGCACAATATCACGCTTGATACAGATTGAATAAAAACAGTCGAATCTGAACTTTGATATACTGTAGAACGGACCGTGGACATTAGACAGGCAACACTTGTCCTTCAACACTTGTATCTAGCGGCCTATTATTGTGTTACTCTGTGTACAGTATACGCTCACTGTCAGTGCTGTAGGGCAAGGATGCGATACCTATGTTATTGCTTTATGTTTTGACTGTATTTGCCCAGTATTAAAGCATGGAAAGCACACACTCTACTCTAGGGAGAGACACTGACTTGCAAAGCTGTTTTCCTATACTGATACCCTGGTATGATCTCTCAGGTCTTAACGCATGCATTAGTTTGTGGACACACCATTTAACCTATGTTTGTTTACACTTTCCCGTTGTGAGCAAAGCGGTGTCACCTGCGGAACAAGTGGTAGTACTTGTCATTCCAGGCAACAATATTCCGGTAGCCAACCTTCAACCCCCCTGGACAACGAGCAGATGGTTCGTAAGAATATGGTGCCTTTTGGTGGTTTTGCCTGACAACTGTTGCATTTTTAAATGCTGAATGCAAAATTGCAGTATGAAAGAACTACCAGTAATGGAACACAGGCACAGACAGAGCCCCGGTTGCATTCTTGACATGGCCAAAAAGCTTTGCTACAGAGAAGAACACTTTGCAGCAGTCTGTGGCTCTCAATGCTAGTTCATCTTGTCCTCTGCCGTGCACTACTGCTATACCCCCTCCCTGGATGCTATTAGAGTGATTATTGACCCTCACCATTTATTTTCACACCGTTGCTCCCTGTTGGAAACCTTGTATGTTCAAGACGGTTACTTTTCAGGAAATCAAAAAAAGAATCTCCTCCTGGGTGGTGGGCCTCCCATGGCGCTTTTCATTATAACGTGCAACCATCGGGTAATTTGGATTATTTGTGCGACTTGCCGTTTTATGTTCTCCCAATCTGTCCACACATGAAAGCACTCGCAAGGACATCAGCTTTCACTCTCTTGATCACAGATGCATCTGATATTCTGATCACAGATGCATCTGATATTCTGATCACAGATGCATCTGATATTCTGAAATTGTCCGAATCGGATAGTTTTTAAGAGGTGAGGAGGATAAGGTCTTGTTAGTACTTTTCATTGGTTCAATATTTATAAAAGGCCATAGACAGACACACGTAAGCACATTCACTTTTAACATTTTTTGCAAATAGCTAAAACACCCTGATCTACAAGCTCACAACCTTCGATACTTTTGTGTGACACCGGTGTATGACGAAGGAAGGATTAATTAAAAATATATATTTATATATAAAGTTTCAATATGGAGATACGAGGTGTCTGTCCGACAGCAACGGTCAAGGGGAGAGCAACGGACTTGAACTCATGCTTCCTTCATGCCTGAGTGTCCAAGTTGCTCCTTTACACCTGACGGGGGAATTTCCCTGGTTGGACGTAGCGTGTGGAAGGAACACGTTATTCCAACCAGTTCCTTTCCCCTCCATCAGGCGCCCCGGCTGGCCAGGGGGAGGCACTTTTCTTATGGATTGCATTGGCTTTGTTTGTTTGCTTTCCAGAACCCTGAACCCTATTCTTTGCATAATGCAGTATGACGCGGACTCTGTTTGTGTGGCACTGTTTTTCTACATATTTTTCTTTTTGTTTGGATTCCCTGTGAAGAAGCACATTGAGCTTCTCCGAGGCGTGTTTGTATTTGCAATATAAATAACATTCTCATTGCACTCGTGCCTCAGCTAACCCCCATGAGAAGTTCACGGTGGAGTGGTGGACGCTTGCTTTGAACAAGTTTCATCCTCGTTTTCTGGGGACCCAAATGTATCCCTGCAACCGCTACTACATAAATACTGCAATAATATGTAACCGATGTTTGGGAAAACATATATGGCACGCGCGCACGCACATTGTTAGATGTCTCATGTGGTTGAGGCTGTGTCGTCAGTTTCCTGATGTCTATATTATTGCTTGTACCTTTTATGCACTAATACATTTAGGCTGCTATAATATCATTATCACTTCAGGTTTTACTGGCCTTCTCCTACTGATGTTGTTGTAAACGGGGAATGTGCTCTGTGCATTTACAGTACCTCAAAATCACAGATGTGCTTTTTTAAACATGTCTTTAAACTCTGCATGCCAATGTGCTCTGTCTTGATCTTTTATTACATCCCTTAATGATTGCTGAGTGCATGAGTCTTTCACTCTGTTGTGACTGCATCTTTTAACATTCATATTAGCACATTAGCGAGGAGTGAATGACTCATGTAAGAGGAAGATTCCACAAACACTAACATACTGTGGATATGCCAAAAGGAAATGGGCCATTATATTGTAGCTTCAGTGCATTTCAACCAAATGCCATGTTAAAAAAAACACACCCTGGCCTGCATACAATCCAAAATCACGTTGCTTTGGTTACATCATATGGTCTCTGTCGGGTGGAAACCTCATACCGGCATGTCAAAAACTGTTACTTTTCAGGAATCAAGTTCGTAAACAGTAAAAGTAGCCGATCGACGAGCTCAAAACATGGATCTTGGATCCTGCTGTTGCTACTGTGCAAAAAAAATATTTTTGAACGCGGATTAGAAATGGCAAGTCAATTTGCATACAGCACCAAATAAAGCAAGACAGAGGGAAGCATTAAGCACAAAATGTATTCTCAGATGCTCCGAAATATGTACAATATACTTCAGAGTTCAGACCGACCGCAGTGAACTTTAAAGACAGTGTTGAGGCGAATGTAAACGTACAGCGTAACCTTTGTTCTCTCAGTGAAGTGATTACTTCTGCAGATAGTTTGATGCTGCATTATGCACAGAGGGCCTCTGCAAAGCGATGGTGCAGTCAGTCCGAGTCCTTTGATTCTATGCTTATACTGAGGAACTGTGGTACAACTCCAGCTTTAAGGGATCTGCATAGCATAGTACCGGTCGGACGGAAATTGTATGTCCAAAACCATAACTTTTCAGCAAATGGAAAAAAAAGATACCTGTGTTACAATATGGATGAAATGTAGTTATTATTTAATCACAAGCTCTTGTTAATACTTGTATTTTGTTAAATATTTATAAAACCCACAGACCACATTTTTCAACCCAGCATCCCTACCAAATGGGTCCATTTGGTTTCATTATTTCATTACAGAGTTACATTATTGTTAAACATCTGCATTACTTCATTTACAAGAAGTCTACACAGTTAGATAATGTAAAATAAGTGTTATTTTGATCAACAGCATGGCATTGTGGACAAAATCTTATCCAACAACAACAAAATATTCTTTAGTTTTGGGTCTGAGAGGCTAAATGTCATCACATGGTGGCCGTGGCTCAAAGGCTGAAAAAAGAATGAGCCTTGATATGAAAAGGGTTGAAAACCACTGCATTAGAGCATTCATTTATGAAAAGAAACTTAACGAATCCAAGGTTTCCGCCTGGCGGCAGTGATAGACACTTTTCTAATGCACAGTATGGCTGACCACATGTCATTTCTCTGAAGCAGCCATCCAGGCACATGCTGCGGTCAGCTCTAAAGCACTGCCGTTTGGGAGCCACCCATGTGCCCCACAAGTCTGCATGTCAAATGTTAAGCTGACTGAAAGTGTCAAACAGACATGGGTTCATGTTCGTTTCACGGGCCCACAAGCCCCTGTGGGGCAGCAGCAGCGATGGGAAATTAATTGTGACCTCCTGCACTTAGCAGCACTAATGTATTCCACCCCCCACCGCCCGCTACATTCAGATAGTAGGAGTGGAGAGGCTATCTGTGCTTTTACTTTTTTTTGTTTTCCACTTTGAATGGGCTTTATAGCATACAAGGCAACAAAACCCTTAGCTCTTGACAAACTAATGACAAAAAAAAATTGTATAATTTCATAAAGCAGGTTTCCATTTCAACCGTCATCTTTAACTAAACCTAATAGATAGACTTCCAGGTCGGAATTTGGCCCGACTATACTGTATGTGATTATGCACGAAGTGCTGATGCTTTTGAAGTGGTTCAATTCTTGTATACTTTTGCTTGAAACCAGCGTCACCCGATGTGTTCAGATTTATTTTTTAGCATTCTTTTCATGTCTGAGGTTTGTTCCACGACATTTGAAAGTCGTTAAACAGAAGTTTCTGAATTTGAAAATGATATCAATCAGATGTCAAAGAGACAGAAAAACAAGCACCCTGTACTGCTGAGGTTGTAGTGCTAATTCATCTACCAGACAGATGGTCTCTTATCACAACTTTTTAAGAGGCAAAGAAAACAAATAAATCAAAAGCAACGGCAAAGTTTCAAACACATTCTCATTTATCCAAGTCTGTGTTGACAGTGTAAATGATCCTCTTGTATGCATGCATGTTAAGTACCCTCAACCGGCAGTATACACCAATAATTTGGTTTGGAATGGTTTTGCAAATGTGTTTTTCCACACAAAATTTAAAATGTCCTTAAAATGAACTACACTTTCTACCCACCTGCCCACTATACCAAGACATCAGAGACAGTACTTCCCACAGATGACACACACAACGTGAGTTTGAAACTATGACCAATGACGGGAGAAATACAACAATGTGCAAACACGGCAGCACGGTTTTAACTGTTTAACTGACAAAAGAAAGATGGCCAATGGAATACAACCACCCTAAGGACTACTATCTGTACCAAGTAGACCGCTGAACCTTGCACATGTAAACAGAGCTTCTACCTTTAAACAGATCTTAAATCTGAGTTTTTCCTGTATACTATTTAAATAGTCCTGAGGAAAAAAATGCTGCCCCAAAGTTTGTCCCAAAGTGACTGCAAAGAATTGCTGCTATTTGTTTAAAAAAAGTATGCAAAGGCACTCACATGCTGCTGGCAAAATATGTGTACTTTATATAACATCACAGTGATGCAATGTTTGGATGTATTTGGACAATACTACATCATATATATATATTTTTTTAATCTAATCTAATCTAATGTGATCCTGGGCTCTACACACCCTCCACCAACCTAGTCCCCATATATGGGGGACAAGGGGAGAGCAACGGACTTGAACTCATGCTTCCTACATCATCATATTATTAAGATAATTTTAGATGTGGATAGCATGTACTGTAAAAAAGAACAAGACCTCCATCGCTTTGATCCAAAATTAGGTAGCAGAAAGTTTGCATAATGAGGAAGGCTTTAATAAGTGTAATGACCCGTCCGAGATCGCAGGAGATGTGGCATTGGCCCATTTAACAAGTCAGACACTCAAGCCAGTTGGGAAATGAAGTGTAGACAAATCTTTCAGCCTGTCAGCGGATGTATCCGGACGCTTTTAGAATGCCAAGTCTTTTTATGAGAAAGGGATGCATGTCTTAGCATGCACTGCTTGTCAGATTGGATGTCAAAGGTTAGTGTTGCATAGCAATTAAGTGTCGACTGTTATCACGGGCAGTGGTGGGGAATGGACATCAATGAGTATGAATTCACATGTGATGAGCGGCTCAGAAAAGACGTCAGCTGCAGTGGGCCTCTGATCAGCGGCTGAAAAGACGTCTAAAGGCCTTTTCACGTACTGTAGTGAGCAGACTGACGTGTGATTCAATCCCAATGAGATGGAGGCCAGTGTTCATCTAGGGCAGTGGTTCTCAACATGTGGGCCGGAGCTGCGTAGGGGCGCTCTTATCATAATACATCATCTATCTGCCGTATAGGAGGGGCTAGCGCCAATCAAAGATTGTGAGCTTGTAGATCTTTCTTTCTTTCTTTCAATATCTTGTACTTGAGGAAACTCTCCACTAGTGTGTTCTTTTATTCACATTATGGAACATGAAACTCTGCCACATTTTCTTTGAAAGCTTGTTCTTTGAGTGCAAATGAAGGCATCAAAGGCAAGAATCAAGCATGTGTATTGTAATTAGGCTGAAAGTGCTACACTCACTCACCTGTGTTTAAGGCCAAACCTATTTAGTGTAGGGACACGCATCTAGTTCCTGGATGAGCGGACTCAGTTATGTTCTCTCTCTCTCTCTCTCTCTCTCTCTCTCTCTCTCTCTCTCTCTCTCTCTCTGGCATGAGAAAACGTACGTTTACATTGCCAAAGCAATGTACCGTACTGTCACTGTACTGTACTGTCACACCCGAAATCATCAAACAGTTAAAATGTGTGTGTGTGTGTGTGTTAGGCTGCGCAACAGTGACACTTGGTTGTGAAAACAAACAAAACGCTATTTTCGTGCTCGGACACAGCCAGCCAGGCAGCCAGCCACCCACCCACAGACACACAAAGCTGCGGTGGTTGCACCACTTAGAAATGTGCATTTTCTGTCAGAGATAGTTAGCATATTATAGGAGACGTTAGCTTTTTACTTTTGAAAGTTGACAGCAGTATTTAAATATGTTTGCATTCACTTAGTATATACTACATTCTACAGTTAGTTGCTCTGTTTATAAAACCGTACCGAGGCCGTTTGTTGTAAACAGTGTACTGTATAAACAGTATAATCTCTCTCTCTCTCTCTCTCTCTCTCTCTCTCCCCCCTCCTGTCTCATTTGTTTGTATCATCACTTACAATCTCACATGTTTATCCTGTATGAGTTCTCTGGATAACATTTGTATCCCGATCGGAAAAAGTATTTGCATAACATTTGTAGTAGCTAATTGGCTGTTCTTGGTTACATAACCAATCTATCTTTTACAATCGTTTATAAAAACATGAATTCCCTTGCAGGGGCAGAAGACCAAACTATTCAAGCGTTATAGAACTTTTCAAATTAGGGAGCGGCCTATGTAAGCGACTGCGGCAACCACAATTTTTCAGAAATTGCGACTTCTAGTTATTATTATTTACATTTTTCTCTTTAAATGTTTATCCCACAATTTTGCAACCCATTTTTTTCACCCAGTTTCAATTATCTAATGTAATCCTGGGCACTACACTCTCATGCTGCCTTCTATGCATGAGGAGTCCAAGCTTCTTCTTTTCACCTGACAGGGGGGAGTTTCCCTGGCCGGACGTAGCGCATGGAAGGAACAGGTTATTCCTTTCATCAGGCGCCCCGGCTGGCCAGGGGGAGGTAGTTTAGAGACCAGGATTACTGCATGTGTTTTTGTGAGAGTACCTACCGACTGTGCCACCGTGCCACCATTATTTACATTTTAAATGGGGGTGGGTTCATAATTTTTTGCTCTCCATAATTTACTCATCGAAGACTACATTTACCCACATTTGACCATACTGAGTTCTTAACCATTGGCGAATGTCAGTCAACTGTCATGACAAGAAAACAACTAACAAAATAATAATTAGCGTCCCTAATGTGTACTGCTTGTTGAAACGTTAGTTCAAGACACATACGTGCAGATCGACTAAAACAGGAGGAAGGCGTCGGGGGAGATGGGAACACGATACCGGAAGAAATGATTGGGAGATGTCGTTACACCAGCTTCATCAGCCTCACCTTCATTATTCCTACGCCTCCACGCTTGAAGTGAGGCACTAACTAATCATTTGCCCCAGCCACGCAAAACAATTACTTCCTTAATTGGCGACAGCAATTTTGGTATGGAGGACACCTTGTCCCAAATGGAGTAATTAACAAGCGCACTCCATCTATCAATCTATCGCTCTGTCCTTTCCGTACGGTTTAATTAGTTAACAGATACAAGGGAAATTCAATCTCGCCAGTTGTTCAATATGATGCCATGACTGGCAATATTGTTGACATGTCTATTCTCAGTTGATTATGAAGTGCTATGAGGAGGCTAAATATTGTAACTGTTTCACTGGAACCAAGCATTAAGTCATTTTTCTGTGACAGTGATTCTCATCCTGTGGGCTAGGGAGGATATTGCAAGTTGGCCTACAAATAATTGGCAAACATTTATGATATAGACATCACACCCGTGTGAAGTGAGGCGTGAAGTGAGATATTGCATTTTGACCTTCAGGCAGTTCCACTTGTCAACCAGAAGTGGTCCTGCATGCACATGCATATAATCCTTGATTTGAATTCAAATTCATGAGGTTATTGTGCCAAAATACATTTAATAATACACAATGCAATGTAGACTTGTACAGGTTAAGGGCACTATTATCGTATCAGGATTCCCACACATTTTTACCAATGACTTTCCAAAACCTTTCCAGAATATTTAACCCAATTTCCAGACCTACAGTATATAACAATCATTCAGTGCAATTATGAACCTCTTACTCCTTGTGTGCAATGCCCAAAGACGGGCAGTGTAGCAACACATTGGCCATTATACTTTGACGAAATTTCTTCCATCATTGCCGGAAATTCTTCAAAAGTTGCCTCCAGACACTACTACCCAGAACACACAATGAGAATGAAAATGAGTCTGGAATCTGGATCTAGGACAAATCTGAGGGTCTCAGCAGAGGCCTATAATCTACGTATGCAAATCCTGCGCTAAAGTGCTTCCCCATTAGTGTGGAACAAAGTAAGACAATCAAAAGATTTATCGGAAGAAGGATATTCGCGAATGTTCACATGAAAGAGTCTTCTGTGTCAGTGAGAGTCATCTGCAGCTGTTTGAGAGTGAGAGCCGAGGGAGAACCCCAAGAGGATTTCATTGTCCCAAGAGGACAGGAAATTAGATGCTTATGATTGGAGGTAATTAGGTTAGTATGGATCCTGAGTGGCACAAATCTATGGAAGCGGTTTTTGGTTAGGAAGAAAAACATTTGCCTGGCGTTCAACCTTATGTGTAACTTCTGGACTGTTGCTGCAGTGGCCTTGATCTGTGATGGTGTGGAGCGATTAACAGGCTAATGAGAGCCCTCATCGTCACACATCCTAATGTTGTTTTCCTGTCGAGCATCACAGCATGTGACAAAGTATAGCAGCCCAGTTAAGTGGTGTCTTAGTTACACAGAAACCAAGGTGTGCTCTTTGTGGTTCCTTATTTTGAAGCAAGTCACTTAACTGTAAAGGCAATAGGCATACAATTGGCACATGTTTTAAATTCACTGACTTTGCCTTTAACTAACTCAGGGCAACATAGATAGGAGAATACTGTACATTCCATCCATAATACCCAATATTACCCCATACATCAAACAATCAATGGGCGTCACGCCCTTAGATTTAAAGATTGTGAAATTAATTCAATCACTGAGTTGAATGGTTAAACTACAAAAGTTGTGCCCTGTAGAGGGCAAATATGTTATTAGGCATGTCCTAATAATAATTCAGTCAGACAACTCACGAATAGATTGACCAATATTTATTGCAAGAATGAGTAACAAGTGTGCATATGATATTTGACTTGGCGTTCGGCTCTGCTGGATTTCTCCCTGCTCGGCACGATTAAGCAACATAAAACATAAAGAGTAGGGAGATAGATATACAATAACCCCCCCATGGGGCGCATAAATAGCAGAGCCCACCGGTGGTGCTGGGGTGGTGTTGGGAGAAAACATCACATACAACCGGGAACCATGAGCAGAGGAAGGCAGGAAGGGCATGGAGTCTAGTGAGCTTAAGTAGCCTGCCCGATTGGTCAGCTGACTGCCGCATCGGCGAATGACGTGTGAGACTTGCACACACTTATACGCCCACATAGTAATGCAGCCTGTTAACCCCTTGAGTATAGTATGTGCCCTTGAGCATGGCATGAACCCCCTTGAGGTTGCCTCGCAAGCTTCGTATTATTAATACTTACTCTATGACACTGTACTTCAAGTTAACCTTTCTTTCTTTCTTTTTACTTACTTACTTACTTACTTATCTGGTGTGTGTGTGTGTGTGTCTCTCGATCTCTTTCTCCAAGAAACATAGGCAGACATGTAGTTATACTACAAAATGCGTTTTCTATTGCACCATATCCATTTCAAACAGGACAAACTGCCAAACATGAGACATAAGTGCATTCATGTGGTGTCAGATTATCAGACATATGGCCTACATGAGGTTTCCACCAGTACGAGCCACTTGAACACTAATATTACAGTATAGGCCTATCGCATAATCGATACAATTGTACATGTGGGTGGATGCAAGACGAATTGGCATAGTTGCGACGTAATGAAAAACCTGTTAACCTGTTGTGGTTTTCTGTCTCCTCTCAGCACCCCAAACAGCCCTGTAGGCAGTGGTGGAAAAAGTACTCGCATGTTTTGCTAAAGTACAAGTATCAATAATGCAATGTAGAACTACTCCAGAATTCCAGTCCAGAATTTTAATGTACTTGAGTGAAAGTACAAAAGTAGTGCCATCAAAATGTACTTGAGTACCAAAAGTACAAAAGTTATGCAGAATGTCCCATTTCAAAATGTATAAAAATCCTTTGAAAATAGCAGATCTATAAGCTCACAATGTCTCGCATCGCGGCACATTGTGAGCTTGTAGATCGTCAATTTTCTAATGGACACAATGTGTATAGGGCTGAAGTTGTTAATGTATGTTTTGTAATAATAATAATCAAAATCTACAAAGTAACTAGTAACTAAAGTTTTCAAATAACTGTAAAAGTAAATGTGACATACTCATGTAACGTACAAATACCTCAACATTTTACTTAAGTACAGTACTTGGTAGTAAATGTACTTAGTTACTTTCCACCACTGCCTGTAGGACCGGTAGTGGTACTGGCTATACTCTCTTTCTTGGAGAAAAGCACATGAACTTGAATCTCCTGGGGGAGTTCATTGAGTGTTTAACTAACAGACACACAAAGCTGTGCATAAGAGGGGCTAGAGCCCCTAAAAACATTGATACAAATCATACCCGTGTGAAGTGAGGGGTGCTCTTATCATCATACATCATCTCATTCTAGCCAATCACAATTTGCATCTTCACTTTTCCGCCCTCACTTTTTGAGGGGTGCTAGCCCCTACTAAATTCAGCTAGAATTGTAGATTTCGTCTTACACCAACATTGAATTCCCATTGATAATGGATCATTTTGAATGGAGAATCTTACGTCATGATGATGTACGATGATGAGCTCTCATCATCGTACATCATCATAGTGTGATTTTATCCTTTATACAGACTTTGCTCAGCCAATCAAATCATCGCTATGGGGTGCTCAGCCAATCATAGCATCGATATGGGGTGCACACAAACACACAAAGCTGGGCATAGGAGGGGATGGCGCCCCTCAAAAAGATTTGGATATAGCATTACACAGAAATACTGGAATTATTGTTTGTATAGATTATTAGTAAGATGTGTCATAAATGTTGCATGAATTATAAGAGAGCAATGGGAAATGCTGTATAGATGGCAAGTTCCAGTACTGGGATACTTCATTGTCAAGGTATACATAGGCAATCCTTTTTTATTTTTATTTTTTCCAACATCAGGCTGTCCACATGTCAACTAACAGAAAGAGACCAATAAAGCAGTGGTTCCCTTAAGAGAGTTCCGGGGGGTCCCCAGATAAATGATAGTTGGGAACCAAATAGAAGGTCTGTAATGTAACTCAGGGAGTGTACACATGGAACCAAATGGTCCGATTTGGTTAAATTTCTACACGCTCACAGTTAAATTAGCTTTGATTTTACAATGTAAATTGGGGTCCCAGAGATAGAAATCTCATTTATCTTTTCAAATGGCGGGCAAATAAGTGTTAATTTGTGGGGTCCTGATCTTTTTGTGTTCTGTGGCTCAAAGTGCTTCCAATTACAAACAAAAGACAACATAACACTGGGGGATTTATTTTGGGGGGGGGAGTCTGTGGGAGTCTGGAACATCACACAGACTCCAAAAGCATTCATCCACAAAGGTGCTTGTTTGCGTGTGTTCTAGTATGTTCTATATGTCTTGTTGTGAACGCAACCACTCACCTGCCCCCGCCCCCCAACAACGTCTCTGAGGTTAGCGGCTAGAGTGAGCCGTTTGCTGCTCATCATGGGCCTCAGTATAACGCTCCTCATCTCCCACTGATCCAAGTAATGACAGTATTCAGATTAGTCTTTAGCAATGTAGCGTCTTCCTCGTATTGTTTTTTTCTTTCTTTTTCAATTTGACTGGTATAGTCTTTAGTGATGGCAAAGAGTATTATTGTTAAACAAATTCCATTAACCTATCAAAACCAGCTCCCTCCCGCAAAACGTAGTATATTGTCAGAAACCATTGAAGTATGAACTGTATATGGGTTATTCTATGTGGTCTTTTCGGCTGTTATGGCATTTGCATTTTGGTGTAACAAAATCAGTCATACTTTTCTGTTTTTCGTCTACTTTTAATTATTAAATTGGTACCAAAGTTGCAAATGACTCTGCATCACACCAGTAGAACTGTGTTAAAGATGGCTTCATCTAACATGTTGGGCACCCTTTTTTCTCAGCTTGGGTAAAATGTTCTCACACAATCATGTCTGTCATTTACAAGTCATTTCTGGAGGTGTTGTCTTCCGAACAGAAAAATGAAGCTACTGCAGAAATTTGAATTATATTATCAACAGGGGAATACCCTTGTATGTGCTGTATGTACTGTATACATATATACATATACATGTAAGTAGGACCCCCCCCTCCAAAAAAGAAAAGAAAAGAAGAAATTGTATGTGACTACTGTATCTGTGCCAAATCTAGCAAACCACTGCACCGATCTAATTATATTTCGTGTGAATGCTGCCAGCAGGCAAAGGAAGTTAATCCCTGAATATTTTTCGAATCAGTTTACTACGACTCTCATATTTGTGAATTTATCTTCTCTGAGCCACTGTTCCTCCAGGCTATGGCCAGTCAGTCAGTCTGGAGCCGTATTCTTTGCCAGTACATTATGATTTTGTCGACTGAAACTATGACGAAAAATGTTTGTCGACTACCTTTTTTCACTGGCGAAAACTAAGTAAAAACTAAACAAAAACTATGATGACTAAAACTATGACTAAATATATTAACAGTTTCCGTCAACAAATAAAAACTAGACTAAAGTATTAGGGAGGGGGAGGGACTAGTCGAGAAGAGATCCAGAAGAACTAAAAGACAACTAATTTTATGTTTGGTTGCACGGTAGCCGATCTACAAGCTCACAATGTGTCACAGCGCAACATGTTGTGAGCTTGTAGATCAGCTATTTTCAGCATGGAACCAAGTGTAAAATCTGCCATTACGACGCCATCAAGGCCCACCAAAATATTCGTTTCAACTAGATTTAGTCGACTAAAATCTTATATTTAGTTAGATGACTACAACTAGAGTACTAGACTAACATAAAATATTTTTTTATTCAAAAGACTGACTAAAACTAAATATAGATTTGCTGTCAAAATCAACACTTTACATTTGGGGAGGAGAGGCTCATAATCATGACACCATGATGTTCATGTTGACTAATACACTCAAGCTGTCTCTAATTTAGGACTTTTGTCGACCACTGAGTTAATCTCTTAAATGTATCATTTTGACCTTTTAATACTGTCTGGAAGGGCTGCATGTGAAAGGCTGACCTTTTTTGCATACTCTCTTCCAGCATCACATACGTCTTGTGCTGACAAATGACAAAATGTAGTTTTTAGGCAGCTGCAATGGTATTTATTTATATTGATCCATTTTCCTTGATGATTCATCCTTCACTCGTGTATTAAGTTTGGGTCCAAATAAATACATTAGTTGAGATCCCACCCGCATTTCTATTGCCAGTTGCAAACTGTACAGATTAGTAATGTCGGTATTCAATGTGCTTTCTATTTGCTATGAAGAGAATAAAGGTTCAAGTTCAAGGCTTTCTTGTGTTGTCATGTGCACATACAGCAATGACAACGCTGCAGGCAGTGACATTCTCGTAGCCTGCTCAACACAAACAAGAGTTTATTCGCTGCTGCAGCGATTGTGGATATCAGTAAATAAACACTTTGAAATAATTTCCATTCACAACAAACTTCCACGGACAAGGTCTACAAGATCAAAAGAGTCACATAAGCTGTTTTCCTGTAACCGTGCTTCTGCGTGCTCGTGTCTGCATCTACCCAATTAGAGTACTGACGCTTGGATGTAAAGTTAATCCACCCTACCTAGTAGGGTGGATAGGGATATATAGGGATGAACAGGGAGCCAGGAGGCGAGTACTGCGGAGTCGGGACAGCCACAATTCCTAGAGCGCATTTTGCATCAGTCAGCGAGAGTGGCGGAGCACGATAGAATTAACTTTTTCGAACTTCAAATAATTTGCTTCCTGAGTTTTCGGAGATTTGAGGTCCTGCTGCTTTGCCTGAATCACATGCGGTGTCACAATGCGCTCCTGCCAGTCCCAGCCATGTCCTTTCCTTCAACTCCCCGGACCTGCCATCCTCCAGCCTTCCACCAGATGTCCTCAGACCTTCCCTCCTATCCTTGCAGCGGCTGTAACTGAGAGGTAGAGAAGGCCGTCTGGGAATCGGAAGGTCATAGTTGTCTCACGCAGTCTACTGTACTTGTCCAAGTGTCCAAGACCCTTATAACCTAAGTGCTCCCCAGGCGCTGTTAAAAATAGTCACCCGTTGCATACTGTAGGTAGTTAGGATGGGTAAATGCTGAGGATTAATTTCAGGTGTGTGCGAAATGTTCTTGACAAATGTACTGACCGTCCCCCACACACACACCTCACCTGTTCCCGTTTCTGCGGTCACCTGAGCTTCCCCACCTGCACGACACGTCGTTCCCTAATTTAGCCCTCACTACACCCGTTCACCTCCTTGGTTTCCTGGCAGACCTTCAAGTGTTCTTACCTGTAGTGTTTCATGTCTTGGCTCTTTAGCATCTGTATGTATTCTCTGTTTTACTGGTTGACCTTTTGACAAATGTTTAGAATCTTGCCTGCAGCTCCTTGTCGATTTATTCGCCTGGTGTTGACCCTTGCCTGCCTCACTGTCCTTGCACTTCATTTTGAGCATTAAATAACCGAACTGCACCTGATTTTCCCCTGTGTTCCTTTTGCCTGCTGGCCTGGCATACGAGTCCTGAAAAATGGCAAGAATACAGCATGTTGCAAAAACAATGTTTGCGTGTCATAACAAAACCTTATTAACCCTAGAACACTAAACATATTTTTGTTACACCATCACTAAACAAGGGTATATTTTACCCAATATAAAATATTCCATATAAAATATTTCTCATCAAAATAACAGTAATACATGGCAACTTGAGGTACTCTTCTTGAGGTAAACAACTAAACATGCATATTCTTTTTTAAATATTCCTAAAAAAAATAAGTCCACAAATTTCTAAGACAGAGTCAGAATGGTCCAGTGAGGAAAAAATAGAAAAAAATAAAAAGTCCATTGTAGTTGTATTAGATTTTTCTCTAAACACGGGTGAAAATCACCCGAACACCTGCCTGTAGAAAAAAACAGGGATGTGGGCAGGGAAACAAACCTACCTTCTATGATGTCATTGAGCATCATGAAGGTACTGAAAGACCCACCCACCTCAGACATCAGCAACATTATGAAAATTGCAAAAAATATAATTGTCTGGGTGAAAAACACCCATGTTTAGTGTTCTAGGGTTAAGTGTGTTAACAAAGATGTCACCTGACATTTGCAAGCTTACTAAAGCTAAGAAACTGCATTGGGCAACAAAATTATATTAACAAATGAGGCAAACGGGCCAAACTTCATGGGACCGTGACCGTGAATACAGATTCCATAGCCCATGGCAAACATACAAATAAACAGCGTAAATTTAGGAAAAGTGAATAATGAGCTCCTTCACTGCCTGCAAATGGCAATGGTCAATGCCCATGTGTAATCTTTCAGGATAGACTAAATCTCTTCATTATATTGTAGGACGGTACGATAACTTCTTTCTCCATTTGAATAAAACATATTTTATTCAAGCCCGATGATGTTCTTTCTTCTATCAATTTGCAACAGGGTATGCAAATGAATTGTTAAACGCCTTGCGCACGTCTGCGAAAGCCACACCGACCCTCTTCATATAACCATTCTACCAAATGTACCAGCTCGATGGGACATTATACTGTAATTCACAAGACTGTTTGAGGAAGGGAACAAGACATTGTAAACTTTAAGCACTTGATCACCATTGCTTTAATGCATGAACCTCTTTTATTGTCAGTGGAGGGAGCATCACGTATATCTGTACACCGTGGTATAAAGTAACTAAGTACATTTACTTAAGTACTGTACTTAAGTGAAATGTTGAGGTATTTGTACTTAATTTGAGTATTTCCAATTTTCAGTATTTTTACTTCTACTCCACCACTCAGAGGCAAATATTGTCCTTTTACTCCACTATACATTTATTTGAAAGGTTGAGTTATTGGTTACTTTGTAGATTTTGATTAGTATTACAAAACATCCATTAACCACTTGGGCACCATGCATTTGAAAATAGCTGATCTACAAGCTCACAATGTGTCATGATGCGACGCATTGTGAGCTTGTAGATCTACAAGTACATTTTGAATTCCGGACTTTTACTTGTAACGGAGTAGTTCCACATTGCAGTATTGATACTTTTACTTAAGTAAAACAATTGAGTCCTTTTTTCCCTCTCAGGCAAGGTGAACACTGCACGTTAAAGGCACAACTGCATTGGTGTTGTTTATTAGGAAAGACTAGGAGAGTTGCCTATACAGTATGAATGCAGTACAGTGCAAAGTTAGACATTTCTTAAATTAAAATTAAGCAATCTGGCAAAGGAACTTTAATTGGAGGCTACATTTTGAGTAATTGTATACGCAGAATGATTACACTATGTGAATAATGATGTATGACTCTCGAGCCTCTTTGCAAACTGGCAAATTATTGTGCACTCCCTTTTTTCTTCCCCCTAGACTGTGCGCTTATTCTTGCTGACGTTGACTTATTTTTTCCTTCGCCGTCTGTGCATCGTGCCGTTGACTGTATATTGTTTGAACCGTCAAGGAGACACACAACACGATGCCTGCGTGTTGTTGTGCGGGAGTGGCACGTTCCCTCTACATTCAGCGAAATGTCTAGAGCATTTCTTTCCTTTGTCTGTGAGGTGAGTGTTTTCCTGTGAACAAGGTCGGCACTCTGCTCAAAGTGTGCACGCGCTGTTTTCTTTTACTTTTTTTCTTTTTCTTTCTTTTTTCTGACTCTGCGATATGGAGAGGAGGGAGGAGGGAGGAGGCTGCCAGTAGAAGTTCTGTGCTTGATGTGTGTACAGTAGAGTTGAAGTAAATTTGAAATTCAAATTCATCCCTTAGCTGTCTGTAACTCATCAGTCACCAAAAAATACTGGACCCCCACAAGCACACACACACACACACACACACACACACACACGCACACACCATCATTCCACCTGAATTCAGCTTTCCCAGAAAGCTGTCGTCTTCACACAGCCGTCTGATTTGGATTTATTCACGCGGCTGTGTCAGCCTCTTCACCTCCCATTTCCATGTCAGGATGGTTTATGGGCGCGAATGAAGAGGTCCTCTCCTCGCGCAACGCTCGTGTCAATGTGGTTGTGGAGGGTGATCTGTACTCGTCAGCATTGAGCTCCTCTATTATCATGCAGCATCAATACAGTGATACCCAGGAGGCCGCAAACTTTGTCCAATGAATGAATCATTTCATTTATGGACTCGGGCACCTCCACAGGTCCCGTAATTGCATGTCACAATATGTATATGGCTCTCATATATAAAAATTGCCTTTGGCAACAGGTAGCGAGAAAGATCTACATCCTTCCTTCAAATTTCCTCGCTGGGAAATATGGCGGTTTATGTCCCCATTACAGCGGCTGAACCATCGCTGTGTCAAGGCGCGGCCGTACTTTATCGAGGGCATTGCGGGGGAGAGATTACAGTCATCTATATGCATTTAGAATGTTGTTAGCACCTCTGCCATGTCGGGCGTATAAGCCCAGCGGCTCATGTCAAGGGTGTGCATTTGAATGTACATGATGTGGGTGTGTGTAGGCGGGTCTAACCGGAGGTTAGGTGTATTTGTGCTTGTGTACTGTACTGTACATCTATATTATGTTGGACTGGTGAAGGGCTACAGGTTTCCTACTGTCTGGAGACTTTTGTTTTCCTTTTTGTTGTTTTTTTATTGAAAACATGTCAACATATTGTGTGTCTTGTTTCAGAGACACATATCGACTGCATTTCTTTGACAGGTTAGAAGTCTGACCCACAGCTACGTTCACCTGTCTGTCTGTCACCAGTCAAGGATCCGGAGATGTAACAGCGCACTGTACTGCAGTGTTGCTTACATTACCACTTGAACCCTATATCGTTGCTATCTCCACATTCTGACTTTGTGTTTTTTTTGTAAATGAATGCCCTACTAGATCATACTACAGTGTCACACGTAAGCATCAAAAGTAGCAGATCTACACGCTCGAAGCATGGTGCAGAGCAGCGTGTTTTGAGCTTGTGGATCTGCTTCTTTTGAATTTGAATCCTGAAAACAATACTGGACAGTGGTTTCCGTTGGTTTGCAACGACAGTCGGTGACAGATACGATAATTATTGTTGACCATGGTCCCCCAGGGGTCTAGGCCTGGTCCACTCCTTTTTTAAGTACTTTTCTAGTACAAAATCTCTTCGCCAAACATAATCTATCTGCAGTCGATCTACTTGCTCACATCACATTGCAGAGAGACACATTTTCTGTAGATGTTTGTCTATTAAATGCTGAGAATATCGACAGGAGGGTTAATGTGGTTAAAAAGATCGCAGTCAGAAGTAAGTTCCATATAAACACGTACTGTGTGCAATTTGTGATAAGTTAAACCAACCAGATCTAAACCAACACATGCTGATGTCTGGTGATTGATATTCATCATATAAAGGATTCTCCACCAAATATACTGTATATTTGACTAAAGCATTAGCCATAATCTGGATGACCATCTCTAAGGCTGTAGCAATTACAAACCTCTTACTGTATTTGTGATTATCGCAAATTGCAATGCATGCAAGTTTTATAAAATAATATGCATATTTGAAGGAGTTGAAGTCTGTCAATTTTCATGATACATTTTCGCGTTGCTCCAAATAAATCGAAAGAATGCTGAAATCTGGGGGCAATGTTTATGTAGAAACGTCCACAGTGGTGAATGGCAGCTGGGTGCCATTTAGAGAGAATGTTCATCATGTCCAGGTTGTTATCAGCAAGCAGACACATATTGATTGGTGCCACATGCCCCCCTCACCCCCACCCCCCCACCCCTACCCAGCCAATGAGATGAGCACTTTGGCTCTTCCTTTCCTGGAGTAGCAATTTATCTAATACCTGTCATTCATGTCAATAGTTAAATGCATTTTATTTGTGCCCTGAATGCAATTTTATTTATTTATTTTCTTCAATGCAGCTACTCGTCATCCACCTTTATCTGAGTCTGCCATTTCCCTGCCAGCATCTTTCTGCAGTGGGAAAGAAAATGGAAACGGCATTAGAATATGATTGATGAATAGAGAAAGGATGCACAAATCAATGGCTTTGCAGGCCCTTTTATAGACATGAATGATTCAAGATGAATCCCTGTAATGACTACAATGTTGATCCAGTGATTCAAGACATTGTCTTTGTTCCTGGCGAGTTACGAGCCCCCCTGCCATGTGAGCCTGACATACAGCGACACGGCAGCGCAACACATGGAAGCAAAACAAACAAGATTGGGTCTAATACCAGCATGGCTTCCCTGTGCATCTCTGACCTCATGTTGAGGATGTCGTATTGATGCTGTCAGTCACGGCCAAATATGTAGGTACGGTACGTGGGCCTATGAATTCACAAAATATGAAAGCTATAAAAAGATAAGATTTGGAAAAAAAGAATTGGGCAGTCAGAGAGACGGACCAACAAACTGAAGAAGACATGCTGTAAACAAGCTCCCTAAAACATAATGACATTGTGGTCCAGACCATTGTGGTTAATCGCTTTTAAACCCTTTGGCTTTACTTCAGTGACTTTGGTCCCTCAGTGGTCCGTATTTGGTCCACATACTCCTCTTACACCAGTTCTCTGAGCCGAAAATAGCCAATCTACAAGCTCACAACGCATCGCATGCGAGCTTGTAGATCAGCAGTTTTTGCAGAATGTCCGTCTATTATTAAGACACGTGCAGAATATTGATCACTATATGGTTACCTTACCAGAAAGGCTTGGATGCTTACGAGCACAGGTCATGATTGGAAAATCAACCCCAAAAGTGATCCTCTTGGCAAACCTCAGCCACATCTCCATTTCCCTTCCTTCAGAGTGTGAGCGCTGAAGAGGGCTGAATGGAGGACACACACACAGAGATGCTACAGCATATTCATTCATTATTTGGGCTTTGCTTGACGTTCCAACCGTTTCAGGCATTTCTGTAACTTGCTGGAAACTGTTGGACCGATTCATACTCACATATTTTAGAGCCGAATAAAAGTCGGTTTGGCGCTGTAGAGCCTACAATGTGACGTCATTTGAGGTTCGGGGGGGCGGGTACCGTCCTAAAGTCAGCTACTGCTACTGAAAATGTCTGACGAGTATGAATCAGCCCTTACAGTATCTCTGGTCTACTTCTATTTTTCTCCTGGATAGTTCTTCTGGTATACCTCGATCGTGCCAGGTCTACTTTTAGTATTTTGTGCAGCAGACTTGAGGAATCTCTTGGAACGTGACTTAAAACCGAACCTCCTTAGTACCTCTTGGCCGACTTACGAATGCGTTTAATAACCATTCATTACCTGTCTGTAACTGTTTTAGCTAATTCGGTTTGTTGATTTGCACGGTGTATTTCCCACGGTAACTATTTTAACTATGTTCTATCTTTAACTATCTTTATTTATTTGTAGCTCTGTATGTCAACAGAGCAATCTCAGCATCAACAATGTTGAATGATCCTTCAGACAATCTTAAATAGTTGAATGAATGCATGAATTAATTAATGAATGCACACACGCACAATTCTCAACTCCACTTCAAAAAAAAGACGTGAGGACAGAACACAGTTACCCTGACATGGACATTGGACAAACACTATAAGTGAATGGGTACTGTAGTTTATTTGAAAGGCTTCGGTGAACAAGTAGGGATGTCCTTTTCCTCATTTTCTTTAAAGCCATTTGAAAGGATAAACTGTGCCTTTTAAGCAAGACAAACGCATTTTAACAATAGTGTCTCTTTGCAGAGTATTTTCCTCTGCCAACATCCCCATCTATGATATTATAAATGGACTGCTGGAATTGCATACTTTCTACGCTCACAAATATTTGTTTGAATTTCTACACCCAGATAACCACGTAGTACAGTATTACATTTATGACTGCTAAAATTCCTGAACCAGCTTACTGTACCTTTATCCCTACAGTATGAAGCTGGATTTCATCATATTGACTTTAAAGAATGTTTGATGCCGTGTCAGTGAAGTACCTCTGGGCTTTCTGAGTTACGTTAATGGTACTGTAATTGAGCGCCTGGCCTATGCACAGCTTTGCGTGTCTGTATGAGCACGGAATGTGCTCAGCTGATTGGCTGAGCACGGAATGTGATGCTACTGGCATAACTATAGGCAGGATCGCAGTTCACAATGCCAAAACCATATTGGTAATCCAAACGTATATACACCATAGGATTTGTTTCCTTCTCATCCCTGTCAAATAATCGCAACTTTTTAATGAAGATTGTTTGAAATTTACATTTAATAGCTACCGTTCCTGCAACATCAGCTTCCCAGAAACCACCACTGCAGCGTCTGCTCACACATTATTCATCATAACATTTACTTCGCATTGATGTTGCACTTATTACATTCTCCTTATCGAGGGGGAAAGGAATCAATTCCATTGTAAATGTTTCTCGCGCCCATCAGTGGGTTTCCAGTTCTGTAACGACATTTGCAAATCAACATTTGTCATCACTATAACTCAACGTGAGCCACCCCCTCTGTGTTCTTAGCGTCCCGCTCTCTTGCAGTTCTCATTTGCTTCATGTCTTCTGTCATCACAGGCCAGAGGCTCCCTTCCCCCTGAGCCCCCCTCTCCCATGTCCCTCGCCAAAAATTGCAGCTTTACAAGCTCTCAAAGGGTTTGCGATGGAACGAGTTGTGAGTTTGAGGATCGGCGATTGAACAACACGTTATAAATCAGGCTTCAGGCTGCCCGGTCAATACCTAGAGTAGACACTCGCCAGCCCAGAACACACAGTGGCATAAATCAATGCTACATGTAAAGGTATGTGCTCCCAACAACTTGGCCCCTCCTCCGTTGTGCCATGGAGGATGCACCATGCATGGCTGAGTTATGTTTTGGACTGGGACAGCCCTGAAGGAAGCCACTGGCTTCACATTACATGAGTCTCAGTGCCACTCTCGTGTGGTACGCTTCTCTCTCACGCACGCACGCGCGTACACACACGCGCACACACACATCAGAGCCCGCCACATCAGAGACTCTCCACGAGGCCAAACAAGACTCAGTCCTGAGACGATCCTGAGATGTTTTAGGTTAAGATCCATTTCCAAGGCTTCGGATTTATGCACCCGTTAACAGCAATGACATGGCCAGCATGAATCTGAATGAATACCAGTCAAGGAATAACATTCAGGAGTGTTAAGTATTAAGTAGGTGCCAAACATAAGGAAGTTTAAAACTACTTTGATTGTCACTCATTTACATTTACAGACTCTGGATGTTTTGTGTTTGCGTCCGCTGTAGCTTGTGTGACATATCCCACTCTCTCTGCAGCCACAGCATGTAGAAAGTCAGGGAGTGGAGAAAAGGCACTTGCTGTTAATGAAAAAAGCAGTGAAGCAGGCTAAATGAATAGCAGTGGATTCCAAGGCTACTTTTGATTGCATTTTCAGGAAAGAATGTACCATGGCCCTCCCAGTGTCTTTCCCAAATGCTCATTTGCATTAGATGCACTTCACCAGAGCTTCTTTCCAGAATGCAGATTAACGCCAAGACAAAAGAGACAGAAGAGAGCTGTTATGCTGCCCTGGCGAGCAAGCACATTTTAAAAAATATATTTTTTTTTCTTTTTTCTCCTCACTCTTTTTGTAAGGGTGCTCTTTTCCCCCTCCAAAGTCACTATTGGTCTTTTCATTCTGCCATAACACTGAAAGGCTTCATTTCTAACTGTCAACATGTAATGCCCAGGATTTGACCCTGCAGTCCTCCCACATAGAAAGCTAACCGTGATATCCAAAGGGTCGTCCCACCTTGGCCATTAGTCATAACGTGTTGCAGGCTAGGGCTACTCTGTCAGAGATAGGTGATTACTATTATAATCGATATTGTGACAGCATTGTTCATACAGTGCTGAGTGAAATACACCCACTTACTTCTTAATTTGTGTCTGAGTTTGTAATTATCTGCTGACGATATAATTAATCTATAAGTGAGGCTCTCCAGAAGCCCATGGTGTGATTGAATGTTGATTTTGACAACTAATTTTGAATTTAGTTTCTTGAATAGTTTTCATTTAGTTTTAGTCACTTGGAATGTTGTAGTGTTAGTCTAGTTTTAGTCAACTAAATATCATAAGATTTTAGTAGACTAAATCTAGTTGATTTAGTTGACTAAAATGTATTTTGGTGGGCCTTGATGCCGTATGAATGGCTGGGGGGGGGGGGAGCGAGCTTCGCACCAGATCAGTCTCTATCCTTTTAATACTCTATGACTTCTCCACTGAACTGCAATGGCCACGTCTCAATATTTGCCATTGACAATGAACGGAGAAATTACGTCAGAATTCCGCTAAATGTAAATGAAACATCAAAACATTAAACGTCATTGATATTGAAGGGAAAATATCCGTCATATGTAAACGAGCAAATCAGCTAACCAATCACTGGCAACAGGCATTCTGATTTGCCATGAGATGATGCATGATGATGTATGATGATAAAGGTCATTACACACTGGCAAATTGGTGACGCGATATATTCGTGTGAATAATTCGCATTAAAAAAAAAAAAATTTGAAGTCAATGCAAGCTTCCACATCAGTGGCGAATGTGTGAAAATGCGACCGTTTTCGCTCTTTATTTGTTCGCTCTGGTGTCGTATTTTGCAGAGATTCGCAGGCGAACTGCAACATGCAATATTTCGCATTTTCAGATCGCTTATTCGCATCTCGTCGTTAATTCGCCAGTGTGTAATGACCTTAAGAGCTGATAATTCCGCTAAATATGACATAAATTAAACGTATTAAATTAAAATAATTATTAATTAAATTAAACATAAATTGTCGTACGATGACAAGAGCGCCCCTCATTTCACACAGGTGTGATTTAAAGAAAAAATAACACTTGTGTGAAGTGAGGGGCGCTAATATATTAAAGTCTAACTCATGTTGATTAGTTGATGTAATGTTGATGTAAAACAAACGGTGCCAACACAAACGCTGTTAACAATAAAGAGACAATATGACGTAATGAGGCACATTATGACATACATTTTCCCTTCATTGTCAATGGCGTTTACGAAACAAACATTGAACTGAAGACAAACATGTGTGGCACCCCTCAAAGAATATTACAAAACAAGAAAGCTAAGTTGAACGTCCTGAAACCGAACTGGAGAGGCACAGGTGAGCAGTATTGGCAATTAAGTTTACCTATTTGAGACTGAGTGCTTGAGTGCTTTGTTCACTCAACCGAGACTCTAGGAGACTATAGGGACCTATAAGAGTGTTTCTGCTGTTGAGCAAGAGAAGACACACAGAATAACACTGGGGATTATCGAAACGGAATAGGAATTACTGACTGATCATTTGATTGACACTAAGCGTTTAGTCTCTTTGGTACTGACCCTGCCTGGACAAGGATAGAGACAAAGTGGAAACCCTGGGGGTTGGAGCGCTACGCTAGGAAATTATACAACACGGACGAACGGACTAGTGAGTTTGGCATTCCTCTTCTGTCCATTTATACCCTCACCCCAGCCTTCTGTGTTTTCCCCCTAGGCCGACTACAACGTCCACGGACTACAAACACCGGCTCAGTGTTCATGAGCATTGCAGCCACAGCCCCCTGTTCCTCAATAACAGCCATGTTGTTTTGCACCTCAAAAGATACTGGCATGGTTGACATGACAAGTTCAAGTCACTTCCCACCAGGGGGGGGGGGGGGGGGGGGCTTAGCCCCCCTCCCCTCAAACCCATTGACTGACTTTCATTAGCCCCCGCTCTCAATAGCCAGCCCCTCCATAGTCCCCCCAGTCACAATTTTCTGGAGCCGTCGCTGCTTCCCACACTACCTCAACCGTTGGCACTCCTCATTTCTTATATATCTATATTATATGTTTTCTGAGGGGCGCTAGCTCCTTCTATGCCCAGCTTTGTGTTTATTTTTTACCCCATAGCGATGATTTGTTTGGCTTCCAATGATTTAATTGGCTGAGAACCCCATGTCAATGATTTGATTGGCTGAGCACCCCATAGTGATGATTTGATTGGCTGAGCAGTGTACACATTGAGGATAAAAAGCGAGGACAAGTGATTAGCCGGATTGGTATTGAGGATAAAAAGTGAGGAGGGGCCTGGGCCATGGCTCAATGGTCCAGGCACCTTGGCTGGTAATCCAGTCTGGCATCTCTCTCCCCATTTCTTGTCAGCCTACTGTCTGTCCTCAAAACAATATAAAATAAAGGCAAAAGCCACAAAAAAACATTAAAAATAAGAAAAGTGAGGAGGCCAATTATTGTGATTGGTCGGAAATGTGATGATCTATGAGCGCCCGTCACTTCACACGGGTGTGATTTTTATAGATGCAAATAGGATACAGTATATGGTTTGTCCACAAATGCTAAGCATGTTATGTAGACACCATGTTGTGATTTAGACAGATGCTAGTTTTGCTGTTATCTTAACTTTGTCGCAATTAACCAATAACTTTTGTCCACTAGAGTTTACTCTGATCTTGCACTTTGTAAGTCTCTCTGTATAAGAGCATCGCTGCTAAAAGCCTAACTTGTAATTGAAGCTCGAGACATTTTCCGCGCAATGAATTCCCAAGGAGGGCCGAAGTGGAAAATCATTAGCACCGGAGCATGTATTATTAACCAGTTACCGAATAATTGAAGGTTGATTTTCTGTCATCAATCCGCCATGAACTCACTAACCGTTTTGTGTTTACTTTCGGTAGTAAATGATGAAAAGTGAGTCGATACACACACTATGGCAGGATTGCTGTAACCAAACAGTAAATGGACATACATCTGGGGCTGTGTAACTATGGAATATCTGTCAATGGTCTCCACTATGCTTCACACATGGTTTATGGTTGCTTCAGAAGTTGCATAACAAAAACGCACGCACGCACATACATACATACATACATACATACATACATACATACATGCATACTTACTTCTGTCAAAGCCTACCCTTGACAGACAGCTGTGTGCTGCAAGTGGGCTGCTTTCACTTCCTGTTTGCTTGGTGCCTCATTATAACGAAAACAAGTGGCAGAAATCACTCAGATGGCAAGGCTATCTCCTCTCACAAGTGTCAGTACATAATGAGTCTTCCATGCAGTAAGTCCTATTATACATTGGCAGTTTGAAAATAGCCGATGTACAAGCTCACAACGCGTCGCAAGGTGACACTTTGTGAGCTTGTAGATTTGCTATAGTAACAGCAATGTGGTCACCTAAATCAGCAAGGTTCATCCTCCAGGGAGCAGGAAGGTGTACTGTACATGCAGCGCATAACATAGCAATTTTTGTTTCTTTCTTTCTTTCTTTCTTGCTGTGTGTTATTACACTACAGTGTGATGTAGATCCAATAAGTGGTGTTTCTGTTTGTGTAACGTTGGCTCTTTAGTTTCTCCTTTCCCTAAAGTCCCAGCATGGCCGCCATGCTTGGCAGAGTGTCCACAATGTGTCAGCATAGTGTTAGCATGAAGCGCCACAGCTATGCTTGGTCGGTGGGTTGGAGCGGGCCAACAATGACCCAAAGTTTTGTTTCAGCTGGTAGCCCGCCATGAAAGTGTGTGTGTGTGTGTGTGTGTGTGTGTGTGTGTGTGTGTGTGTGTGTGTGTGTGTGTGTGTGTGTGTGTGTGTGTGTGTGTGTGTGTGTGTGTGTGTGTGTGTGTGTGTGTGTGTGTGTGTGTGTGTGTGTGTGTGTGTGTGTGTGTGTGTGTGTGTGTGTGTGTGTGTGTGTGTGTGTGTGTGTGTGCGTGTGCGTGTGTGCGGAGGGCGGGCGGGAAAATGGGAATCGACAATTTGTTTGGCTCATTAACTACTGTCTGTATTCCACCAAACACAGCTCTGTCTGTATTGTGTGCGCATGTGTGAGTGTGTTGATGTGTGCGCTCGCGCATGTGTGCGCGACTGCGCGTGTGCCTACACGTGGTGTTGGGGCAATGAGATGTAAAGCAATCATTCCTCGCCGCACCATGGCATCATACAGTATTGATTTATGGCACTCCTCACCGTCGCATCGCCATATTCCTCTTCAAGGTTTCTGCCTCTTTCAATTATAGTTCCTGGTTTTATGGGGCTCATCAGCACAATAAATTAAATCATCCGTATTTTATGGTGAATCAATTAATTCTGGAAGAAAAACATTGTTATTAGTTTCTACCTTCAAAAGTATGGAATTGGGCTTGGCAAGTGAATTTAATTTAATTATATTTATTTAATCATGATTAACTTTTCCCCCCCTTTTTTTGCATTTCTGCTTTATTTTTGATAGTGACAGTGAGAGAGCGGAGCATGACATGTAGCACAGAGCTTCAGGTTGGACTCAAAGCACAGGCAGGAAGGACTAAAGCTAGATGTTTTCAACCTTTTTCATATCACAGCCCACTATATGTATTCGCCGTTGTGCCATTTGATGAGATTTGCCCGCTCAGACACAAGACTTGGAATATTTTGTTATCGTTGGATGAGATTTTGTCCACATTTCCACGCTGTATTGACATTGGTACCATAGGAGATGATGACAGGCAAACATTGATTGAATTATTTTACCTTCTTTAATTGTGCAGACCTCTTGTAAATTAAGTATTGCAGAAAGTTGAACTCTCAAAAGAGATAAAGATCTAAATTTATAAGGGTCCATTTGGCTACCAACTCACTCACCTGGAACCCTCTCAAGGACAACTGGTGGTCCCCGGACCATTGGTTGAAAACCACTGGACTAGAGTGTTTAGTCATGTGGTGTGCACATACAGTAGGTGAGCCACCGGGGAACACTGCTTATTAGTTATTTATTTATTCAAATTTCAGTTTTTGTATAAAGCAGACATGTTTGAAACCACAGATAGCAGATATACAAAGCCAGTAAGCTGTAATGGTTGGTAAGAAGAATAGCCCACGCCACACTATCAACAACACTGCAGGAGGGAGCCATCATGTCAGGAAGAGGTTGTCTTGCAGGGTTCATTCAAGTTTGATTATGCTTGAAATAAGGAGTTTTATGTTCTGGGATTCTGTTCTCAGTATCTGTGTTTTCCCTGAAGAAGACCTCCGAGGTCGAAACGTTGGATTCTTGTCAATAAATATACAGCATCGTGGCTACGAGTGTGCAGCCTTTTTCTTATTTTTACTCAGTGTCTGTTTTCCCTTACCTCATCTCATTGATGGTATTAACCACATGAACCCGAGCATCCCTATTTGTCAAAATAAGCCAACATTCTGCAACCTTTTGTTTCCACCAAAGAACAGAATTAAGAAAAAACATTGTTTGACGAAAGTGAAACAAAAGTTGTGTAGTTATGAGTCATCTTTTCAACTAAGAATTCTACTCCGTATGATCTTTAACCACCGTCAACATTGTATCCCTATTTTGGTTTTGACATTATTGGGGACATTGTCCAAATCTGTTAATCTTTTATTAATATAGCAGAAATAGTCGATCAACAAGCCCAGAGCAGTTGTTAGCTTGTGGTTCAGCTATTTCCGCTATGCGCCGTACAACGAAGTCCTAAGTGGTTCACTGTGAGGTATAACCTTGGTAAAACTGATGCTCTCAATGGTGTCTCTTGATGGAATAAATGGACTTAATGAATTGAATTCATGAAACCTTAGTGTTGATGTCAGCCAGAAACGAACACTTTATTGCATCCATATGAACGCCTTGCCTAAAGTCTTGTGGAGGGGTCATGTGCCTCGTGTCTCTGCAAACTAAACAGTGTGGGCAGCATACAAATAATTACATGAATAGGTCGGCCTCGGCACCACTGTAATTAACTGCAGAGGGGAGCAGAGATTTGTTTTTATCCTCTTCACAGGAAATTCTGACAGTTCCCGGAGATGCGAGTCACAGATTGGGCAGGTGGGAGGCTGATTGAGGGGCTGTGGCGGGCGGAGGAGTAGGTGACGCGGGAATAGGGAGCATCAGTAGGGAAGTGCAAAAGGGAGCACAGTGGGTGATGCCAATGAGGTTCCTTAGTAATCACGTTAGAGCAGCACTGTGTGTGTGCCCCCTATCCAGGCCACAGCACACAGCAGCAATATGTGGCGCTGGGGTTTCCAGCATACTAATTTGAAAATGTGGGGGTTTAATTTAACAACATGGACTGATTGATATTGAACAAGGCTTGGAGGAGCAATTGCATGCTGTGCAAAACCAAACACGGTCGAGACAATCCATCATTGCGTACAATACATTATCATATTCTTTGTTTGCCCATATGAGCGGCTAGATATTTATTGCGTTAATTCTACAGGCCAGTAGAGTATAAGATGACACTGTAATTTACAGCGATTTACTATACAGCACTGGTCAGGTGCTGTATAGTGACTTCAGTGGCTTCATGCTGATATAATTGCCACAAAGGTCAATGTGTTAACTATGAAAAGTTTAGGATTTTTAAAGAATCACATTTGTCCGTTACTCTGTTAACAGTATGTGAAGTGTATTGTATGTGAGCGTGTGTGATTGCAACGGCTAATGCCTTGCACATCAAGTACACTGAAAAGAGGCTTATATAGTTTTCATTTGCTCTTAATTTGCAGTATTTCTTCTTTACAACCACAGCTAGTGGTGTAAGAGATTGCCGACCAGGGGGATAGGATTGGGAAGTGTGATTTTAGTGGGTTTCCAGGACAAATAAAGAAATCAGCATTATGGTGCTGGAAGGTATGTGGGCTACAATAATCCCATAATTCAACTCATATGGTGCAACGAGCATAAAATAAATAATAGAAGGGGTATGAATGAAGTCCTTATGCATGTGCACGTGTGTTAGCAAAGGCATATGCATGAGTATGAATATTTGAGTCACTATAAGACTGGTGGGCAACAACTGGCCAGGCTGCAGAAAAGAAAAAAAGAAATTGAATAATACTAGACTAATAAAAACAACACGGGCATGAAAAATAATATCTGATATACAGTAGTAATGCATAGATTGTACATTGGAAAGCCTACTGTACAGTACATTGTGAGGCCTTGAGTCTGGTTTTAATTACCGGTTACTCTGCCTTTAGCATGAGGTTGAAACTGGGGATTTAAGCAAGCAAGTTATTCAACATGCAGCGCACACATTACACGTGACACGCAGCGAGCGATGGCTGATTATACTTAAAGGGCAAGACCATACTTTGGTATAGGTTTGAGTTGTGTACCTTCTATGAGCACATTTTGAATCATCGATTTCTAATCAATGGAGCAATTAAGGCACACACAGTAGTATTTTCACCATCAGTGCTCGGTTCACAGTCTGCTTCTTCCAAATCAGTTGGTTTCTCCAGGAATCAGCCCAGAGCAGGCACTCATGCGCTTCAGCGGCTTCATTGTGTTTCCCATTTGTTAGTTTGTGTGTCAGCCTCCCCCCCCACACCTCCCTTTCCAGAAGCCTCTCCACAGTCTCTGCCGGTGGTTCCAAGGATCGAACCAGCTGCTTTCCAATTACTGAGCCTGTCTACTCCTCTTACCATGAGGCCGCCACCGCCGCTGCTGCTCGCCTACCGACGGTCCTTCAAACTTGACTGTGTGGGGAAAGGGGCCGGGGGATGACGAGGCCCTCTTCTGCACAGTGGTGTCGCTTGTGATGCAAAAAAGAGAGGGAGAGAGAGATAGAGAGAAGGCTTTTCCGCCTCACCCCCACTTCATGACTCAGTCATGAGCCACTCATGGCTGTGTGTAGCTGCAGGCAGGGGAACATACTGTATTATGGGACGTTCCCTGCAGGCCACTCGGCAACAGACATATGATTGTGGTTCTCTGATGGTAGTTAACAAAGTAACTGCTGCCATTCCTCTCCCAACAATGAAAGGTCAAGCCCTGCATCGACAGTAACTATATCTCCATTTACAGTGGTGGGAAAAAAGTATCAATGCACTGCAATATAGAAATACTACAAGTAAATGTCCGGATTTCAAAATGTAGCCTATTCTTGAATAAATATACTAAACTATTGGCATCAAAATGTACTTAAAGTACCAAAAGTAAAAATACTCATCATGCAGAATGTCCTGTTCTCAAACGTACAGTATACAAATCTTTTGAAAATGGCAGATCTACAAGCTCACAATGCGTCGCATTGAGCCACATTGTGAGCTTGTAGATTGGCTATTTTCTAGTAACTAGTTTTCAGAGTAGAAGTAAAATTAATAAAAATAAAAAAAATAAGTACAGTACAGAGAATTACATTTAAGCTCAACACAACTCAAGTGTATATTTGTATATCCCATATTATTCACTGTTAGTCTCAACGTTCCCACGTTTTAACAAAGGACAGCCTCTGTCCTTAGACACTCAATCTGGCACGGACAAAATCCCAAGAAAAAACCCCTTGATGGACAAAGAAAAGAAAGAAGCCTCTGAATGGACCATAGAAGAGGGAAGGGAGGGGGTCCTGGGAGGGCATGCATGCAATAGATGCTGAGTGCATAATATACTGTAACCAAATGTAAACAAACAAAATAACAAAACTGTAAATGTCAATTACACACAATAGTAGTATTGTATATAATTCATAAACACATTGAGACATGGAGGTAAATAAGTGAGTTTCACACTAGAAGTGAAGCTTGAAGTATCACATGCATGAACAGTGAACACACTAGAAGAATTTGCCCAAAGCATTGTGTGACCGACTAGTCACTACCCAGGGCAAGGAAGGACACAACACAGGACAGCTTTCCTAAGTAGACTGGTTTATTCCTGCAAGGAATAACACATGACATTTTACACAGGAGAGGCAATAGCTCTCCACTGTCTGGACCATAGACTGTAAAATATATGGACAAAGCGTTCCGCGGGTCTAACATGAACGTAAAATGAAGCCCGTCAGTCCTTGAATTGTACATCGCCATCTTTCATGAACAGAGCAATTTAACCTCAGCAAAAACGAAATAAGATATGCGACCTGGCATATATTTATGGCTAAAACGTGTAGAATGTGTGAAAGTGCAATTACTAGACCCATTTCTGAGCGTGCACCTTACATAATTTCCAACTTCAGTGTTAACTCTGTTAATGCTGGCCAAATGCAAAAATAATAATAATTAAAAGATTACAAAAATAAACTGAGAGGTGACTAATAATATCGGTAAGCAATATAATAATCAACATCACTGAATCAGATTAATGCATGCGGTATCCAGTGTGGGATGTCATAACACCAGTGATACTCACAGTTTCATTGAGTTTCATTTTGGTCAGAATTTAACTGCCAATGAATACTGGCGATTTTAATTTCTCCTTCACACAGACATGGTGGTCTGCTAACCTCGCATCACCAGGCTTTCCACCGCCTCGGAGGAAAGCCTGGTCTCTGTTCCAAAAGTCCGGGGCCGGATGATATGCCTACGTCACGTTGTAGGTAGCTTCCCAAACAGGATGTACCCAAAATAATCCCCCCTCCCCCGCGATCAAAATGTTAGTTCCTACCAATTAATATGCTTCTGATGCGGCGTACTTTAGTTTCGTTGAATTTTAAAATACAAAATAAATATAAATGTGAGTGTGCTTTTTAGAGATTGCGGCACAATGGCAACTGGCGAGTAAAGTCGGGGGGGAACTAACATTTTGATCGCGGGGGAGGGGGGATTATTTTGGGTACATCCTGTTTGGGAAGCTGCATACAACGTGACGTAGCATATCATCCGGCTCATACCGAAATGAAATGGTGCCCAGGCTAGTGGTCTGCAGCCTTTTTGTGTGTGTGTGTGTGTGTGTGTGTGTGTGTGTGTGTCTGTGGGAGTAAATGGGGCCCTATTTAAAAACCATTAAGTGCAGCATTAATGTGATACCCCTATAAAGATGACAGGTCCTTATACGACACAATTAGCAGAGCTCTCTCTCTCTCTCTCTCTCTCTCCTGATAGAGATGGGCAACAGCTGGACCTGTCAGCCCAAATATCCACTGCTGCTGCTGCACGGAGTCAGCCAATGGTCTGTTCATGGTGCCACACTGCTAGGACACTAATGGAATGAGCTGCTCTATCAATCTGACATTGCCGTGCTCTATGAGCTATGCCTGCAAGATCCTCCGTGATGGCAGTGCGTCTTGGCTGGAGGTGGGACATTAAAATTCAGTCAGTCAATGTTCTCTCAGCCTCCCAGGGAACAAAGAATGATGCCGTCCCGATAGTGTCTCAAACGAGTACCGAGGAGTCCTGGCAAAACTTGAACAAGAAAGGAGGACGTTTTCGTTTCCGTCTGTTCTGACCACAATCTATTAATTAAGCGTGGTATAAATGCTGTAATTGGGAAAGTCCCTGGAGCCAGCCTTGCAGGTAACGCTAGGTTTTTCCTGCGGCTGCAAAGTGTCAGCTGTCTCTGAAGGTGAGGGTACTTGACTGCTTGAAGAGCAGGGGAGGAGGCTAGTGGCGGACCGGTAATGGCTCACATGTTGCCTCCTGCTCTGAGCAGATAACAGCTGCTCCTTGCGACGTGGCTTTCAGTCGCTCTAACAAGGGCCTCACCTTTTGCGAAGCGGAGTTGGTGCTTCACATTAGCTGGCTCCCGTTGCACCAACTGCAGTCCTGTCCTGTGATACATAATGCCTAAACAGGTGCAACAAAACACGAAATATCCCATGTTGGCAAATGGATGGAGATTTTACATCTCCAACTAAGTGGCTGTTATGATAGCCATAGTGTCCTGCTGGCTCTAGTGGATTGCTAATCTGTGTTTTGGTACCACCGATCCCAAACGAGGAGCATGATTGTGATATTCTGGGCTCCCATACTCTTCTAACCCAAATTAACTTTTAAGTCCAGCTTTTTATGGATGACATGAGAGCATGCCGACTACTTAAGGCATCCCTCTTTGCAAGACTCCTTGGTAAATTTGGATAATAAATGCACCAATAACCACAGATACTGTAATGGACTATTTGGGGATAGTTTTTTTTTTCTCAAAGCAGTATAGTGCATAGAAAAGAAAAATACCACATTTCTGTTATAACGCAGTGGTTCACAAAGTGGCGTCCGGGGACCCCTAGGTGTCTTTGAGGGAGTTCCAGGGGGTCCCCAGGTAAATTATAGTTATAGGAACCAAATGGACCCATATGGGTCTGTAACTCAGAGTGTACAATCTCAGAGTTAAATTAACTTTGATTTTACAATATAAATTTGAGTCTCAGAGATAGAAATACCATTAATTAGGGTAGCGTAGCCTAATTCAGGTCAAACCGCGGGGGCCCTTGGAATGAAAATAGTTTAAAATCACTGCTAGAGCCATATAAATCTTCTCTTATGGGTGTCCTTGCCATACATTTTCAAATGGGAGTCCACGGGCTAATGTGTGTCAATTTGGGGGTCCTTAACATGAAAAAGTTTGGGAACCTCTGATATCCTACACAGCAACAGGGTGGGACTGAAAGAGTAGGCTATAAAATAAATAAAACAAAAACATATTAGGACGAGTACTGGATTTGCTTTAAGTAAAGATCCCTCAGTTAAATTTTATGTGAACCTTAAAAGTTGAAGCTTTGGTCGGAGAGCAATACACTGCCTGCCACACATTTTCTTGTCCGCCTTGTGAACTTGAATGGCAGCGATTGGATTCGCTAATGGACCCTGGAGGCTGTTTTGTTTAACAATGCCTTATCTCTCCCTTCCTCCCTGCCTCCCTCACTCCAGTACAGCTCACATTGGTTCTTTTCCAGCATAGTGCCCCAGCGATGTGTCTGTGCCAGGCTATATAATGTGGCGTACTTATAACAATGGCCAGAATAATGGGAGAATTATCACAGGTAATGTCCATGAAGCAAAGCTAAATAGGGTGGCTATGGGGACAGGAGAAGCATAGGCTGTACTGGCTAGTTCAGCATGGATAGTTTCAAATTAAGACACAAAACGAATCAGGAAACCAAGCATATGACATGGCCACACAGTGCTGATAATGTTCATACACAAAGAACATGGTGCTATCATTTCATCCTCAAACCACCTCTTGTCGTCCGGTGACCCAGCGACCTGTACTTGGTCCCCTCTTTTTTTCACAAGCTCACAATGCATTTCCGCCTGTTTTCAACTTTTTTTGCCTGACATGCTGAGGATATATGGACGCTAGCGTTCACGTTCATGTGGTTAATCATTCAGATCAGGGAGAGCTTTTGAGGTGAAACAAAAAGAGACAATAAAATATACATTTATTATAATAAATTTACATTATTGTCAACAAGAAACTGCCCCAACTGCTGGGATTGCTGGCGTTGCCTCGCTATTGTGCTAATTACCCAGTCTATAGTCCATGTCTCATGTTTGTTCAAATTGGGTGGAAACAATTAGCGAGTTTCATGTCCTTGATACGATTGCTTTCCAAAGCAGTGGGCTTACAGTACATTATAGTAGTTTACTGCTGTTCTAACAACAACCTTGCACTTAGAAGTCCCCAGACGTATAAGTAGGCGGAGGTCTCCGCTTATCTGGCAACGCAGACGATCGCAGCCGTTCTTTGAACAGTCAAAGTTCACACAATGTTAAAAAAAAAAGTTTGTTATTTTCCACTCAGTGTTTTGGTTCCCTTGTACCTGAATAAACTCGTCCTCATGCCATGAATGTTAGAAACTATCTGCAGTGAGCTGAGTTTCCATTCCATGTTTGGAATGAAAATCAAGCTGTGCTGATTGGTCAGCGGTCTTATAACCTGTGTCCTGTTGTCACTCCCATTACCACCCAGGCCAAATGGGTTAGGAAGTACCTGCTCACATATAGCGTCATGTCTAGGGGGTGTACTTGTACAGCATGTCCAGGGGTTGTACTTGTACATCAAGCTGCCTCACACTACAGAAACAGGAGATAGGCTACTGCCTTATGGCTTGGCAAGGCTTACTTACTTACTTACTTACTTTAGGAAGTCTTGTTGTCACTCCCATGTCCTGTTGTCACTCCCATCACCCAGGCCAAATAAAGGCTGAATGGGTTTGTGATCATTATTATTATCGATATTCTGAGGCCTGAAGTATTATGCCGTGTCAGCTGGGACACTAACGGGGTGTAAAAAAACACAGGCGAATTTCCCTCTAAGCCAAATCACTTCATATTCATATGTTCAAATCGATCTACAAGCTCACGTCACATTGTACCACGTTGTGAGCCTGTAGATCTGCTATTTTCACTGAATGTGACATGCCCAGTATAGGGAGGCTAGGGTTCATGTGGTTTAAACACAACAAGACAAGAGGGACAAGGCTTCCAGCGTAGTGAGGCAGGAGAGCCAACACGGGCACACTAGTGGAAAGAAGCAGGCAAGAATCCAAATTCCAATGACAGGCGAAAAGGTCAAGCACACAGAAGGCAGGCCAAACAGAATCTGAGATGGGACTCAGAAGAAAACAATAGAATTCACACAAGAGGCTGGGGGCATGAGACCGAAACACGAGGTGAGACAGAGGACGGAGGGAAATGGACCACCTTATATAACAGGGAGTCAATGGGGGAACAAGGAGCAGGTGTGGTGGGTTAACCAACATTCTGGCTATGTTTTCAAAGTCAGTAACCTAATAAAACTTGTATGGCAGAGTGCCTGGCGGCCGAATAACATTCCCTTTACCAGTGTTGGCCAACTACTGAATATCTACTGCCAAGTAAAGAAAGTCTGCCGCTGTTGTTTGTCGGGTTCTGCTGCTAGGGAATTACTGTACTGCATCCAGTTACGTAATCGTTTGACTCTCAGAACCAACGCGAAACTGGAGCCGGAAGATTCTCTGGTCCCCTAGGCCTAGACCACTGCTAGGTGCCCTGTGTCGGTTGAAAAACCTGCAGAAACTGTGCTCTGGGACCTTCCTGCAGAAACTTTAGCAAAAGTTTTCTATATGTCATTATTCAAAAGATATGTTTTTTTTATACACATTATTTAGGAACATTCATTCATGGAAGGGCAAAAGCATGATGTTGGAAGCCTTGCTTGTACTCTGGTCATTTGTGGTTTAGGCCCCGGAAACTATTAGAGCGTTTAAATCATACTGTACCTATACTGTAGGTTCTTCTGTACATGTTTTTATCCATTCAATCAAATTAATCAAGGTTAAATTATATGTACAGTGTTGCAGTGTAGTTTGATAAGAAAAGTGACACTGACTTTACAACTTTTTTAAATGGCTTGCACAAATAATTCATATTTAATTTGTTATATTCTAGTCCTTGTTCCTTTGAGCCCTGCCAGATAGAAGAGTGCTATTTTGACACAGTCACACGCAAGCATCATTCTTGGAGACCCTGGAGTTTCAGGACATGAGTCCTCATACAAGGCTGCACAGCATGATATCCTGTACTGATCATCCATGCCCTTAGCAAAATATGTTCATTCTGAATGTTGGCCTTGAGGGATGAATACATACAAAAGCACATTCAAGACTTCATATTGCACAGCCATTCTTTTAAGGCAGGCAGGGAAAAGAAAAGCATGCTCTTATCATTATGAGACCGAGAATGGATGTCTCCATGTGTGAAGGAGAATCCTGAGAAGGATGGATTGGTATGTGCTCATCATTAACTGCCATTACTGTATGTGAGTCTTTTTTAGAAATGGGAGTGCTGGTTTATTGAGTACGGTAGTGTACTGCAGATGTTGTGACCTTAAAAACAAAACAGAAAATATGGAAAACAGCATTGGATAGTATACCAAACTAGCATTAGTCTGATGTGGTTTCATTGAAGTGAAACTCTAACCCTGGCTAAAATGAATAACATGCATTTGAGATAAAATGTTATACATAAACATAATTAAGTCAAAGGACAGGTACATTTTGAGTGAGTTAAAAATGCTAGATTTTTTAATTAAATCTACATATTTACCTAAAAGATGTCAACACATAAAATTGGTCTTTACAGTAATTTCTAGGCTAAATCATTTCCCCCCACAAACAAAAGGGATACATTTATTTACCCAATGCGGTCCAATTCTTTTTTAGCAGAAACATTTATGGTGTCGAGCAGGAATTCAATCAACTTCCAGTCACGATAAAACTGCCATATCTGATGATTTAACCATATGATCCCTAACATTCTTATTCTGGGCATGTCACAATAGGTGATCATTTTGATGAAAATAAGCAAACAATGTGAAAATACCACAGTGCGTTATGGCACATTGTGAGCTCGTAGATCAGATTTTTTTGGCAAACCAATTTAAAAAAGGAGAAGGCCAAGGACAGATCCCGGTCAACAAAGTATATGGGTTTAACTGCAAGGTTAAATGGACACCAGCCATCTACAATATCTACTATAATACAATGTCGGTCTGATCGGTTTAAAATATCAATATCTGATCTATCTTTATATAAATCAGTGATTTAGATTCAGAGATATATAGGGTGGTTTTGAAAGTTGCACAACAGACACGATCTGACTGTAGTGCATCGCTCGCCGATATCAAACAAATTAAAAAGCTTAAAGATGTAGTGTAAAGATGGTTTTTTTCCAGTTTTCCATGTGTTTTAGACCCCCTTGGTGTGGTTGCTATGTGCAATGATGTTTTCCCTTTGTATTTAGGGTTTCTTCCTGGAGGCTGAAACCTTGACAGTCAAACGCGCCAATTAAAAAAAACAGTGATATAGTGTCATCATACCATCCCCTCCCCTAACTCCTCCCCTTTATCATACAACAACAGCTGTGAGTGCAGCTGTGGATCACCACCTACCAGGCAAACCAGGCATACTTAATGAACTGGTGGGCGTGTCTACATAAATACAACATTTTAACAAATGCACACTTTTTTTGAAAAATGTCTTCCTCATATAATAATACATGATTATCATGTTTTAGGGTGGACGACAATCCATCTTCAAAAGACGGAAGTTCCGTCCTGGGCAGTCAACGTGTTTTAATACAATGGTCTTCCCAGTAGTCTTCATACTATAAAGACTGACCTCTCTCCTCGAAAAGGAAGCGGCCGTTCACACAGGCCTGTCATAATGCAGCTCATTACGCAGTAGGTAATGAAGGTGTCATGGTTGGACGGTCCTTCCAGGGGCTAAAATCAATGGCTTCCCCTCCAGCTACCACTCCTGGCAGTTATAAAGTTCTCACAGCTGCATTGGGGATGTGGAGGTTCTCAAATTGGCTGATCAATCAACTCAGCGATTACAGCCGTGGCGGCTTTTAGGAGGCAGGAAAACACAAACACACACGACCAAAATTGGAAGACATAGTGCATTTTCATCCTGGCCCGCTGTCGCATTTTCTACAGCGAGCGAGTCCCGATGCTGATTACAATAATCACCGCTCTCGGTGTGCATAGTACCTCAATGCAGTAAGCGTTTGTTGCCAGAGAGCTTTTTATCTGAATGGCACATTCTTTTCCCTTCATCTACCATCCAGTCTTTAATGTCTCCGGGTATACAATTGAATCCAAGTAGCGTCTTCAGATGCCTATATCGCGCTATTTCGTCACTATGATTCACCTTCTGAAAAGAGACCCCTTCAAGCACCTCCTATGCCAATTTTATTGGATTTTGCACCGCACAGTTTCATCATAACTGCAAAAAATATATGATTATGCACCCTACCAGCTATTTCACCGCATAGGCTCTCTATTCTGCAGCCGTGTTTTACTATATCTGTAAAATGTAGCCAGGGATACACTGGCAGCAGTTGTCTACCTCCTCCCAGCAGACACAGAGTACCAGTGAGCTATAAACAGATGTTGACAGTTCACTGCTGAGAGGCTAGATCAGTCACCGTCATTACTCATTAGACATATTCCTCATAAATTGCTTGTATATAAAAAAGTACCCAACAATGTACAGTGCAATTAAAGTAATGGAAGGATCAATAGACCTTGGAATGACCCTGGGCATTTCAGAACTCAATATCTCCACTGTTGCAGGGAATAATCCTCAAGCCATTAAACAGGTGTATTAACTTTACCATTAGCTCATTAGGACAGCTAGGTTGAGTGTGTCGGGTTTTATACAACACTGAAAGAAGGAGCTTAGTTTATCCAACAAACTCAGTTTAAAGTAAAGTGTTTGTGGACATCAAAGAACATCATATGAGATCTTGACATAATGCAAGATCTCATTCCCTTGACACAATTCACTTATCGGTCAGACCTTGTCGAGACAGACTTATCTCAGCTCACATAACATGTGTATTCATATTTGCGGATGTTTGTGAATTAATGTTTATCTTACATAAACACATTGTAATATGGGTAAAGGAGTGAAGAGGGATTTTGAGAGGACTTAGAATGGGGGAAAAATTGCGTGATCTAATCATTCACAATCCCCATTATAATCCGGATTATATCCAAATGGGTTAATATCATAATAATTGAGCCTCGAAGCAGAGAATGTACCATCAGCCTCTTGGACGTTATTAATCATCCCTTCCTCTTCATTTTGCATGGAGCCGCAACTGGATGTGATGGAATCCACTTTTGGCTATGAGAAACAATTGTTCAACAAACTAGTCATTTTTAGAGTAGCACACTATTATTTTTTGCAGTTCAACATCAATGCATTTCAACAGCTGCCTCCAGAGAGAATACAATTATTGTATAGGTGTGAAGAAATCAAATGTAAATGCTTTCATACTATTTTCCAAAGCCGATTAAAATCAAAGCAAACAGAAAGGAGTCGACCAATCTTCAACTATTTGGTATTTTGTTACATTGGAAACGTTCTTTACTGTAAGACCCACTATGGCTTTTAGCCTGGCCTCTTAACTCCACCATATGGAGGTTACAAGACACCCCTGAAGATTAGAGCAAGGCCTGTCAATTAGGGTTAAGAGGCTCCAAATGTGGCAGGGGGGTGGCCAGGCGTGCAGGGCAGCATAGCATGACACCTGGTGGCTAATGGAAATTGACATTCCTGCTTGGTAGAATCATAGACTTGGACCACACCGGCAGTCAAGTGGAGTGGACCCCGGAGGGGGGAAAAGGAAGGCCCATTCCTCCAGGCGTCTTCTCCAATTAGCGGGGCCATGTGGCAGGCCTCTGTTTGTTCCGCATTAAAATGCTAATCAAATGGAACAGCAACCTGCCTGTGGTCAGCAGATCCTTCCCAGCAAAGCCCTGCACAAATTTAATTAAGGAAATCTGCATGTTTTAGCGTTGTGTCACACTGTCTCCCCCCGCTCCCTCGCGGCGCATCCACGAGAGGAACTAAATTGTAATACTGAGGCCTTTTTCATCACAACTGAACACAGAGTAAAGTATAGGTTGACTTCAAACCGAAACCTTTCACGAGCCACTTAAATGTATCTCTGCATCGTCTCAATGCGTCTGTCTGTGTGGAAGTGTGAGTAAACAAAGACATAAAGGACAGAAAGAGACAACAAAGAAAGGTGAGAGAAACCAAGACTTTATATGAACTCTTCATTTCAGTCTGAAAAGTATTTTCAAGCTTTCTCGCCTCCGTTCCTCCTGGGTGGGTATGTAGATCAGGCACCAGAAGGTTTCATAAGGTTTTTCTTTCCCTTTTTTTTCTTTTTTTGTAAACAACGTGGTCTCATTTCAACCTCCCAGAGCAACAACTGGGTTTCTGCGGAAATATAGGCATGAGGGAAACGGGGCGAGACAAAGTCCTCCTCCTTTACCTTCCTCTAACCTCTGTTGTCTTATCAATGGCAACTGCCAGGATCGTTCGAAGCCCCACAGACCTCAACTGTCCTCAAGTGTCTGCTTATTTTTCCTCGTGCAGTGGCAGCCTTCCCCTGTCAAAAGGACGAGCATTAGAGGTACAATCTGCTGCCACTGTTTTTTGAGCTGCACCGGCGCCCCGGCAGATCTCGGCTAGTGCTGTGGAGCCTCTTTCATCTCTATAGGCACCCGGGTGCATCCGTCAGCAGGAATAAGTAAACAGGACAGGGGTGCAGCAAACAACAAGCGGCACTATTCTCAGAGCCATTCTCTATATTTGCTTTAGTCCCATTGTATCTGGTCTCAGACCAGCCTACGATCTCCACAGCACAACCGTAGCTGAACTGCTTGAACAGTATTTAACCACTTAACCGTTTGGCTGCCACCTGCTGGACGAAAATCCAACTTCTGACTGCCACGGTCTGTGGGGAAGATTTAGAGGTTGCGCACGCAGCACAGAAACGGATGTTGTGGGCGTCCATCTTGTGCTAGCTAAATAGCATCAATGCTAGCGAGCTAAAATATATCTTTGCTCTAGAAAGCACCAATGTTTCCATCTAGACCACCGGATTATCAGCAAAGACCTCCAAACATCACCGCTAATTGACTAAACCACGGAGAGCTCCGTAGATTAGGAGTTATTCATCTTTTAGTCTGCCTGTATAATGGGAGGTGGACGGCAGCGCGCATGCGTGATCCGGTCTAGGATCGCTAAAGAAGGAAAGGCCGACCCAAAATAATAATGAAAAAATAGTTCTCAGCGATGCGGATTGATATCCATAAAAAAGCTAATCTGACTGAGCATTCCGACACGAGCGGAAGGTTATTACAGTCCTAATGGCGGAGCATTCCGCCAAAAGTAGGGATTGTGTTAAGACTTTTTTTTTTTACTTTCAAAAATAAAAATAGAATAGCCAATCTAGGGGGAAAAATCTGCTACTTGTATTAACGTAAGTTTGCCCTGTGTTTACAATACAGTAAAAAAAATGTTTCATATCATTTCCTTCCATAGCAGCAGTCGTCATGTGGTACACCAGTACAAACATATACACATGCCTTTGTTTTTTAAGTCTTCAGAAAATATTCATAATTGCATGCCAACATAGGGACACAAGGTTGAACGTAATTAAATCTCAATATAGCCGCACTTGTCAACACTTTACAGTATTTATCTTCACATCCCATTATGAGGCCATGAAAATGTTAGACATAACTGAATGCCGTAGGACCTTCATTCGTTTTTCTTTTAGCGTTATTTAACGAATGTTTCATAATGCTCTGTCATTTTTACGATACATACTATACGTCCGTGTGAAGCCACTCATAAATGTTATGTTCTTCAAATTGCAGTCACCCTTGGCAACATTATCATACATTCTTGGTCCATTTCCCAGGGTGCCTTTGGAATCAGCATAAACATGCTACATTATGGGAGCAACATGACAAATATTCTCCTAAATGGTGCGACTGGAATGCCTTTGTGTCATTAGTGAAACACTCCACTGCACAAGCCAATCACAAAGCCTTGATTCCCAAAACATGTTAACCCATTTTGGGTGGGAACCCCTTTTGGTGTTAGCACTATGTAATGCTTTAGCTATTTAAAAATAGCAGATCTACAAGTTCATAGCGCGCCACTGAGTGGCGCGCTACGAGCTTGTAGGTCTGATACTTTTGAAAAATCGAAGAACGACTGGCATAGAAACATAGCTTTTTCAGAAAACTGTCGGGATGTAGAAGACATTTTTAGAATCTCAGGTCAAAACATGTTAAGACATTAAGAAGATAACACAGAATCCCACCATTATTCCCTGGTTTCCCATAGGGGTTGCATGAAGCTGCATGTAGGTGACGTTAATGTAATGTGTTTTTTGAGTGGTGCAACCACTCCTACAACCAGCAATGTCCGTGTACGTACCTGTGTACCTGTGTAGGTACCTGTGTCTATGAGCACGAGTATGTTACTGATTTTATACCAGTAGGGGGCGCCAGAAACAGAGAGAGGGGTAGTGCTGTGTCTCTAATGAGAGAGAGAGAGAGAGAGAGAGAGAGGGGGGGGGGGGGGGGGGGGGGGGGGGGGGGGGGGGGAATTGCACCACTTGTTATTATTTCAGTGATGGACGGTTGGATGCACGTGTTGTTTCGTTGCTCACTGGAAACCGAGGGATAATGGCTTGAACTGCAACTCCAAAGAACTTATTTCTTGACTCTGGTTTTGAGCTTAACTCAGTATTGATCCTCTACAGCCGTGTCCTTGCTCAGATTCAGATTCCAATAACCTGCTTCCATGCTCTTGGAAATACTGTAGGTTATTGGATGGATTGGGGTAGATCTCGCAATATGTTTACCGTTGTTTGCCGGTGCCGGGTGCTCTCTCTCTCTCTCTCTCTCTCTCTGTCTCTCTCTCTCTCTCTCTGTGAGTCTGCCTTGCTTTATCTTTGTCTCTCTATCTCTGTAGGACACTGAGAAACGGCAGATCCCACAGAGATACCCTGGTCCTTTTACTTATTATAAGTGCTGGGCAACATGCTGATGAAAGCTTGGCTGCAGATTGCATCAGTCTTGTCTTAGTCCCAGCCTGGCACCCCATCTCCGCCATATGGGGCTTTGTGAATTCAGCTGTGCTAGTGGTCACTAAGTGGGGTTAATATTGGATCGCTCATACACAGCAATCTCTACAGGGAAGAAACCCCCCCCCCCACCCCCACTGTTCTTATTAAAGCTTTTCATTATTCGTTCAAAGCAGTGAATTTTTTAAAGACCTCTTTAGGCTAATTTCCCAGTTGTTCAATTTTAGCGGTCCACATTTGCTTCCAGGGGTCTCAGTGAGGTTAAGGAACAAACTAAGAATAGAGTGGTGGTCCATGTGAATTGTAAATGATTGGTACTGAGTGAGTGAATCATAGGCCTATGCATATTCAAATGCATTAAAGAAATCTTCCCGCAAATACTTTATATACTAAGCTACCGGTACATGAAAATTCTGTAGGTATTTGTACTTCTGATATGAATGCCCTTTCTACCTTTGGCATTGACTCTCTGATGAAACACGTCTTATAAAAACGACTCCAGGGTGTCTAATGAAGTACTGTCACCTCATAGACGCATGACAAACTGGAAAAATACAAAAATCTTTAAGATATATTTGCATCACATGAATAATTGTTTGCTTATTTCCTTGATTTACCATGCTAACGTTCAAACATCACATACAAGCACCTCCCTAATAAACACAAAGACATGCATTGAAATATGCGCACACACACACACACACACACACACACACAGACTCCCTTGCCATAACTTGTGGGACTTGAGTGTGTATTGTCATCTGCGGGGCCCACCCTTTCCAGAACTCGTACAGCTCCAAAAAAAATCAGGTGTCATCAGCAACAATCATATATTATAGAAATATGTTTAAATGAGCAAAAATCCTCAATTTGTTAAGGGTTGTCACTTGTGGGCCCACTTCTCTTATGTCGTCACTCATGAGGTCCTATTTGGCACACTTCTCTTATTTTGTCACTCATGAGGTCCTATTTGGCACACTTCTCTTACGTTGTCACTCACGGGGTCCTATTTGGCAGACAGACAGACAGACAGACAGACAGACAGACAGACAGGCTGCACAGAAGGAACTGAATATACAAATGAGAGAAGCCAGAAAGAAGTTTAAGGAACGAGCGGAACAAGACTTGGCCAACTCGAACACAAAAAGACTCTGGGACTCCATCAGGGAGATGACTAATATGAAGTCGGAGAGGAAGCCCATCTTTGCTCTAGATGAGAGCGCCAGAGCGAATGAGCTCAATAATTTCTTTATGCGCTTTGAATGTGATACTTCTCAGGGATGCTACGAGGTGATTAATGAATTGAACTGTGATGCTGTTAATAACAGGATGGTAATAAATCAGGACACCGTCTGTAAAGTGTTTAAAACCATACAGACCGATAAAGCAACAGGGCCAGACGGAATGCATGCTTTCCTGTTGAAAACGTGTGCTGAGGAATTAGCCCCAGCCTGGCACAGGCTTTTCCAGCTGTCACTAGACTCACATACAGTGCCTGAGATTTGGATAAAATCAGTGATAGTCCCAATCCCGAAGAAAGCATGTCCACTAGAGATTAACGATTATAGGGCTGTGGCTATAACATCTAATGTAGTAAAAGCACTGGAGAGGATCCTGACAGGAACTCCGAAAGGAGGTAGGACCTCAGTTAGACCAGTATCAATTTGCATACTCTAAGAAGCGCAGTACATGCGATGCAATATCTACAGTAGCTCACCTCACCTGGAAAGTAAGGTAGCATACGCCAGATTACTTTTTATCGACTTCAGCTCGGCTGTTAATACTAAACATCCAGACATTCTGTTAATGTAAATTAGTAAATTAGTTCAGTTAAATGTGAACCCCTTTATTATATAATGGTATTTTTCTTTTCTCTCTAGTAGACCACAGAGTGTGAGATTTAACTTGGTGTTCTCAGAGGAGACACTGTGTAGTACAGGGGTGGCTCAAGGAACAGTCAGTTCTTCTTTTCTGTTTACCTTGTACACGGACGACTGTGTCAGCTCACATCAAAATCAGTTTGTTATCAAGTTTTCCGATGACACCGTGATACTTTGTCTGCTCAAGAGTGATAATAACATCCTCAGCCATACAGAGGGAGTAGACAAGTTTATAGAGTGGTGTGATCTACACCATCTGATAATAAATGTAAACAAAACAGAGGAGGTCATAGTGGACCCCAGGTCCATAGGAAACCACAGTATGATTCGTGTCCATGACCATAACATCAAACAGGTCCCCTCATATAAGTATCTGGGAGTACAGATCGATGAGGACCTGAGCTGGCACATGCATGTAACAACACTGTGTTCTAAGATACACCAACGTCTACACTTTCTCATGTTCCAGCACTGTGTTCTAAGATACACCAGCGTCTACACTTTCTCAGAATACTTAGGCCCTCATTTATCAACCGTGCGTACGCCAAAATATGGGTGCACGCCGAAATTGCCGACATTTTCGACATTTACCATTTCCGGCAAAGCTTGAAATTTAACTTGACAACGTTCAAATCCCACGTCTGCTCGTGAGCTGGCTTACGCTTGATTTTCTATCGTAGAACGGCGGAGCAGCATTGTTTGACCAGCTGAGAGGCTGCCAAAGTCATCGAAACATATGTATTCACTCCTAAAATGTTAATATAAAACTGTATGTATATGGGCTACACATGTAAAAAAAAGAAAAAAAGAAAAGAAAAAAGGAAATAGACCTACAAGATGTGTCTTTGTGTCATATGAAATTTGTAGGAGCTTTCCAACTTTACAATTAAAATCGCGCTTGATTTAAGCCATTTTTAAGCTCATTTTGCATGAGCGCATACATGCGAGGATTTGGGCTGTCTGTGCTGGAATATTTCCATGACGTTGGAAAGTAGCCTATAGTGCAATGCAGCTGCGGAGAGTCCCAACATGCATGGGTAGCCTATATACTGTAGGTAGCCTAATCTACAGCAGGCCAACAATGTCTTACTGGAGTTACGGTATATGCAATCTCCTCCTCGTTTAATAAACCTGACGTGTCACTGGAATGTCAAATGTGCCGTGCCAGCCCAGCGCAAGTGCATATAGGTATAGGCGATATAGGCTAACCCAGCCAGTCAGCCCACCACCACCAGTAGGCCTACCATATATTTTGGCTGCACATTAATATAATTGACAGTTGACAGTCCTGCAGCCACTGCAGCGACTAGCGACTGCGAGGCAATCTAAATAGACTGTCGAACGTGCATGGTCAGTTGGTCACGGACGGACCACAGTGATAGAGAGAGACAGACAGACAGGACAGGAGGAGCACATGCAAAACAGCAGCGTGTGTGTGCCTATTTGTTATTTAATTATGGTTCAGGTTCAGGTTTTCGTTCACTAATATATCTTGTTGTATATTAAATTAAAAATACTTTAATAATTTAATATACAACTAACAACACACAGTGAGAGTTGCTTGCAAATTGCGATATGTGCGTGCGTGCGTGGCGCACAGACAGACCCCAGACAGACCCCAGACAGACCCCAGGCAGGCAGGCAGGCAGGCAGGCAGGCAGGCAGGCAGGCAGACAGACAGACAGACAGACAGACAGACAGACAGACACCCAGGCAGGCAGACAGACAGACAGGCAGACAGACAGACAGACAGACAGACAGGCAGGCAGGCAGGCAGGCAGGCAGAAAAAACTAGAGCAGAAAAAAGAAATAGGAAGAAAGATAACCGATATCTTCTAAGAAATCTTCTAAGATCTAAGAAATCTTGCTACGGGGGTCGCACGAGAATATCGAGAGCTACGAGACCACTTTCATTGGATTCGGCATGCTTTAAACATTCAGAAATAGTCTCTTTTGTAAAGAAAGGATTTTTTTTAAATATTTTATTGATTTTTAATGCAGAAGGCCGCAAATCAGAGCTTTCAAAGGTCAACCTGTCTGCCTGCCTGCCTGCCTGCCTGCCTGCCTGTCTGTCTGTCTGTCTGTCTGTCTGTCTGCCTGCCTGCCTGCCTGCCTGCCTGCCTGCCTGCCTGTCTGTCTGTCTGTCTGCCTGCCTGCCTGCCTGCCTGCCTGCCTGCCTGCCTGCCTGCCTGCCTGCCTGCCTGTCTGTATGCCTGCCTGCCTGCCTGCCTGTCTGTCTGTCTTTCAAGGTTCAAGGTTGTCTTTATTTGTCTCCCCATTCCTGTCAAACGTTCTCTCTCTGTCTCTCTATCACTCTCTCTTTTGTAATTTGAACTGAACCAACTGTAACCCAGGTCCAGAATATAGGTTAAAATGGGCTAACTCATCCTTCAATATGAATAAATAAATAACTGTTAAAAAGTCCTCAAGTGACAATTAATTAATTCAGTCATATCATATCCCCTCACTACACTGAAATGTACACAGAAAACCCCCTCAGATCAGTTCATCCTTATTAGATGAGAGACATTGCCCAAACTTGTCAATTGAGTGTCAATTGAGCCTGTTGCCTCTGTGCAGGGACAGCAGGTGAAACGAGTCCCCCAATCAAGGAGATAGAGAGAGGGAGCGGAGGGGGGAGGGGGAGGGACAGTATAGTGAGAAGAGAGGAGAACCAGCTGCCAAATACAGCAATAGATCAAGAGGCAACAGCACAGTCCGTTTTTTTAGGAACTAGTTCAGTTCACAGTTCAACATTTTTTAAATGAACTAGTTCCGTTCATAGTTCATCATTCAAAAATTTGAACTAAAGTTCATAGTTTGAAAAATGAACTATTATAGTTCTTTTTCGTCCTTTTTTTTCTTTAATTTTTATATATTTTTTACATTTTACAAAAATTGCTCTTTTGCAATGTGAAATGCCACCGAATTATTTTTCCTTCTCTATATGGGCTTTTGCATGCTTTTATTGTGAAGGCAAATATTTCTGAACGTTCTCAGAGCCTGCATCTCCGCATGCTGGGGTTGGCTGATCTACAAGCTCACAACGTGTCCGGACGCGACGAGTTGTGAGCTTGTATATCAGCTATTTTCAGCACGGAACACATTGTACGGCGAAGAATAAATCAGCCATCACTGCGTTTCATTCACTGTGGAAGAGAGATGTCTTTTGTTGGCCGTTCGTGGCGATATTATGGACACGTATACCTCCTCGAAGCGATAATAACCAACTAAGCTATTGGAAGCTATTTTTCGTGGCACATTGTGTGTAGCCTACAACAACAAGTTCCCTCAGTGTTTGTGTTAGGAGTTGGGACAGTGTCTGCTGTCTGTCAGCGTGCATGATCATCATGCAGTGCCAGTAGCTAGATGCGCGCTCCAGTGACGGCTGAGAAAGATTAGTTAATTTGTGTCGGATAGGGACTTATTGATGGGTTTTCCGCTAAATATTAAGGCATGTTTAGGGTGTGTTTTAGTGCCGGGGATTTCGCCTGGAAGGCTCTATTGAAACACTCACTCTTGAACGAAAGTTGAATGTGAAAAAGTGACGTTCACACACGCCAGAAATGAACGTGTTCACAATGACGTTCATCAAACAGAAATACTGTACGTTCACTTCACGTTCACCCTAAATATGAACTTTTAAGTTAGCTATAATAATAAAAATTCAAATTCGTAGCACAGCCAGCTTTTCACTCTGTCTGCACTATGCACTGCAGTTACTCTTGCTCTGTTCTCACTCTGCTGTCCCTCCCCCCCTGGCCACTCCCTCCCTGAGGGCTGGCAGCAGGCAGCAGTAGTGATAAGCCAATGAGAGGCGTGGCTCCGCCTCCAAGTGTGTATCGATACACAGTTTCTGAACTAGCATGCTCCAGACTCCAGGGGGAAGTCACGAGCAAAAGGCCACGCACTCTCACACACGTGGAAAAATTTAAATGTCACTTATGTGGTCCGACCTTAAAATCATACCATAACACCCCCTATGTATAAGGACTTCATATCAAGGGAGAAATTTGTGGGGTCCAGAGATTTGGCCCCACAAGTGAAAATGGGCCCCACAACGTGACTGGGCTAACTCATTTCGGACCCCATGTGTTATGGCACGGGAGAACACACACACACACACACACACACACACACACACACACACACACACACACACACACACACACACACAGTAAGTACACAAGTGACAGTCAACTAGTCAAGTGACAGAGTCACAAGTGACGCCTATAATACCTGTGATCTCTCCCAGCATGCACCTCTCCCCTCCTGACCCTAATGTTGTGTGGCACTGCTGGCACCCCTCTGTCTAAATGGATCCATCATGTCCGATACCATACTCAGTGTCTCTCTCTCTCTCTCTCTCTCTCTCTCTCCTGCTATTTATGTAATGTTGTCATCGTGTGTTATGGTGAAGCACACCAAGTTTTTCACAGTACATCTATATGACAGTAAAACTCTTGAATCTCTCTCTGTCTGTCTGTCTCTCTCTCTCTCTCTCTCTCTTTCTCTCTCTCCCTCTCTCTCTCTCACACACACACGTGCACATGCGTGTACAAACACACATGCGCACAATGTGCACATTTTCACGTGCAGTACATTCTCATTAAATAAAGAAAAGGAAAATTAGTACGTGGATTAACAACTACAAAAGCATTTATCAAATATTCTGAGGCACTTTTTTCCCCCTTAGCCCACGTGTGTGTATTTGGTCAGAAGCATATGTCCCTTGATTCCAATAAATTAACGGAATAAAGCCGTCGCTGAAATATCATCCAACGCAAGACCAAGAACACACACAAACATGACGCCAGCCAATCGGCAGCCACCTGCACACGTAGGCGGCAACATAATGGGCACTGTGTTACGGAACGCTCCCATCTTTATTGATCGACTAACTTCATTAAAGGGAGTATAAGTGATATTTTACAATCAGTGAGAGAGAACTCTCTCGTACAGGATAGGCCTACAGGAAAAACTAACAAAAGTGGAAGCAAAAAACAAGCGAAACAAATGCACTATGAAAATGAAGCTGAGAAATGATTGGTGTTATATTGGGATGATCTCTCCTGATTGCATCAAATTGGTGTCTTGGCATCTCTCTCTAGCTCTTTAGTAAAAGAGCTGGAGAGACGTGTCAAGACAAAGGGAGATGGGCATTACTGAACTAACTCCCTATAGTAGTGATTACAGACTTCCCCTTTAACTTTATTACTCATGTGGTTAAACATGTCTACTCACTCACCAAATAAACATGACAGGACACAAAACAAGACAATTAAATTAAATACCTATAACTAACTAAAAAGTATTAAAGAAATGGACAGACATTCTTAATAAAAGATAAAACCCCATCAGTAGCAGCATAAGCAACATTCTCTGCTTTGCTTGGCTGTAACATGCGTGCACGCGTGCGTGTGCGCGCGCGCAAATTAGTTATGTGTGTGCAAATGAGACCCAGTAAGCCGTCTCCCACAAATGTATTTAATTTCAAAGTTATTTAGATTTAGCATCTGGAGAAAACTGTGAAATCCATGAAGAATTCAATATTAGCTCAGCAGAGAAAACAAATAAATTAATTAATTAAAACTGCAACACACTCAATATCACTAAGTGAAGGAGACTGGAAGGAGAATAAGTTTTAAGAGGTAATGAGTCATTCTGAAGTCTTAGTGCTGCATATCAGGATCTTTATAGGAATTCATGTTAAAACAAAACGTAAGCAAATATTAAATCAATTATAAAGCCCATGGTGGAGATACGGTCCCATGCCCAAACATTTGTGTGAAACAAAAAGAGCTCAATTGTAGGTGAAATTGCCTCTTCACCACGAGGAATCAATGTTAAGTATTCTAACAAGGCCATTAGTGGGAAAAGGGGCAGATAAAAGAAAAGCAGTTGTGTGTGGCTATCTACTTTATGAGGACTGACTGACTATTATGTTTGCACAGGCGCATATGTCTCCGCTACACAGCTACTACTAAAACTCTCACATCGAAACTGTTACCCCCAACGTTTTCAAAATGTTCTAAAATAGTTATCTACACCTGTGCTTCAAACATGTGCACACCTAATCAAAACGTAAAAAAAACAGCTGTGCTGGACAGTCCGCACAGGCAGTGGCTACTAGCTGAGCAAGGCGTTTGCATGGGACTTTTTTTACATAGTGGCTACATCTGTAACTTTTGTATAATAGCAATATTACACAAGCGGGTGTGCGTTACCGTCTTTAATGGCACGCCTGTGTTGCTGCAGGAATGAGCCGATTGTGTCACATTGATGTAGACACAAATTTGCTATTTCAAAACCATGTGGTACACACAGTATAATAGAAATGAGACTCTCTTCCCCTGGCTGTACATGATGTACTGTAATCCCTATGCTGATTCCAATAGTTGCATGACATTTAGCTCTGTCAATCCATTTGACTCTGATATTGTACTCTGATATACCTTCAGTCAGCGGCCAACTGGGGAGTTCCGTTGAAACGACTGAATATAATACTGTTCCTTGACACATAGTCTTCAGAGAATTCATTATAAAGTTAAAGACAACGAAATATATAGAGAGTGCCAGAAATGTGGTGTTTCAGAGAAGGTGGACCAGGGAATTCAGCCCACACAAATTTGGGAAGCTGTGTGTGTTGACAGTGTTGCTGTTTCTGCTGCCGCTGAAGTGAAAGCGCCTTAACGCCAAGGGTCAAAGAGTTGTTTATTGTTTTTAAATAGATCCCCCATTAGCCAATGCCTTAGCGACCAGTAATCATCCTGTGCTCCACAAACGCTAAACAAACTCTAAGGATTTTGCTTTGCACTCTTGACACCTTCAGGGGAAAATAAAGCTTTTCTCAGAGGTTATTTTATCTTGGAAAACGGCTGCTTTTTTACTTGCTGAAATTGTTAAGCATCATTGTACTTCACTTGTGTCTTGAAATCATTTGATCACGGCTGTGAGCTAAACGAAATTTCATTTGGGAGACCCTGGGGGAGTTATTCACAATCTATGCCTTGTTAATTAACACAGAGTAATACGTACGGTATACCACTGTGGGGGATTATGATGGCGTCACATTTCTGCTGCTATTTTCTGAGTGCTGTTGGCATAGGTGAGAGTCGGTGAGATGTCTCTGCTGACTGAGAGTTCTAATTTAACAGACGTGTGCAAGGAATGCAGGTTTCATGAGCTGCTTGACAAGACAAAATAGAGTGCGAAACACACTGCCAACATACAGAACTCAGGGTTTTAAGGCAAACATACTGGAACATTTGTCAGGAGGCATAGAAAACCCCTGCCCTTTCAATTTCGATGAAACTTGCTCACCCAAAGCATACTTGGTACTTGAAAGTACCTAACAGTGTGGGTTTTTAAGGACAGCCATCTGTCCGCCTACGCTGGTCCCAAACAATATATCTTGAAAAGTACTGCCACGGAATAAAACAGTGATTGAATGATAAGGACAAAAATATTCAATATAAGCTCTAATACATGTTCAGCATAAGGACTCTCTGCGCTCCTTCATTTTTCTATTATGCTGGCTCGTTTCTAGCTTTACTGGGAGTACCAGACTTACTGTACCCGCCTATTTGCAATCTGTTCCCGCTGCTATCGGGCAGGCAGTAGCACAGCAGCGAATGCCCAATGAACAGACTATGGGACAGTTTCCATAGCCAGGCCATCATCAGACTGCTGAACAAGCACTGATGAGACCTCTCGCCATGTCAGTAATATAAGCCGCTGTTTCTCCGGAACTATCACTTTATGTATAGTATATGCACTGCACGACTGTGAATTATGCTCCATTCCCACACATGTAATTTAATTTCATATACGTTTGATATCTGGTGCTACTGTATGTGATGTTCCCCCCCCCCCCCACTTGCACAAGACTGAGTTACTCTGCTTTTATCTTATGTAGGCTACTACATAATCTACGCTATGTCTATTTGATATTGTCCTGTTTAAAGCGGTTCTATGCAACCTGTTCATGAATACAAATGTGTTTGTCCAATCTGTATGGTAGAGTATGTTAATACAATACAACTTATAATTGGGATGGTTGTATTTTGTCTCCCTGCTCTTCTTTTGAGACATTTAGATCGTCAAAGGTCATGTCTCACCTAGACACATGATCTGACACAATTTTTGAACTGATGGTCAATATCACATTTATCCCCTGAGCAAGCAGGCAGGCTCAACATGGAATGAATTATGTACTGGCCATATATGGAGCGTGTCTTGAGTGTACAGGGTTTGATGAGGTCAGATCAACATGGAATGTCAGAACAGAAAGGACAGGTGGGGAAGTATCAACATATGTGACCATATTTGACTGAGAGACTGCCATCGCGCACATTCCAGCTTTTCACCAGAGGATTTTTTTTTAAATGAGTTAATAGCACAGGCAGACTCTTCACATACTAGAGCATGTCTGAAATAAGTGTCAAAACTGATGTAAATATGAAATAAATGCTTAAACATGTAGCTAGGTGTAATGCTAGAGACCACAGAAGTGAACCTTTCAAGCCTGTTTTCTCAACTCGCTGTTTTCTGCAAGACATCACTCTATAAGCCATATCTCCAAAACTGGTGGGTCAAACTGAACAACCAATATGTCAATTTGAAGCTATGATTCCCTGCTTTGATATGTTGAAAAATTCAAAAAAATCCAATGGCAGTCTCCTAGTCAAATTTGGTCACATATGGGATGTCAGAACAGGTCAGCTCCATATATGCAGATCTAGTGATGATTCTACAGTCTTCTCCATGTACTGTATGGTTATCCAGGGTTAGGTGAGGTCAGTGTCGTGATCTTCATACAGTATAATGGAGATGACCATATATGGTGGCATGACGTGCAACGAGGTGTCATGTGATGTCACGAGGCGTGACCATATGGAGGCATGATGTCATGAGGTGTGACCATATATGGAGGCGTGACTAAGTATGGAAGTATGGAAAATTATTTCACCTGCTCTTTCACACTTTGTTAACAAACTGTGTCAAGTATTCAGTTATCGGGAAGAATTTGACCAGTTGGAATGGGTAGGGGGTTACATTGTGGCTTAAAAACAAGATCACCTATCCATTGGAGATCATACCTGGCTTACTGCCCATGCTTTAGAAAAGCTCAACTATGCATTGCTTTATTATCCTCTCCACTCCCGATGAGTATAGCAGCCAAATACTGCAAATCAACCTGTACTCGATGGGTGAGCACTGATACCTGCCAAGTGCTAAAGTTGCCCCCTATGACAGTGAAAATATGCTGACTAATAGCTAATAGGATCAAACTCAATTTTCAGAGCTCAGGTTTGATTGATACTAGTTAGACCACAGAATCCATGTTTTATGACAAAGACTAATTAAAGAGCAGAGGAGGGGGGGAAAGGAATGGGATGTCCACAATACATTAACCGTGCTCATTTCAAATGTTAAATCCACTTTCAAATGTTTGAAACTGGTCAAATAATTATATTTGATCCCATAATCCCAGCGGCTCAAGTCAAAGAGACTAACTTTTTTGAAACAGTAAAGCATTGCTTGTTTTGTCATCGGTGCATTCACTGAGCCGTACTTTACCTTGACTTTTTCTATCAGTGCACTTTGTCTTTGTCTTTCTCTCTCTCACCATCCACACCACTTTAATTCCACAGTAGACTCACCCTGTCATAACTGGTAGTGATGGATGGTAGCGATAGGCTACTATATCATTGTTAAGGAACCGGTGAAATCAATCATGAGACTGAATTCTAAATAATTCTACTATGGTATGCACAATGCAGAGCACATTTAAGAACCAGGTTAAGGAGTAGATGAGGTGAGTAGTGGTACAACTATTGTACAAAAAGAACACAAGAAAAAAATATCTAATCTGCCTTTGTCTTGATTTGTAGAGTTTAATATCCACAAAGCAAACCTCACACAGGGCCACCGGCAAATTGGAGAAGCCCACGGTGTTTAATTATTAACTCAGTGTTCGGACATTAATTTCTAAGCATTTTGACCATAAGTCATGCACCCTGTTACCTCAGGCTCATAATATCTTCTTTGTCTTCTCTTAACTTTTGCAAAGCTTTCTCTAATTTGCAAGCATGTACAAGCAGTGAATTCTATGGATCTCAGGATGCATATAGCAACAGTGAGGCTCCTTCATGTCCATCTCAGCCATAATGTGACATCAGTCATCTATGAAGAATGCATTGTGAGGTTGTAGATTTTCTTATATGATTTGATAATTTGACCAATGTTTGACCAATTTCCCATGTCCAGCTTTGAGGGTGTGTGTAAACCCAAACATTGTCCTAACACAAACATTAAATGCCATTGAAAAGGAATGGCCATTTTTGAGTGTTTGTGTAAACACAAATATTACGTAAACACAAATATTAAAGACAAAAGTGAGGACGCAAATTGTGATTGGCCTGAATGAGATGATATGTATGATGATAAGAGCGCCCTTCACTTCACACTGGGGACATTTTTGAGTGGTGCAGCCACTCCACTGCGTGGCTACCGTATGTGTGTCCCTGGCTGGCTGTGTCCCTGCATCTGGCTGGCTGGGTCCGTCCAAGCACGGAAATAGCGTTTTTTTATAGTATCATTTGTTGATTCATTTTGATGCAGTAATGGTCTTTTTTCATTTTAATTCTTTTTAAGTAACACATTTGAGGGCTGCTAGGCTAGCCCCTCCCATGTCCAGCTTTGAGGGTTTGTAGAGGTCCCTGAAACCAAATATTTTCAGATGGGGGTTCGCAGCCAAATACATATTCATTTGGGGGTCCTTGACATGAAATGTTTGAGAACCACTGCAATACTGTATCGGGTGTATATTTTATACTGTCTTTCATTTCCACCCCGAGAATGTTTTTTAGCTGTATAGCCTATCTTAGGGAACTTATTTGACTCTGTATCTGTACTTGAACTGCTGTGCTGTCTCTGGCGACTGAGTTTCCTGTCTATCTAGCTGCCTCATTTGGAAGCGTCCTTTGTTCTGTGTACTGGCAGAGTACTGGGATCAGAGTGACAATGTTAGCAGGCTGGTTGGTTAATCACCAACACTGTGCCTAATTGCTCATTTACGCAATCTGTGTTATCATTAATTGCCCACTGCTATATTAAGAGTTTGGAAAGAATTTCCATTTCAGCCCACTTTCTTCCTGTGTTGCAATAATGTCGGGCTCACTATCTGAAGATATATCACACAATGCAGACAGATATGGATCATAAAATGTTAACTATAGTAAAGAGGAATTACGGAAAACAAAGAATGCAGTGTGTGCCCAATACATTTTTAATGACTTTCTCATCTGTATACTGAAGAAGAAAATCATACATTTATATTGTTTTCATTATATATAAAAAAGCACTAGGTACAGTATATCCAGAGCGATTGAGATCGAAAGAGTTACGTCAATGAGGTGTCAGAAACACTACAGGTCACACATTGTTCTTGTGTCGCGCGTGCTTCATTGACACCTATTATTAGCAGGTTCTTGTTCCTGTCATTACCTCCGACTGTATATTATGTTTTTTTATTGTTTTCTTTCTGCCGCTAACAGTGGTTCACATACATACCTTATCAATAGAATTCAGTAAAAAAAAAACGGATAGTGCAGAATTATTAAGAAGTAATAAATGTAAGTACTTTTACCACCACCACTGATGAGTCACAAGACTTTTGGTGATCGTCTCACTGCTGCCAGCCGCCAGGGGTTCCACTGAAACGTTTAAAGGTTTCCGCTCGGAGTGGAAAACGGCCGCGCCTAGACGCTCAAGTCTGGCAACAGCTATAAGGAGTAGGGCTGTCACGATTCGCCTAGTCCACGATTCAATTCAATTTTCGATTTGCAGCTCACGATTCGATTCGATGTTCGATTCGCTATCACGATTAGCCTAGTCCACGATTCAATTCAATTTTCGATTTGAAGCTCACGATTTGCTTCGATATTTGATTCAATTTTTTCAATCAATTTTTTAAAAACCTCCTTTTTCAGCATTGAGGGCTATATTCATTATAATTTAGGCCAATATCTTGGTTTGTAAAGAAAAACACTTGTTTCCCAATAAGTCACATTTATTTTCTATAAATAACAAATCAGAATGAGAATAATAAAAGGTTTAACAACTTTGGGTTTTATGCCCTAACATTTTTTTAATGTTTCTTTAAGATGAGATGACTTGTAACATTCTTGTTAAGCTCTAAGTAAGTAAAAGAAAGGAAAAAAAAGACAAATAGTATAGACCCATCTGTTGTTAGTGCAATTTGATCTGCATGGCTCAGCCCTTCAGTGATTTGTGCCCTCACTTTATCATACATGCCAGGCAACACACGCGTGGTCATATGCGACCTGCATGGCATTTTGTAACGTGGTTCTGCTGTTCTGCAACTCTCATTAAATATTGAAAGCCAGCGTTTTCCACCATTGAAAGTGCTCGCATGTCTGCAGCTATGCAGACCGCAACTCCGTGCGTTAATTGTTTTGCACGGGGCGAATTAGCTGAGAGCTTTTCTCTATAATAATCTAGAATATAGTTGGCTGTGTTGTTGTCTTTGGGAGGCACACTATTTTCCGACAGCATTCTAGCCGACGGGGCAACGGTCCGCTCCGCAGCGGGGGGACCGTCGCTGCGATGCGAAAAAGCGATGGTCCGACATGCGCTGCTCCCGTGCTTGCGGTTAGGGTTGTGATGTCTGCTAAGATGCTGGCCCATATTTGACGTGTTGCCTTTGGGATACGGCACTCGTCTTCTTTTCCACACTTATTTCCGTGTATCATCGTCGTCGCCGCTGTCTACAACAGCACTGGCCATGTGAAACGCAACAGCGGTCTCGTTCTCTCACTTCTGTCAACTCCTCTCTCTTTCTCTCTCTGTGTGTGTGTGTGTGTGTGTGTGTGTGTGTGTGTGTGTGTGTGTGTGTGTGTGTGTGTGTGTGTGACTGACTGTGTGTGTGTGTGTGTGGCACGGCTCCGATACAGCTGGCTTTTCGTCTCTTTTTTTTCTCCATGCATTCGCATGGGCGGAATGGCCCGGCCGCTCGCGGAAGTAAAAACATAAAACATCGCGATTCGGAGCCTCATTTCGGTACATTGAATCGAACGTCAATTTCGATTCAATTTCGATTCGTATCGAGAATCGTGACAGCCTTAATAAGGAGCCCCAGCACGGGGAAAAAGTATCAACCTAACTTGTGTGAGGCTCCGTGGCGGCGTCACACAGAACAGTAATGCAGTGAAAGCTCAGCGGAGACAAATGAAAATCAGAGCGTTCTGCCCGAGAAACAAGCAATTTTATTCGCAATCGTGTGAAAATAGACGATCTGCAAGCTCACGACGTGTCGACATGTTGTGAGCTTGTGGATCTGCTTTTTGAAAGATCTTGGAAAAAATTAAATAAGTAGAATATCTTGGAAACATTTACAACTCAAATCTTGTATGTGGGGGTGGGGGACTAATAAAGTATTAAATCAATCAAAAACAATCAAACAAACAAACAAACACCATTCAGGAAACAAGCAAATGAGCAACTACACTTTAGAAACAAGCCCCCAAAACCGTGACCTCGACCCTTTTAGCCTTAATGTCTGACTGTACCTCGTGCCGTTTACATTTCAGTCTAATAAAGTATTCAATCAATCAATAATAAAAAAAATATGACTTCACAGAAAAAAGTGGCTGACATTAAGCGCCAGTAAGCGGACGTGGCAACACTGATGGAAGTGGAGGTGTTTGTTATGGGTAGCAGCGGGTTCTCCTCCCGGCTCCTGGCACCTCCTCCTCCTCACCTGTGCTGGTTGTTGCCGTATACGGCCTCCTCCAGCACCATCGGGGGATTGCTTAATGAAGCAGGGGCAAGCTCGCTGACATGCACGGTTACTGGGAAAGTGACGAGTGTGGTTATGACATGCCCTGTCTTACCTACTAGGCTTGTGGAAGAGAAGGGGGGGGGGGGGGGTTGGTGGGCGGTAAGGGTATGTGTTTGTTTCCAGGAGGTAGAGCAGAGCGTTTACAAGTCTTGACATTTCTATGGGAGAAACCTTGGTCATAACAGGCTGGGTGTTGCCAGTCAGGGCCACCTCGTCTCAGGAGAGACCACGACGTGTTACGTTTGACGCCTGCCTCGCTTACCCCCGTTGACACTGAAACGGCTCAGAGCAAACTCTCTGAGCACTCTGTCTTAATATTAAGCATTGTTTTTTTCAACATTTAAGCCTTTTTTTTTGCAGTTTAACAATATGCTGTGAGCCACTCTGCGGTATCACTACGGTTTAAGTGCTCACCGTGTTGTTTGTTGGCTTGGATTCAAACCTCTGCTCCACGGTCTTGCACTTTATAAGTTCTAAGTTGCGGGCTAGTTACACATAAAACTTTATAATATGAATACGTTTGTTCCGTGTCAGCACTGCACTTGACATTTTGCCCTTTGGGCACCAACAGAGATGAGCTGTGGGGTGTTATTTTTTTCTTTCTTCTCCATACTGTGGGTCTTCTGGTGACTCATTTGCTTTTTATGGCCTCGTTGCCTAAAGAAAAAAAAAATGAAATAATGACCCTAAGAAGAGGTCCTGGATATGTGATATTATACATTATGATTCATGCAGACTTTCATCTTAACACTTTCTCCAGTGCAGTATGGAATAATTAATGTATAGTTTCCTTGGAAAATGATCACAGTTCCCATGGAAAGTTCCCATCCGTGTTTTATAATAATTAAAGTTTTCCTCCCAAACTGTGCTCCAATATAAATGTGGTTCAGCTCGCTATATGTTTTTTGCCACTAAAACAGTAGGACTGGCATCTACTGTATGTTGTTACATTCTCACTGTTTTCTGACAGAGCTGTGTGTACTTACTGTACAGTCAAACCCTCGGTGTTCCATTATCCACGTATCACTCTGACTGACGTGCACAGAATGGAACCACATTCACATTTAGCTTTCGTCTCTCAGAGTGGATTGAACCCTGAGGAGTTGCACAGTGCAAAGTTCTGTTTCTCTCTGGCCATTCTAAGCAACACCTCTGACCTCTCTGACTCACACATCAGTGGGTCGTTACTCTGTACCAATCTCGTGATGACCCCATGAACTCACCGCCTTCGGGGGGGTCACTGTACTGTACACCTTCTCCTCCCCCTCAACCCTAACCCTGAACCCTCTCTCTCGCACGCCCCCCCCCCCCCCCCCCCCCCCCCTCCATGCTCTCGCCTTGGAAACGGTGTGGAGAGATGACAAGAGATGGCGGCGGTACATTAGCACTGATAAGGTCATCCTGTCCGCAGCGGAGTGTCTGCCATAATCTTCACTGACTTGACCTTTCCAACATAGATTAACTCCATTAGCCATGCAGAGAGCCCGGCTCACAGATGAGCAAACCGTCAACACTGCCGCACTTGCAACAATTGAATATACATAATATATACTGTGTGTGTGTGTGTGTGTGTGTGTGTGTGTGTGTGTGTGTGTGTGTGTGTGTGTGTCGTATAGAACACTGAAGTCTGACGTCAATATCGGTATAGAGCGTGCAAATCCCCATAGGGGGATTTTAGATCGCCTCATATAAGAACTGCATGTGTTTGAAAAATAAACATGTCATCCCGTCCGTTTCACTCTCATATGGATATGAAGAATCAACTGACTGAGAGAAAACGCTATTGTTACAGCTGCTGAATTAGTTTAATTTTCACTAGAAACAGACTGTATCATATATGAGTGACTGACATAAACGATACAGAGACACCTCCCTGACAATAACGCAGAGACAGTTTGTTTATTTTTGGACCACAATTCTTATATGAAATGATTTTAAGATGACCCAATGTTATTCTCCATTCCGTGAACCAGGCAGAACCAGGGTATGTGATGTCAGGACTTCGGCGCTCTATGTCCAAAACAATTACTTCTTTCTTCGGCCACAATGAATCACTTTCAATAGCAGATCTAAAAGCTCACGAGGCATCGCAGGGCGATGACTCGTGAGCTTGCGCAGTCGGCAGTGCTGTCGCCTCACCGCTAGAAGGTCCTGGGTTCTCTCCTCCATGTCATCAGTACCCATACCCTGGGTGGGGTTGGCAAAAGGGCCTTTCTGTGTGGAGTTTGCATGTTCTCCTCGTGTCCTCCTCGTGCATAGACGGAAGCATGAGTTCAGTCCGTTGCTCTCACCCAGGTTGGCAGAGGATTACATTAATGACTGAAAAACATGGGTTGCAAAATCGTGGAAGAAAACATTGAATCTTGAAACATAAGATACACACAAGGTTTCAGCCTGACAGCAACGATATATATATAAAAGTGTGAAAAGTGAAAAGTCCTTGAGCTCTCTCTCTCTCTCTCTCTCTCTCTCTCTCTATCTCTATCTCTGTCTCTCTCTCTCTATCTCTGTCTCTCTCTCTCTGTCTCTCTCTCTCTCTCCGTCTATCTCTGTCTCTGGCAGGCAGAAATAAGGCAGTCACACAGGCCCGGCCGCGTCACCCTGCCGTGCGCCCGGGTATGATTCACGTGTCACTATGACTGTGTGTGATTCCCGCTGCATCGTACGGCAGTCTGAGTCGGGACTTTAAATGGACCTGATTCCCTTTCTGCATGCATGCACCTGTGACTCACGGAGCCAATGAACTGCTCGCCTCGCGATGAGACGAGGTCGGAAGACATGTTTTTATTTTCATGTTATTTGCTTTCTTTGCGTCTTCTTCCTTGCCTCGATTGTTCAGCTTCAAAGTGAGATGCAAGGGTGTGCGTGCGTGTGCGTGTGTGTGTGTGCAGTATATCCGTATCCCCTTAGTTTGACAAACCAATCTCGGCAGTAGCTGTAGCCCATTACAGGTTTATTTTCATAATTCCTTTTTTCTCATGGCTGTCCAGAATGAGGTTCAGAATGTACGTGTTGCCATGCAGAATGTAACCATACAGACGGTACATCACTGAATATAATGGGAAACGGATAACTGTTATGATGCTGTAACCTTTATTTGTTGGTACAGTTGAGCCGTAGCTTGTTTTAGAATATTTTTATTGCTGTTGTTCCAATTAATTTCCATTTTTATTACTTTGACTGAATGGCGCACATCTCCAACAAGCACGGTTTTCGTGTGTGTGTGTGTGTGTGTGTGTGTGTGTGTGTGTGTGTGTGTGTGTGACTCTGTGTGTGTCCTTGTTCCTGTGGTCTAACACTAATTGGGTGTGCGTGGGATGCCCATTGGCCTGTGTGTGTGCACGTGTGCGTGCGCACGCTGAACAGCAGCAGTGTTAATGAGATGGGACTCTCTGCTTTACTGGTGTCTCAGCGTAACATTAGTGGCATAATGCTGATTACCACCTGTCAGGTTTACGCGTGACAGCTGGCGGCCTCCGCAGACCAGGGCCAGATGTGAACCCACATGCTCCTACTCCCTCACCTCCGCCTCAAGTCTTTAGCTCGTCCCTCTCAGGGGCCAAGAGAGAGCGAGAGAGAAAGTGGACGTGACTCCCACCACAGTGGGGCCAGCAGACGTCGTGTTTTACCATCTTGCACATCATAGTTGCCGTGTGTGTGTGTGTGTGTGTGTGTGTGTGTGTGTGTGTGTGTGTGGCTGTGCCTACAGTACTTGCACTATACTTTTTTTTTTTATGTTTGTCCCACGATTTCTTTTAACACTTTTTTTTCACCCAGTGTCAATTGTCTAGTGTAATCTTCCACACTACACTCTCTCTCTGCCAACCTGGGGAGAGCAACGGACTGACCTCATGCTTCCTTCAATGCATGAGGAGTCCAAGTTGTTCTTATCACCTGACGGGGGAGTTTCCCCGGTTGGACGTAGTGTGTGGAAGGAACACGTTATCCCAACCAGTTCCTTTACCTTCCATCAGGCACCCCAGCAGGCCAGGGGGACGCAGTATAGAGACCAGTATTACTGCATGTTTTTGTGTGAGGGTACACGGGAAGAACATGCAAAATTGCACTATAGAGGGTATGCACATGCATAAAGTAAATGGCAAATCCAGTGGCAAAGTGAGTTTAACGTTGTTGAACGTGTGTGTGTGTGTGTGTGTGTGTGTGTGTGTGTGTGTGTGTGTGTGTGTGTGTGTGTGTGTGTGTGTGTGTGTGTGTGTGTGTGTGTGTGTGTGTGTGTGTGTGTGTGTGTGTGTGTGTGTGTGTGTGTGTGTGCGCTCACAGCCACATTTTAGAGCTACTGCAGAGGGCAAGGGTTCACCGAGAGCCTATAGACAATCATACATACTTTTGTATGATGGCCGTTGGCGGTGCCATGGGCACTATCTCCCTCAGGTGTGGTGACGAGTGAGAACACAGGTGCATGCAGGAGACACGGAGGGTGGGGGAGATAAAGAAAGCAGAGGTGGGAAAAAATAGTACTCAACTCACTGTTTATACTTAAATTTAAGTATCAATTCTGCACGTCTGTTACAAGTAAAAGTCCCCAATTCAAAATGTACACATTGCGACACATTGTGAGCTTGCACATTGGCTATTTTTTAAATCAAAATGTATGTACGGATGAAGTGGTTTGTAATAAAAAAAAAAATCATATAATTGTAGTGGAGTAAAAGTACAATATTTGCCTCTGAGATGTCGTGAAGAAGAAAATTGGAAATACTCCAGTAGAGTAAAAGTACCCCACAATTGTACTAAAGTACAGTACTTGAGTAAATGTACTGAGACGGAGCTGGGGGAATAGAGAGGCAGGGGGAATTTCACCTGCAGCCTCCACCCCACCTCCTCCTCCTTTTCAGAAAGCACCAGGGCTCCCAAGTTGACAGCTGAGGTCAGACAAAAGCCCAGGTGGAAAAAAGAGAAAACACGCCCTGTGCTTTCACCGTGTGCTGCCCGTCAAAAAAAAGGCACCACGAAATAAACACAAACGAAACGCTGGAAGAGGCGGGAGGGAATTTGAGGCTGGAAGAAAAATTAAATAAATAAGTGCAATCATAATGATGAAAATAAAAACAGCACGGGATGGATGGAGACTAGCAGCTTGTCAGAGATGTCAGTGTGATGGTTGGTTCAGAAATGCTTGTGCGTTGTTGCCTCATGCAGCGGTGGGGGCATGGGGCCCCGCAATGGACGGAGGACGTTAACACATTGACTGTCAAGAATGGCCAGTGGACAGTGGTGGAAAAAGTATTCATATTTTACTTAAACCATTTGACCGCCAGGATTAATTATCATTGCCAAGGTTTTATCGCGTGCAACCCTTATTTGGCTTTTGAAGAGCCAAAAATCCGTAACCGGATGTTACAATGACAAAATGCTGTGTGTGGTGTCTTGACTGGTTGTTGTTCTCTCGGTTAGTGGTGAGAAAACCCGACCGCGAGTATCACAGTGCTGCTGTCGGCCGTTGAAAAACCTTGTTTTCACCAGAAACGACGCTCACAACGCGTCTCAGCGCAACACGTTGTAAGCTTGTAGATCGGCTATTTTCAGCATGCAACCACGTGTAAAATGACTTGTACTGGATATCTTGTCCCTTCCTAACATTTTAATCTAGTTTTTATTTGTTGACGAAATTGTCTATTTCTACTGTATATTTAGTCATCTTAGCTTAGTTTATATTTCATTTTTATTATCATTGTAAAATGGTAGTCGAGGCGGTTGACGGTTGTCATACTCAATACAAAAATATCACTGCACTCAACACATTGATTGATTGAATTGATTGAAAATGTTATTAACAGATTGCAGCTGGGTACAGTTCAAGGAAGGTACAGGTCAATACGGATAAAACCAGAACAAGCACTAAGACTTGTTTACATCCGGTTCATGTCTCGCTTCCCGCGGGCCTTCTCTTCACTGGAAAAACACTGGCAGTGGCGGAATAATGAATGAATAACTAACTGTCAGTTAATGTGTTAAGTGGAGCGTGTTAGAGCTGGATGCCTGGCTGGGAGACTGAATGGCGGTCTCTGAAATAATTCACTTATTACAGTGATGGAAGAATATACTCAATGTGTTTTACTTAAGTAAAAGTAACAATGTAAAAATAGTAAAATTTACTCAGTACTCATTATGCAGAAATGTCCCATTCCAAGTTTTCAAAATGTATAGAAACCTGTAAAAGAAATTATAGAAATATACAAGCTACGAGCTTGTAGATCGGCTATTTTCAAATGGCTGAAATGTATATAGGGCTGAAGTGGTTAATGTATGTTTTGTAATATTAATTAAAATCTACAAAGTAACTAGTAACTAAGGTTAAAGTAAATAATAAACAATAATTGCCTCTAAAAGGTTAAAGTGAAAGTACTGAAAACTGGAAATACTCCAGAAAAGTAATAGCTGGTCTATAATCTCACAACGCGTCACATTGTGATTGTTGCTGCACCAACATCATTGCATGTTAAGAATAATACCGAGCTTAAACGTGTAGTTAAAAAGTGTCAGCATTGTTCTTGCAGCACAGATCGGTACGGTAGTACCCTACTTTACATGCATTCTGGTGAGAAGATGAGTCCAATATAAAGCATCATCTCTCTACAGGTCGTCCTCAAACGAGCCCTCCATCGTTGCCTCCAGTCATTCCCGTTCTCCATACATCTGGCCACCTCGTCGGTACTTTGTGTGATGGTTTCCACAGCACCAATTTGCCGGCTGGCAGTTCTTGGCGTCTTTGGCAGTGTCCTTGCTATAGTCTCATTCTCCTGGCTGCTATTTTCTCGCTCGCCCTTGTAATTCCCTCATACAGATTCTTGTTGGTAACATGTCCACTCTTGTTGGTGTTAAGTATACAAAACATTCTGGTGTAGCAGTCGTCTAGAGACTTTCTGCAGTGGTGGTTTAATTCAGGGCCCAGCATTCACAGCCATATTGGGGAACAGACTCTATAGAAGCTGAGTTTGATTTGTCCAGGGAGGTTAGAGTTCCATACACTGGCCGTAGCCATGCCGTTCAGCCGTTCATGTGCCTTCCTCACTTTCAGAACTTGCTCAGTTGAGTTGCATGAGCCCAGGTATTTGAAATCCTTGACTTCCTTCAGAGCAGTACCATCTGTTATTGTGTTATAGGTGGATGTTCCGATAGGATGTTATAGGTAATAACATCGGTTTTCTTGACATTTAGCCCAAGGCCAACTTTGGCACACTCTATAAGGCGCTCCTGTGCTTGTTCCATGTGGTCAGTGATATCGGACACCACTACTATTCACTATAGAATATTTAGTATATTTTGAATATTTTCGTAATATTTCATAAACTGACAGAGAACTGAATGCGCCCTATATTTCTAAAAAGTTGGTGCTTCATTGTGTTGTAAGCCCTATATGTACTTATAACTAAAGTCTACAACAGGCTTCCTACTCACCGCACGATGGTGTCGCTTGCCGACAAGAATGATTGTGGCAAGCAATGCCACATACTGTGCAGCATAATTTACACATAACAGTACTTTACCAAAGCAATTTGTGTGCGTGTGCGTGCGCGTGCGCGTGCGCCTGTGTGTGCATTCTTTTCATGGTCGGTGGAACAAGTAAATGGAGTTAGTGCCACACCAGTTCTATGGAGTGCAGAAAGCTGTTGCCTTGAATTTGAATTTGCCTGCGGACTTCATATTGTAATGGAATAATGCATTGCGGTTCTTCCAAATTACCTCAATCACAAAGCCATCAGCCGTGGAGAGAGGGAGAAAAAAAAGAATTAAATACATACATAATATGAAAAACCTCACGCTGTACATTCATAATAATATAGAATGCTTTCCTTTTCTGCAAAAAGAAAACAAACCAAAAAGGTTGTAAAAGGAAACATGTGGTGATTACACCAAAATGCTCATTTAGTCTCAGGAGATGTTGACATCTTGGCTCAGAAGATAGATGGAGGTTGTGCTATCACGGTCCACCCAATGGCTGTCTCGGATGAAGTTGTCCCTCCAAATCTGATCGCACGTTTCCTTTTGCGTGAGGTACACAAGCCCAGTGGTATACGACCTCGTTGACATTGTCATGTGTCTTTTAGAAATACTCTATACTTCCATCGCGACGCATTGTGAGCTTGTGGATGTGCTATTTTCAAATGGCTGTGTATAGGGCTGAAATGTCATAATAATGAAAATCAACAAGTAACTAAAGTTTTCAAATCATTGTAGTGGAGTAAAAATAATATTAGCCTCTGAGATGTAGTGGATTAGAAGTAAAAGTAGTGGAAATGTAAAGTACAAATACTTCAAAGTTGTACAGTATAAGTAACTTACTTACTTTAGTAACTTTCCACCACTGCGTGTAGTGAACCACCCACAGACAGACAGAGTGGCAACTCATCTTGTATAGAGCAGTAAATGTGGTGCTTGTCCCACTACATGTGGAACTTACCTCTGATAAGAGAGACATAAAGCTGTTGCTCCTGTTTCCTCCCACAAATAGCTGTCCTTCACTGCCTTGTTTTGACACAAACCATATTTCACTACGAATGGCAACACTATGGCTGCAAACATGCCCATATACTGTATGTCACTGTCGGGTGGGAAACCTGTATGTCCAAAACTGTGAATTTTCTGAAAATGGAGAAGAAAGAATAATGTTCCAATGGATCTCTAGTCTTGTTATCATTGAGTCACAAGCTCTTAATACTTGTCATTTGTTCAATATTTACCAAACCTACACATAGTGACAGGTTGTGCGCTAGTAGATCGTCTATTTTGTGCCGCTTCTGTGTGATTAAGTAGAGAGCATTCATTTACGAAACAAAGCACATGGAGATCCACCCGACAGCGACGCTATAAGTATATGACCCTAGCTCACTCTTAGAAGAAGAGTGCTTTTTGTGTTTCGACAGCTGGCTTTGAATGTTCCACATGTTTATTTTGGAAGGTGTGAGTAATTATTCAATTGTCTGTCATGGTAAGATTGAGGAGTATGCTATTGGCTGGTCACCACTCATGCAGAGGTAAAGCGCAACAACTGCCACACACTGTGACAATAGCAAGTTGATATATGGGCGCAGTGTGCTGCGCGTGACCTTTATATCATCGCTGTTGCGTGGAAACCTTGTATGTCAAAGTGTTATTTTTCAGGAAATGGAAAACTAAAGAAGGAAACTTGTGTTCCATGTGTGTCACGTGTAGTTATTATTTAGTCACAATAAGCTGGTGTTCTGTTAAATGGTACAGTACATGGTGCATTTACATAGCGCTTTTATCCAAAGCGTTTTACATAGGTTGTGCATTACATTCACCCACTCGCACCCACATTCATACACCGATGGCAGAGGAAACCATGCAAGGCACCAACCTGCACACTCCGAGAGCAATTAGGGGGTTCAGCGTCTTGCTCAAGGACACTTCAACACTAACTCTGGGGCAGCCTGGGATCAACTGGGAACCTCGCAGTTCGCCATACGTCCACTCTACCGGCCACTCTATCCCTAGCCAATTTAACAAAGGTGCAGACGATCAGAAATCAGCAGAGAGTGAGTGACGTTTGCGCTACTCTATGCCGAATTGAAGTGGACTCAATCCCAGACCTTTTTTTTTTCTCCCTGGAAATAAAAACGTCTGGGTTTCCGAGGCTACTCTACCCCTAGCTGCGCCCCATTGGTTCAATAGTTATAAAAGCCACGGACAAAATACTTTCACAAATGTTCAAAAATAGCAAAAAATAGTAGATCTACAAGCTCGCAATGCGTGGCATTGCTCCGGCATTATGACCCCCCTCCCCAGCCATACAAACAACATAAAATGTTGAAAATTGTAGATGGGAGGTTTTGTGCCCTCACCTCTCCTGTGCTGCTTGAGAGCGCCAGGTCTGATAACATCCTTCTCAGGTCATCAGCAGACATTTGCCATATCAATCAGAGAGGCAGACATGACAGGGTTGTGCTTGTGACTTCATCATGCGTCACACAGGCAGGCGAGGCGCTTCTGGATGGATGAGTGTGTACAAGGCTGCAGTGCATGCTCCTTCACAAGTTAGTAATATATTACAGCCACTGATTCCCAGTGGAAAGTCCGGAATTCTAAATTTACTTGAGTAAGTACCTTGGTCGTTCGCTTTTCTCGTCTGATAGGAGGATGATTGGAAATAGTCAGTGACTTGTATGCCTTTTCTTTTTCATGCAATACATGCATGGAGTAGCATAGACCCCGACCAACATTTCTGTTCTTTTCTGAAGTTGTAAATAAAATATCAAAGGAGGCAGCCGATATGGCTCTCTGAGAGTTACAAGACTCTCTGCTTCATACCCAATACCATGGATGTACAGTATATGCTATGACGGGCCATCCAACCTGCTTCATACCCAATACCATGGATGTACATGCTATGACGGGCCATCCAACCTGCTTCATACCCAATACCATGGATGTACATGCTATGACGGGCCATCCAACCTTTAAAAATAATGATGAAATTACACCACCAATTGATTCTCTAGGATGGAAACAGAATTCAGAACTCTCAAGTATGCTCTCTTAAACAAATTAAGCAATTTCAAAGTAAGTGGTAGACCATAATTGATCCAAGAATGTCGTTCCGTTGAGACAACAAGGGGGATCATAACAGATGGGTTTCCCATGTATCTCATGGGCGAGATTAGTTTTTTTTCTCTCCAAGGATTCTCCTTTGGCTCAACCAGCACACATCCCCACATACAATATAACAATTACTTCTGCTCGCCGACAGTAAAACTTCTGTGTTGTGAAGGAATAATGGAAAAGGACTTGAAGCATTCAATGGCTCTGTCCCCCTCTCCATTCCCCCCCCCATCCCCCTCTCTCTCTCTCTCTCTCTCTCTCTCTCTCTCTCTCTCTCTCCCCCCCCCTCTCTCTCTCTCTTTCTCTCTCTCTCCCCCTCTCCCCCCCCCCTCTCTCTCTCTCCACACTGTGTGAGCACAGTAAACCTCAGACTTCACAGCAATAAAGACAGTGCGCATGCAGGGAAGCTGCAATGCTGCAGCACAGGATGGGCCACGCACACATCAGTGTATGGCTCGGTGCAAAGGAGGCCACATTAAAATTCTCCCATTGCAAAAGTACACAGCGCCGTGTGCTTTCATCTGGAAAAGTTTGAATGTGAAATTTGTTTCTTGATCGGTACTACTGTATATGGCTGCATGGGCCTCCCTCCCGCCCTCCCGCCCTTCTGCACCCCCCCCCACCACCACCACCCCTGTGCATGTGTACATGTAGCCTACATGTGCATGCGCCTTTGTCCGTGTGCGCCACATACGCACGCACGCACACCCACACACATGCTCCTCGTTTGTTCTCTGCCTCGGGCTGTGCTTGCGTGGCTTTTGTTCACATAGAAGATGGATCAATCCATGAATCAAAGATCCTCAAGATCCATTTTTCCATTCTTCACGCTCAACCCTTGTCAACGCCAGGCAAGACGCATTTATTTTCCAACGCGGGGAGCTGAGAAACTCAAGAGAGCTGAAAGGAAGGACAATTTTCCACATTGTGTCTCTTCTTTTTCTATTTTTTTTCCTTTTTTACAAAGCCCACACTGTTATCTATCAAGGCCTGGCGCCTCGCGACATACAGTTGTGAACAATTTCATTTTTCACAGGGAACCCACCCAAGGGAGTCGGCGCACAATATTTTGTGTTTGTTTCACTGTGAAAAAAATATACTGTATATTTCTTTTATCACTTGTTACAGAAGATTAGAAGGACTGGGCTGGTTATTCTATCAACATGTTTCCGTTTAGCATTCAGGAGACCATCATCGAGGTCTAAATCTTCAGTAAACATTCCACAGCACTGGATTGCTTGGGGACTATTACGATTCACTGTAATAATTATATTATCTACGCTAGATTAATTCAAAGCCAATTCTTTTCGTTTCCTTCTCGGAGGTAGACTTTGGTCCTCATCTCGCAATAACAATACAAGGGAAACCAGAATGACAATGACCTGTAATCTCTTTTGTCACAGCTGTTGACAGTTCTCAAATGACTGCTACAGTAGATGTTGAACAGAACACTGTAATATTGCATTGGTCCCTATAATCCCATGAACCTTAACATCCTGAAAACACAAATCAGCGAAAACACGTTAGCGTGCATGTAGTTTTGCTATTTTCGGGGGAAATAATTTGGTGTGTTGACAGGACAAAGGAGGGGACCAAGAAACCCATGATGTACTCTACTGTATAGGTCGTCCTCAGACGAGCCTTCCATCGTCGCTCACAGTCATCCCGCTTCTCCATACATCCGGCCAGCTCGTCGGTGCTTTGCGCTCCTACGTCGCTCCTGCGTAGTTCTTGAGTACATCCACGCATGTTAATGTGGGACGTCCTCGTGACCGGTGCCCGTGTGTTGGTTCCCACAGCACTCATTTGTTGACCAGCTCTTTTATTTTCTTTTTTCCTTTATTTTTGAAAGATATTTTTGGGGGTTTTCTGCCCTTATTGATATGATATACTGCAGTGGAGAGAGACAGGAAACGGGGAGAGAGAGACTGGGAATGACACACAGCAAAGGTCGTCGGGGATCGGGACTCAAACCCGCGACACGCTGTCAGGCATGCGCCTATGTGGTATGCACCTGGATCGCTAGTCCAGAGGGCGCCCCGGCTAGCAGCTCTTAGTCAACATAACACGATGAAACAATACATTTATAAATAAGCTTGGGTATTAAAACAAAGATCCAGTCAGTTACTTGGTTAAATGGTGATTGATCAATCAGCGATATACCAATATTAAATGACTTTGGACAGAACAGATGCTAATATATATATATATGTTTTTATTTTGAATTAGAATCAAAATAACAGTTATTTCTATTGGATATGATATGATAACTGCACGTATAAGCGCTGCATACAATGTCCTTCCTGACCAGGAGTGAAAACAGAAGCTTGCTCTCCTGTGTGTTGCTTATGGCATCGGTGCTTCTCTGCGGATTTCTGTGTTGGAATCGCAGTCTGCTAACCATAATGAGACTAAATCGCTCTCAGCACTCTTTTGCTAAATTGCTGAAGCTGTTTAAGGAACACATTTCCATCTCCCCAGTAGCCCTCTCACAGACCACTGCAGTATAGAACTGCCAAATGTCCCCCTTGTCTAAGTCTTCTTGGCGGAATTGAGGGCTCCTTATAAGCTTAATTGCATTTCAGTAACTCCGCAAGCCAATGGGAGAATTGATTCCCCCGTCAGTGACTTGCAAATGGAGCACGCAAACACCATGCAGGGTGCAGTGTTCTGCAGTGTTGATCTAGACTCTAGATCAACACTGCACCCTTATCTCTAGATTCTAGAGATAAGATGTGCATCAAGCTGAGGGAAGACTTGTCCATTTGTCCTTACATTTTTTAGTGGTGCAACCACTCCTATAGATGGCTATGTGTGTCCCTGGCTGCCTGTGTCTCTCGCTGTCTGTGTCCCTGGCTGGCTGTGTCCGAGCACGAAAATAGTGTTTTTCACCACCAAGTATCACTGTTGCGCAGCCTAACACACGCACACACACACACACACGCGCACGCACGCGCGCGAGCGCACACACACACACACACACACACACACACACACACACACACATTAAATATGGAGTGCCGTGAATTTTTTTCCACCCTAAAACATGATCATCAGGTCTTATTGTTATATAAGGAGGTATAATTCTTTCAAAAAAGTGTACAGTATTTGTTAAAATGTTGTTTTTATGTGGGCACGCCAACCAGTTCATTAAGTATGCCTGGTTTGCCTGGTGGGTGGTGATGGGTGGTGATCCACTTGAACTTAAGCCGCACCCACAGCTGTAGTTGTATGATAAAGGGGGAGGGGTTAGGGGAGGGGCTGATAGTGTAATGTCACTATATTACTGTTTATTTCATTGGCCCGTTTGACTGTCAAGGGTTCAGCCTCCAGGAAGAAACCCTAAATACAAAGTTAATACACCATTGCACATAAAAACGACTAATGAAGTACTGTCACCTCATAGACACATGAAAAATACAAAAATTGTGGCACTCCATCTTTAACTGTATATATGATGATTTCGAGTGTGACAGTGCAGTACAGTACAGTACAGTACAGTAGAGGGACCCCCCGGGGACCCCCACACGGTAACTCTGTCATTTCTCGACTGTTACGGACACAGGGTGGCTCGCCTGAACCGGGCCGGCACCCTGGGTGCGTTCCTGTGGGTCTGGAACTTCCAGGGACCCCCACACGGAGTTGCACCACTCACTTCACACGGGTGTGATTTTCCCCCCGAGCATAATCCACTCCTTGCAACAATATGACTTACTCTTTATCATCTTTATAATGTACTTTTGAGTACAGTAAACTTTTGCTTTTTTTTAAATATATACATTTTTATGAATCTATATTAATTAAGGACATGCTAATATATGCCATTGGATGAAGCAAATGATGATATAATGTTTCTTAAGTCTATAAACATGGATACACACTTACACAGTACACATTTTGAGTAGCTGTCATGCTTGGTGTTATTCCATTTGGATTAAGTTTAACTTTATTCCTAAACTGAACACACAGTATATAAAGGGCCACCAAGTCCAGAGAGATATCAGGCGGGCAGTTTGCGTTTGAGCCAAGAGTCCTTGCACATTTTGACAACTTGGATTTAAAGGGTAGACCCCTGGCAAATAGGAAAAATAACAAGGCGAAAACATTGTCAAAGAGATATGTTTATTACTTTATTTGTGTTGGTTTGACTGAGACTGTCCCACTGAGAGGCTGGGAAGGGGTAATGAGGAGATGCATTTGTTCTATTCGCTTTCCCACTAGTGCTCGTCATGCTGTGCACATATTGTTGAGAACGCACAGCAGAGCACCATGTCACAATATATTGCACCCCGTGGATCTGTCCAAACTCCATTTGTTGAAAGCCATACACAGATGTAAATATCTAAATACATAGATCATTGATTCCCCCTTAAGCCCCGGTTGCAGCAATGTTTTCTACTTCCATGCTTACTCCCAATCTCCTCTTGTTTGTGTGCACGACTTCTATATTCGCAGCCTCAGAGATCCCTGGATTATTGAGAGTAATGTGAGTGCAGAATAACTTAAACCCCACATGGTGTCAGAGTGAACGTATACAAGGATGCTAATGGCAGCAAAAGCAAATTTGCACTACAGTTTATCAGAGATCGGATTTGGAAGCAAATAGATTTATTTTTGTTTTGGTTTATAAACATAGGGCCGCCGAAACACATTTTCTGTAAACAGGGCCGCGTTTATACAAATAGCAGGAAATAGCATGATTGATTAAGATTGACTAATGTTGCCGTTATTTGTCCTTGATTTCTTTTAAGAGCCCAATACCGCTGCCACAACATGTTTATCTTTTTCAAAGTTTAGGTGCAGGGAAATCAACAGATATTTCAGTCATTTGCATGATCACCACCACCAGGGCAGCTCCTCATCACACTCACTGATTGCCGTCTGGAATGCACCGTCTGAACATTGCAGACCAGCGTAATGCGCAGATACAGTCAGGGACCACCTGCCGACTGACGACTGATGGAACTAGAGTAGATGACTAACAAATAAACTAGAGACCGACCGATATGGAATTTTGTGACCGATCCGATAACCGATACGATAGATAGAGGGTAACAATCACCGATAACCGATATGCAACCGATATAGTGATTTTTTTAAACTGGAATAAAAACATGCCTTTTCTGTGAGGATTGTGCAAAGATTTTGCACCGATATGATTATGCAAAAGGTACAAAGTGACAGTAGTACAGACAGCCCTGCTTTCTTAAACCAATGACTTTTCAAGGCTTATAATTATTTTTTACTTCTCACTCAAAGAGTAAATAAATACTGTAGCAGCTAAATAAGAGGGGCCTATAGCATATACAACAGTTTACACACTAGTAGCCTATAGTATGCATTAGGCCACAGAACCCCATTTGATACCATTCTCTGGTAGTACACTATCATCAGTGTTAATTTAACTCTGAAAATCAGGGTCTATTTGGTTCCATTTGTATACACTGACACGAAACAAGACAGGAACGCCCAAAAACGTCACATCCGGTTTTTTACCCTGGCCAGAATTTTCTATGGCAGCCAATGCAACTTTTTCCAATCCTTAATCACATACGGACAAACATCTATGCCGTTAATATCTAACCTGCAGAGGTAACGTGCCTTGTCCACGGGCAACAGATCTTTCAACGTATGGCATTGCAAATACGTTTGATAATCGCTACACTGCACAATATTGTTTTGGAAATGCCGCAAATTGCATCGCAGTGAACGAGAGCCAATCACAACGTTGTCGTGTCAGTGTATGCTCTTGGAGTATAATTATATATAATATATTGCCAAGTCTGATCATTATAATCATTATATGGACTTGTTTATCTGTAAAGTTGCTTTAAAATACATGTAGTGGTAGTCCTTCCACTGCTCTAATACAACATTGGCCAACAAAGTTTGACAGTCAGCCCTATAGTTGCTTATTTTAGACAAATTTTCTGACTTTTTCTGAATTTCTGACTTTGGTTTGGCCTATTAACATTTTTATAGACCTGGTTGCTTGTTTCAAGAAATGTGGCAACCCTGCTCAACAGTTTGTTTTGGTTAGCATTTGGATCGCTAGTTAGCTTGCTAGTTAGCTAGCATGCAGAGGCTGCAGCTGCTACCGTCATGAATAACAGTATTTAGTGCAATTTTCTATCCCAGAACTTATCATGGATATGCGTGGCTGCTCCTCCTTCTTTTCTAGTAAGTACAACAAACTAAGTACTTTTAACGTGTTGTGGCTGTTTTCTGTCAGCATGGAGTAAAGCGCAGTGCTCTCTCTCTTCTACACACACACATACACACTCGCGCACACACACGGACACCTCGTTGCACTCATAGCATAATGAACCGCTTTCTTCTCAGACAATTTGGGTTTGAAAATTATGTGGAATACTTTGGTTTAATTTCTGTTTATGCTGTGATCCCTGGGAATAAACATCATGCTGTTATATTGATTCAGTATTAGCAGTTGTGGGAAGTAGACACTTGAGTACTGTATACTGTACACACAAGTTAAAGTACCATATTGAGGTATTTGTACTTTAGTTAAGTATTTCCAATTTCCAATTTTACTTCTACTCCTCTACATTTCCGATCCAAATTTTCTTACTCCACTACATTATTTAAACTGTAGTTACTAGTTACTTTGTATTGATTTTTATTATTACTACAAAACATACATTAAGCAGCACTTCAGCCATGTATTCATTTCAGCCATTTGAAAATAGCCGATCTTCAAGCTCACAATGCTTGTAGATCGGCTATTTTCAAAATATTTGTATACATTTGAAAACATGAAATGGGACATCCTGCACAACGATTACTTTCTACTTTTGGTACTTTTAAGTACATTTTGATGGCAATACTTTTGTACTTTTACTCAAGTACATTTTGAATTCCAGACTTTTACTTGTAACAAAGTACTTCTACATTGCAGTATTGATACTTTCACTTAAGTAAAACAATTGAGTACTTTTTCCACCACTTGAGTATTTGAGGCCTCATCATGAGTGATACTTTGTGATTCATCCATGGACGGGATAATTCAACATTTCATCTGATCTATCCCCTAAACGTACATATTTCCATTGCATGCAGGTCAGGACATGCACGGAAACCATGCATGTCCTGACCTAAACCGTTGCTTTTGGGGCAGTGTATTATTATTATTCAAGTATTTTTATTGAAGTTTGTACGTAAGACAGGACAGACACATGACAATTACAGAACAGATACAGGACAAACCAACAACACCAGTACTCAACATTCATGTATACAATATAAAAGTCTGAAATACAATGTTTGGGGCAGTGTAGAAAATAACCTGTGTTCCAATGGAGCCAATGTATATTACGCTATTTAGTCCCAACTTAGCTCTTGTTCATTGGTTCATTGGTAAAATCCACATAGGCAGACTTAACCACTTTCAACCTGATGTAACTGTTTTGGGCCAGCCAGCCAACACATAATGCAGACAAACGGTTACAAACATTTGCTAAATAATGAAAATGGCAGATCTATAAGCTCTCAATGTGTCTCAATGCGACACATTGTAAATCGGCTATTTCCGCTACTTTTGTGCCATACGGTATATAGAATAGAACACTAATTTATGGAAGAAAAAAATATAGTAAAATAAAAAATATATATGGAGATACAAGGGTTCTGTCCAACAGCAATGATATGAATAAGAAACATGTCTAAAGGATACCAGGCTTTGGAAGCATTATTTTGATACTTGGTAATCTAGGTGTTGATAACCTTGGCAAGACATTTCCTGGATGTCCTCCAGCGACTGAGACTCCTTGAATGTATTGTATATGTTCCTATCTTCATCCAGCCAGCCAAACACAGAGAAACTCTGGCAAAGATTCAGAGTTGAACAGCCGTATAGCAACGTGTTCTGCATCAGGGCCCACTTGAACATCTTGAAAGCATTAATGACCCAGGTGAGGGCCACATGCATTTTCAGAGCACGTTGGTTTTATTGATCGATCAATCGATTGTGCTCTGGCTTGAATCAAAGGAATTAACGTAGTATGCGTTATGTGCCTGATGAATCTGATGCATGCATTGTGTTGCATTTTTCTATTGTTTTAGTTGTTTCTGTTTGTGAATAATTGTAATTATTTCTTCCTTGGTGTTTCCTGTCTCAGTGGACACGTGTCCTTGGGTTTTTGTAGTACACTAAATGGTAGTACTACAACCATACGTTTTTTCATTGTTGAAAAGGAGTATATGTACTGTTTATACTTTGACTCTAGTACTAGGGTTGAGTATACTTTTTTTCACTGAGTCTATAGTGTGGCACTGCTACAACACACGCACGCAGGCACACACACACGCGCACACGCGCACACACACACACACACACACACACACACACACACACACACACACACACACACACACACACACACACGCACAGATGCACGACTTCACAGTGAGTAGCCCTAAAGTGAAATAGCATCAGGTCTTGAAGGGGTAGCTTTCTCCTCGCTCACAGAAAGAAGCGCAGAGGACATCTTTAAAGGACCATTGTGTGTGTGTGTGTGTGTGTGTGTGTGTGTGTACACTATTATCTAGGAATATGTATTCATAAAGCGTTTGTTTTCGTATGTTATTCAATGTTCCTTCTTCTGGCTCTCGCAACAGGAAATCCTGTTGCCCGTGGCGAGTCTTTAAAGTGTCTCCTCTCTCCCTCACCTTAAACCGCAACACAGTAGTGGCAAAATGGATCTTTCAGCAGGTTGGCTTGGTGATTCAGTCATGCTCTACCGCTAGTGGTTCTCTGCATGGGGTCTGGGGACACACAGGGGTCCTCCAGGGTGTTTCAGGAGGCTAAATTATTCGTTTTTTTAGGAAACAAATGGACTGTTGCGAGTCTGTAACTTCCTAAAAGTGTATAAAAGGGAACCAAATAGACTGGTTGCATTTCTACACTTTCAGAGTTATGTTTAACCATGTTAATCCTATAGCGTCTCAATTTTGGGCATGCCATAAGAGTTGAACATTCCGTGAAAGTAGCGTAGTGAGCCTGTAGACTTTCTGGGAGGGGGGGGGAGTGATGTGGTGTAGAGGGAAACAATGAGGCGGGTAAGTTTAGACACTAACACTGAGGATTTTAAAGTGTCCCCGAGATAAAATAATAATAATAAATGGCAGTCCGTGCTATAGCTGGGCCCAGGCACCCACAGGACTCTCACAGAAATTATTGACAGGAACCAAATTGACCCTTACAGGTCCGTAACACAGAGTATTTATTCAAATGGAACCAAATGTATGGGTCCATTTTGTCTCAGTTAATGCATCAAAAACTGGGTCTTTGAAATGAAAAAGGTTGAGTCTCTCTACAGTGTAGTTTCTTCATCCTGTTACTCTTTTGTATATGGGCATATATGGGAACAACCCTACACTATATACCAAACGTTTTCATGTCAAGGACCCCCAAATCGACATATTAGTCTGCGGACCCCCATTTGAAAAGATATGCCAGGGACCCAGATGACGGAGGATTTTTACGGCTCTAGCTATTTTCAACGCATTTTAATTTCAATGACCCCCAGTTTGGCATGCATTAGGCTACCCAATTAGGCTAGGCCCAATTAATGACATTTCTATCTCTGGGAAGTGGGAACCCAACTTATATAACCACTGTTAATTTAACTATGAGGGTGTACAAATGGATTACGGGTCCATTTTGTCTCTCTGAGTTACAGGACAAGGGTCCATTTGGTTCATAAATATCAAAATATAAAATGTTTCTATTTCTAAATTATAGAATAGTTTAACCACTTGAACGCCAGCATCCCGAGAGAGAACCATTGAAAGTACTAGCTGAAAACCTCACAAGATGGCGCCACCTGCCCTTTGAACTCCATTGAATGGCGGTTCCTCATCCTATATTCTGAGGGGAACGTTCGCCCAAAATAGCAGAGCTAGATCGTCTCTTTGGCATGGATGGAGAACAGAAAACGCTCCAAATACAGGTCCTATTTTACTAAGAATGGATGGTTTAAGTGGTACAGATAGTACCTATATTTCTAAGATAGATTGTAGCTCTGTGCATCCGTGTAGGTTCTCAAGGACGTTTAATCCCAATCCAGCCTGAGAGGTGTTTTCATTCCAATTCTTTCTGCTGCGGCTTAACTTTGCTCAACGCGCCGTCGGCAATGGAAAAGAAACGTGATGATGAAAGTAGGGCGAGCAACGGTTGAGAGGCACAGAGGGTGGCATGGACCCCGAGAGAGTAAGAGGGGGGGGGGGGGGAGGGGGGGGAGAGCTGCGACACGATAGCATGAAGACCAGGGGAATACCGAGATACAGGAGCAGAGATGATTCAGACTATAATAAACAAAATAGCATGCCAAGATTGGGGTCCTTCAGAACGAAGGCACAAGGAAGGCCCCAGGCGATAAGCCTGCTCTGCCATATGGAGAGTTCACCATTCAAGATATCTCCTAAATGGGGTTAAGAACTGTCAACATGTTTCTGTGTGGCTCTTTTCTCCTCCCCCCCCCTGTCTCCTTTCATTTCCAGCAGTAGCCCGCAGATACACTCCATTACCTATCTTCGAGACACATAATGTAGATGTTCACTGTTTAAGTGAAGTGGTAAAATATTTTTAATAAAAACTGGATAAAGGAAAAGGGGGGGATTAGTTGTAAATCATGTAGTCACAAAATCAAAGAAAAATAGACAATGTAAGTAAATTGAATTTAAAAAATAAATAACTGAACGCAACATGGTGGAAAATGATAGAACGTTAAATGTGGTAACACAATAAAAACACCCTGATGTAGAATCTGAAATGGGGTTTTATGTGCACATGTTTGTGCGCGTGCGTGAGTGATCCTATGACAGGATCTGTGGCTGCATGTCTTTGTGTTGAAGGAGCTAGGGAGAAGAGGTACAGGGTGATACAGCATGCAGTATGCTATTTAGCACATAGTGAGATGGTACAGCCTGATTTATACTGAGATATACTGTAGTATACGTGCTGGTGTCATGCACTCAAAAGAGCACATCTGAGGTTCTGTGAGCTCATAGATTGGTTATTTTCGGCGCAACACGGCGCGCTATATACCACTATAACTCAGGCTTATAGCGGCGATGCAGTTTCTTTCGCGTGTCTCGGCTTCTGATGGATGTGGATTCATTCATGGTGCACAACACAGCCTATATAAAGTATTCAATAGACACGCTGTTCTCTGTCTCATTGAGAACCAACGTGTGAAGTTAAGTTGCTATCATAAGCAAAGCAAGGCCAGCGGCAGTACATCAGGCTCCGCTGAGGATTTAGAACGTATCTGTTATTTTATTATTTATTAAAAAATATATATATTCTTTTCATCCTCCAATTTATGTAACCCATTTTTCCTCTGGTCTCTTTCAGGGAGCAGTGCTGTGTTCACCCAGCAGCCCACAGACCTGGTGGTGGTGGCTGGCCAGCCGGTCACTCTCCCCTGCTCCATCCCTGGCTACCATGGCATGGTGCTCTGGCTCCGTGACGGCATGGCACTGGGGGTTAACCGGGATCTCTCAGGTAATGGCCTATACGTTGTCTGACTGACTCTGGGAGTGCGTGGCCAGATGGCCCCCCCTCGGGGGTCTGGTGTGTGTGTGTGTGTGTGTGTGTGTGTGCACCTTCTCTCTGTCTCTTGCAGATTTTCAGTCTTCTTGACTCGGCTCAACCCCCGGTTGAAAACGTTCTTTTCGTTCCCGGACCCTTACTCTACAAATGATCAACCTTTTATAGTGTGAGCACTATACAAATACAATTTATTATTATTAGATCCTTAACTAAATCAACATGACTCTTTTCTGGAGCATCTGAGACCCCCTTTCCACCAGTTGGTTCCCAATGGGAACCGGTTCAGTTCCTTTTGGTTCTTAGTCCATGAGCCAGAGCTTAAAAATTGGTGGGGTAAACTAGACCTATATGAAATTGTTTATAGGATCAATACAAGTACATTTATACATGATAACCCTTCCACAGTAGTAGCTTTTTCATATTTTCAATTATTTTGCATATTTTCCTACATAATGCCTCATTTGCATATTCAAAAATGTATAATACAATAAATCATTGTCTTCGTGTAAGTACTCAATTGGGGAAGTTTCATGGTGATAACAATCCAATATAGGTATGGTTTTACACACTCAATTCATAATTAACGTTCCAATTTTGGAGTTCTGGCTCATGGACTAAGAACCAAAAAGAACTGAACCGGTTCCCATTGGGAACCAACCAGTGGAAAAGGGGCCAGGGTGTGAGGGCCTTCTATGTATGGGTCTCAGAGTGAATGTTCTTTAGTACAGGGGTTCTCAATGTTTTTGGCCGGGGGCCCCCGGCCCCACCCCTCCCGACCCCCAATATAAATTGACTGCTACAATAACCTTAATAATAGAGACAATACACCATAAATAAATACTGACACCAGATATAATCATTAGGGAAGGTGTATGCATGTACTATGTGTAAACTCTTAATTTAATTTTTTTAGAAAATAATAAAATAATTTGGCGACCCCCCCCCCCCCCCCCGACCCAACCCACGGGTTGAGAACCCCTGCTTTAGTGATTTCTTCCCCTCTGTGGGTATCAGTTGTGAATGGCATGCTTTTTTTGACGCCTTTTTTGTTTTAGATTCTGTGCGGGTCTGTGCTCAAGGTCACCGTTTGTCGTCCCATCCCCTAGCGCGAGCACGAGTATTTTGCTTTAGTTTGACAGGTAAATAAATAGCAGCAACTCGCGGTATACGAGAAGTGAATGTGTAAACACACAGCGGCCCTGTCAATCTTTCATCCGACAAAACATGGAGAGACTGCCCTCGTCGATGCATCCAACTGGGTTAAAGAAAGTCAACATTTGAAAGTTGCAATTTATCACATAACATCTGTTCCTCGTGGCAGATGGCTAATCGTGTTTTGCTCATTTCTGTCTGTGACCTCCACCACCTCCGCCTCGCATCCTTCCCCAGGCTTTTTGGGAAGACCAGCCGATTTTCCCCTCCAATCAGCCAATCAGCTTTTTGATGTGTGTGTGTGTGTGTGTGTGTGTGTGTGGGGGGGGGGGGGTGTGTATGTGTGCACGTGTGCGGCATTGTGCGCGCATCGAGAGTTAGCTCAATAACAGCAATACCTCGACGCTAAGCCTGAGCTACTATCGGAAGATGTGACACAGGCACTTGAATTGGAAGTGAGAATAAGATGTTTTTTATGTCCCAGAACCTTCCCCACTATCTCTCTAGTCCCTAAAGGATTTCCTGGATGGAGACTCTGGATTGTCACACAGTCCTATTTTAGCATGTTAATGTTCACGGTGGTTGTATTCCCCAGCAGACCTTGTTCAGCTTGGCCTGTTTTTTACTCACGCGCCTCTTTTGTTATAGGCACTGTTCCCTTAATTGGGCCTCGGAGGACAATTCCCTTCCATTACATCCATTGGATTTCCCTCCAGGGCCCATAGCCCGGTGTCACTGAACAAAGTCATAATGACCAGACCCCAAGGAATCCACCGGTACTTAACCAAACATCACTGTTGACACAGATTTGTGAAGGGAGACGGACAGGATGGGACAGGAGCTGTGTGTGTGCGTGTGAGTGTGCGTGCGTGCAAGCATGCGTGCGCGCATGCATGCGTGCGTGCGTGCATGCATGCATGCATGCATCCTTAGTGTTCATTTAAACCAGAGAGTGTATAGGCCTCCCTGAGTTTGTGTTTTGTGGGTGCACTGTAAAGTTCTCTGTGTTTTTACCTCAGAATGTACAAATGGAACCTTGTTATGGGTCTGTGTGCGTGCGAGCATTGAGCATTTGTCTCTCTGTGGTTGTTTCTAGATAAATGTTTGTGCGTGCCATCCATGGTACAAACAGCACTTTGACGCTTTATTGTAGATCAATGACAATGGCTGGTGTGAACTGCAGAGGATGTGTGTACTGCATGTGTGCTGCACACGGTCTGCTTTGAGGCAACAGTGTATACAGTAATTGGCCTCATTGTCAGGACAACAGACGATATGGCCCTTCCTGCTGACAGTGCGTTATCGCTTAAATGGGCCTATCATCATTATTGTCATTGTCAAAATTACTCCGGATGTGAAAACATATTAGCGCACAAAAAGATAATAGCACTCATGAAGCTAAACATCATTTGCAATTTTGACCGAACAGGCCCACGTGCGAGCTGAAGTATAGCATGCTAATTTAAATCCGAGGCGAAAGTCAATGAAGTGAAATGTGATTCCCCCCCCCCCCCCCCACGCTCTCAAAATGAGTTCTGAGAGGGAAGGTGACGGCTGTGTAGGTGCAAACTCTCCTCATATGGTCCTTGTCTTGGCTGCCTAGCAAAAAAGACTATACACAAAAGTCTAAGTATCATTTTCTATCAATATGGAAGGAGTGAAGCCCATGTCCTGTTCACACATCATACATCAAATCACAGCTACAGCAAAACGTGCCAATCACACTGGTCATCCGTTAGCGTACCGCAGTGCCGCCATAAGGGCAGAAGCAGCCTGTAATCAGCACCCACCTGTGTATATTATTTGGCCTTTTCCACTGAGGCTTTGAGCTTTTCCACTCAACCTGCTGGATTCAGTTATGCTGTATACCCCCTCCAACTGTACAGTATATACTTTCCCCATTTTCAACAGTTTTATTATACTTTGACACTTGCTTTGGCAATGTAAATGTATGTTTTGTCATGCCAATAAAGCTCCATTGAATTGAATTGAATAGAATATAAACCAGTAGTATATGGGCATTTGTCACTATTTCCAGTTACATGAGCACTGTTTTCTGCCCCCTCAGTGGCGTAACTCTCAATACAAGGCTCTGCTTCGTACCAAGCCATGCAATAAACCAGTGATCAAACCACATAAACCAACCATCAACAACGTCTCTCAAGTTGACACATTAACCAACATCAGACACCAACCGCAGTGAGACATTGATTAAGGGAGTCGGTGAGCCAAATTAAAAACAAATCCGAATAAAACTACAGTTGATCTACTTTAAATGATTTAATTGCTATTTCCTGCTGCAGGACTGCTGCATTATTCATGTAATTTTTTACCCGCTCCTCATTAATGCTGCTGATCTGTGTGTCGTAAATTCTGCTTATCATTGGCATTGTTAATACCGCATCATACTATAGGAGCCAGCTCTCATCTTAACCTGCTGTGTTGCACATCTCTATCTCCCTGATGGAGCTGTATAGTGGCTGTTATGCACCTTTCAGTATTACTTGTGCAATCAATATCACTAATGCATTATGTTTTCAGGCACTATCTTGGCTGAGACGTACCTCCTAAGTTTCCCCCACTGTTGTTACCCGGTATGACATTAATCATTTATCATGACTATTCCTCTTAACACTGGAAACTCTCTGGCTGCAAGTATGCAGTGTTGCTCCAACATCGTTATTAACATAGATATTACAATACTTCCTCAATATGAGGCAGCCTTGTCTGCTATATTACATACTGCAGTCTGCAATCTGTGTGGGTGTACTGCAATGTGCTGTTACACAAACGGCAGTCCTGCACGTCCCAGGACATTTGCTGAAACTCACCGAATCCCATAGAAAATGCCTTGAAAAGAGTGCGTTATGACATGTCCCATTTCCTATCACATTAGCAAAAATATAATGAAATAAAATGGTTACAATATTCCAAGCAGTCCAAAGAAGATCTAAACCAATATATGTTTGATTTGCCTTGCATTATACAGTACACGTCTATATAAGTCCTAGTATTATCTCTTCGTGCAATTAGTTTTTGCTTTATATCATGTGGCGCTATATTAATAAGTGTACCTCTTTTCTGTGGTCCACTGGCCCGAAGAAAATGATGATTAACTCAAAGGCAAAGTATCGCTTTTACTGCCTACCTACTAGTGCATACAACTTATCTTTACGCTAATGAATGTCGGTGTAGGTAACAAATTGCTGCGGAAAGAAAAATAACCTTTCTTTCAATCTTCCTACCTTCCTCCTATATTTACTGTGGTATATTGTGGGTGGCAATTTCAACATCACAGAGGAGTTAATTACCTGCAGTCGCAGAGGGAATGGATGGTCTAAGCTTCTCATATTCATACGGTGCACACAAGGCCGGGTTGAGACAGGCAGCTAGCAAGGTGCGCAACGGCTCTTGTCTGGGCTGATTAGGCTTGTTAGGGAATTGTCAGTCATCTCTGTTTTATGTCCACATTGGCTGTGGCTCAACTTTCAGAACTTGAGCTCAAAACTCCAGTTAAAATTTCCTCTGTGTAGTTTGTCACAACAACTACACTTGCCAGCTGTGCTCTGATGTGGAAGATCCATGAATGGTAAACAGAAGAAGGCGTAATTGTTGGCAGGTCTCTATTGTGGGCTACGGGACTCCTTCTGCTGTTCCATATTTCCTGTCCAAATCTTGGCATCCACTGTCACATGTAACCAAATCGACCCGTTAAGGTTCATTTGGTTACATTTGTATGCTCATTTTGTAAGTTACGGGAGGATGGATTAACACTCCGAATATCACTGGCATTGGCATTATTTTTGCTTTGTGGCTTTAATTGACACCCCTGTCCCTAGCCATCCATGCCCACACACAATATCCTCTCCTAATGTTTTATTTATCTTTTATATCCTGCAAAAAAACGACTAAAAACAGCCTTCAGATTGCTTTGTGCTTTCCACACCCCGAGGGGAAATTCGTCATAGATCTTAGATCTTGAGGATGTATACTGTATTATTTTGGTAACCCTTAAAATGGATGCTTATCCAGTTTATAAATCAGCCAAGGGTTAAGGCGCGGGAATCAACAATGACTAACCTACTGCTAACCTTGCAAATTTACAAAGTTTATGAATGTAATTGACCATTAGGCCTTCGTGGGTCAATAATGGAGTAGTTTTTCAGTCAAATAGGAGCCGTGTAGGGAGGCATTGGCCCGTGCCGTGGTCTCTCTGCATAATGAGTGCAGCCCCGTCGGCCGTGAATCATATGTTATTTCTGTGTGTGTCGGTGTGTGCTGCTGCCGCATGCATGATGGCATGCGCTCCAAACTACGCCAGCCACTGACTGATCCTTGGCCGCTGGAATAAATAACGCTATTTTAGAAAGGAATCAATAAGCATTAATGTTATTTACTTTGCCCATTTGGCTTTCGTTGCCCTCTCCACCCCGCCCCCACTCCGCTCTCTTCCCTCCTCCCCCTTTCTCTCTCTCTCTCTCTCTCTCTCTCTCTCTCTCTCTCTCTCTCTCTCTCTCTCTCTCTCTCTCTCTCTCTCTTTCTCTCGGCTATGGTTTCCTCCCTGTCTGAGCTGGACCAGCTGATGGGACACTAGGGACTGGAGGAGCAATTTGTCAAGCTTGAACGACTACCATTTGTCTGCGTATATGAGCATTTAACAAATAAAAGAGGGATTGTTCCAACTGTGGTGTGTGTGTGTGTGTGTGTGTGTGTGTTTTTAGTTACACTCCAGCTTTCGCTGTGTACACATTAAATGTAACCCATGGCATGAAGACCTGAGGCCAAGTTTGCAGCGCTGTGAGATTGTATATCTTGAATAGCCAACGCAAAGATCTGAAATGACACAGATGCTGGTTTCCTGGTTTTAATGGGTTAACTCAGAGTGTACTAAGAGTTTACAAATGGGTGAATGAACACTTGAACAAAAAAGAAAACTCCAATTTGTCTCTTTAACACAATATTATCATAAAATGAACTTTACTTTTTAATACAATTTGTTATTTTATTGAAATTAATTGCGTTTTCATGGCATGCGGTATAGTGTAATTAATGGTATGTTACACCGCTGCATTTAGTTCCCTGGGCGATGTTCAGCATCAGATGTAATCTGTTTTCTAAGGGTAGAGGATAACAATTAAGACATTTTTCCACATGAGATACAATCCATAATGGACGGAAAGAATTTCATTTAGTGTGGCAAAATGTTCAATTAAGACATAGGGGGAAATTAAATTATCTTTAGAAAGCAATTAGCTAAATAATGTAATCCTTGCAAATCGGTTCCTTTTCTACATTTTGAGCTCATAACTTTTCAGAAACGTGTCTCTTTATTTACTCGCTAATGAAGACATATATCCGTATATTTACGTATTCTTCACACATTCAAATGATAACTATGAGCCAGTGGTGGATCAAAAGTCCTCACATTTTGTACTTAAGTAAAAGTAGCAATACCACAATATAGCAATACCCGGTTACAAGTAAAAGGCCTGTGCCAAAAGTACATTAAAAAAAGCATGTATATGTCATAGATGTATAATGTACATCTGTGACATACTATAGTCATGTCCAGGGGGTGTACTTGTACACCAAGCTGCCTCACTATGCACATACAGTATAGGAGATAGGCTCCTGCCCTATGGGCCTCATGGCTTGGCAAGTCTTATGTGTGTTTTATAGTAATAGTACAATATTTGCCTCAATTAATTGGATGTAGTGGAGTAGAAGTAAACTCAAGCTAAAGAAAAATACCTCAAAATTGTACAGTACTTGAGTAAATGTACTTTAGTTTAGTTACTTTACACTATTGTGAGATAACAGAATTGTGATGTTGAAAAAACAGTCTATTAACTCATTCGCACGGACACCTCCATCTGGTGGCTGCATCGATACTCGTAGAACGCCACCATTCACTCCAATGTTAACCGTCTTATTTTGAAAGCCGTTTCTTTCGGAAAACGGAGAACCGGGAAGTGAATAACCGCTACTTAACAGGTCCAGCAAATGTTATTTAATTCACCCAAAACCTAAATCAAGCTTATTTTGATCAAAAATGTAGCCTGGAAGAAGAATCCGACATATTAGGATTCTAAAAACTCCGTTCCCATAGACAGCATAAGCCAGCAGAATTTTCACTTCTGTTTTTCTCCTGCTTACTTCATCGCACAAATGTTATAATTGGTATTTCTGCTTTAGCCTTTTAGCCTTCAAAATAAATCACTAACTATTTAACTATTTAATACATTTTTTCTTTACAAATAATTTACAAAATATCGGTAATCGTTGAATTAATAAATGTTTTCTTTACAAATAATTTACAAAATAGCGGTTATCGTTGAAATAAGCTTGTAGATATGCTATTCTGATTTTTTTTTGAAATTTTGAAATTTTTCCAAGATGGAAACGATTGACGATTAAACAAGAATAATTGCGATTAACTCAAATAATTGTGACAGTCTTTCAGGGATTCCTGGATTTGTTTCATTTTGTCTGGAGCTTAAAAAGATGGACAACAGAACAACAGACTTCTAAAATAGCACTAACTAAATATCTGCTTGGAGATATTTTTGTTGTGACAATCATTGTCAGTTATTTTCAATGCTGGGAAAGCTACTTTGAAAGCAGTCGCCAATTACTGCACAATGGAAGAAGTTGTACTACAACAAAGTTACCCTCGGGAGAAATACAGTTTGCAAATTGAAGCTACTTGGAAAAAGTAGTTCAAACTTCAAACTACTTTTTCCAAGTAAAAAAAGAAAAAGCAAATCGAAAATAATAGATTGAACATTCAATCTAAAATGTGATAGAAAACATAATTGTTAAGCTTTCTGTCTACTAATCACACATCATACATCAGAATGAAATAAAAAGGGAGGTAGTTTAGTCAAATGTACTGTGAATTATGGTAAAGAAGCAATTAAAAATGGAATCATGTAGAGTTTGTGAACATTGGGTTAAAAATGGAATCATGTAGAGTTTGTGAACATTGGGTTCCAGATGGGAACAGCAGTACATATAGCTCCAATGTGGATGTGTAACTTGATAACAGTATGATGTACTACAGTATATAATAGACATAGTACTACAGTACAGACATACTGTAGTACTACAGTGCAGTGCAGTGCAGTTCAGTGCAGTGCATTATAGCTTAGGCAATTGGCACCTGGTGAAAAAAAGGGTTACAAAAATTGTGGGATAAAAAATTGAAAAAGGAGGAAAAACTAGAATGACTCTCAGTCATAACTGCCAGGTGCAACAAGCTCTTGTAGCACCTGCTTTCAGTCGTTTCCGACGTTCTTTTTTTGGTTCACTCACTGTGTTTTGTTATGGCTTTCCTTTAGCTCATAACATTAGATGCTGTTGCCACTTGCTCCACGTTGCAGCGTTCAGTGTATGGATTTTTAGGCCTTTCAGCATAAAAAACCATTTTTTACAGACAGAAAGACAGATAGATAGATGGACAGAACAGTAATTTCTTAGCTTTTATTGACCACAATTATTTGTAGCCTCTAGTTGCTCATTTGAGTTCAGTGGTGCTGTGTGAAACTGCTCCCCAATACTGATTGTTTTTTTCTTTTTCATAATAATGTGAACAATGTGGACATGCGTGCATGCGTGCGTATTGTAACTTGTTGGCACCCATGAGGCATCTGAACAAATGTAGGCTAGTAGTGGTGTGGGTGTTGGTGATGTGTTAACAGATTGTAACCGATGTGTTCCAGGCTATCCACGCTACGACATCGTCGGAGACCACAGCAAAGGGGAGTACCACCTCCTGATCCAGAGAACCCAGATGCAGGACGACGCCTTCTTTGAGTGCCAGGCCATCCAGGCGGCCATCAGATCACGACCCGCCCGTCTCACCGTGCTGGGTAAGCTAGATTTTTTTAGTTTTAGTCATAGCTTTTGAATAGTTTTCATTTAGTTTTTGTCACGTTTTAGTCTCCTGGCATGTTTTAGTGTTAGTCCAGTTTTAGTCGACCAAATCTACAGGTGATTTAGTAGACTAAAATGTATTTTGGCACGCCTTGATGCCGTCGTAATGGCGGATCTTTTCCAGCATGCAACCAAGTGTAAAATTACTTGTGTCTTTTACTTATACTGGATCTCTTGTCCACTAGTCCCTTCCTATAACATTTTAGTCTAGTTTTTATTTGTTGATAAAATTGTCAGTATATTTAGTCTTAGTTTTAGTCATCATAGTTTAATAGGTTTCTATTTGGTTTTTCGACAAAATCAACACTGCTACTGTAGGAGGCCAGAGCTCATTCTTGGACTGGTTCATTCAGTCAGGCACACATGGACATCAAAGGGGGCTTGAGCCACTGCCCTTTCACATGTCGCTGAAACAATTTGTACTTGCACATCTTCAGTAGTTAAAGAGTGCAGGAAAAATATTTGATCTACAAGCTCTCAATGCGTCGCAGTGTGAGCCTGTAGATTTACGGAGGGAATTTCAGCTCCTGCCTCGCTAACATATTTTCTTCATGTCCCTGTTTTCCTTGTTGGCGGTGGCGGAAATATTGTCTCTTTTGAAAAGCGCTATAGCCGCTAGAGGCCTGACTAAATTGCATCCATGGTATTGGATATTTGTGAGAAGCTGCTCAAAGTGTCGAGCAATAAAAGGTATTCGAGGTAAGGTAAGACATTCGACAGTCACGCGGCGACACTGATCATTTCGAAAAAGGGAAGCTGAATATGAACTGAATATGAATCAGTGCAAGCTAATTTCAAAGGCTTAATCTGATCATACAAAAATCCTCCCCCGATCTGTTCACCATCAGCATGTCATTTGGTGCTGAATCGATCCAGAGCACTCCCAATCCTCACAAGAGGTCTGCGTCAAAGAGCGGGAGCCTGTGGGCAGGCGAGTTAAACACTGATTACCATTATCGATCCAGACCCTTCTTATTTAAAGCACCATATATTCCAGCGGTATCAGTTCATTATCCTACCATCCCTGATCCAAACCCACTCATTAGCTGCATTTTCTTCCACTAATCTCGAGCTGGTTACTTAATGGGGAGGAGAGCAGTGCAAGGCAGAGGGAGGGGCTAAGATGTTGGCGATTGAAGGGGGTCCATTAAAATGATTAATTATAGATAAGAGGGATACCATTTGTTGTTTTCTTTTTGCACGTTTTTCTTTCTTTTCTTTTTTTCTTCTCTTGATTGGAGGGTGGAGGAGACAAATCTTTCCTCCATTAGTCTGACATTTAATCCCAGACAGATCAGCCTGCTTAGGGAAAAATAAATCGCACACAAAGCTGGCCGGCATCGGACCCGGAGAGGGTGAATAGAGTTCATGTCTGGAGAAACTGGAGGATATAGAGATGCCCCCCCACACCCATTACATATGAGACTGACAGAAATCTCATGTGCAGAATGTGTCTAGACCGCTGGTTCTCAAAATGTTTGATGTCATGGAGGACCCCCCAAGATAATTTGTAGCCTATTTGGCTGTGTGCACCCCCGTCTGAACATATTGTGTGCCAGGGGGGACCCTCATACAAGATTAGTGTTTCAAAATATATCTTTCAAGTTTTTACAATATTTCAGTGGCAGAACAAGTCAAAGCCGGGCCTGGGGGGGCGGGGGGGGGAGCGCGCTTGATCAGGCCCCTCCAAACCAATACGATACGACCCCCTTAAGAGTTCAGCGCCACGGATCCACTTCAACTAATGAGCAGGAACTGTAAATGTTTAGAAGAATTGGCACAGCGGCCCTAGAGTTACAAATTCTACTTCGTTCCTACTCACCACTATTTGAAGGGCGTGACATAAGCAGGCTAAGTAACCCAACCTAGGGCTATTATAGTGAACCTCAAAATCAAAATCAGACATGGGCGAAGACTTAAGAGGCGGCTGTTCATAGCTACTGTGTACTGTCAGTACTACTGTATGGGGCTGATACATGGACCCTCACAGCACGACAGGGAAGAGCTCTAGATGGAGTCTAGATACAAGAATGCTACGAATGGACGGACCGTATCAGAAATGTGGACCTCTATGGGGACCTACCATGGGTCACACACAGAGTCAGAGAGAGAAGGATGAGGCTGGCAGGGCACTGTCAGGCACCCAGAACTAGGTTCAAGTAAATTGACTGTCAATCTATAGGAGCCAACCCAGGGCAAAGCCAGGAGGTGAAAGAAGCACACCACATACTGCGGCGTGACAGCTTAGCTAACAAAACTGTAGAGCTCAAGAACTTGATGTTAGTGTCAGTAAGAGTGTGTGGAGGGCAGCGATCCAGAGGTCCCTAGGTAACTTACAATTCACTAACATCACATTCTTGCTTGACAGTAACCGTACTGTAGCTAGCTGTTAATCTGTCTCCCTGGCCCACGTGAAGGTAACGTAGAGAGTTCAGTTTTCAGTTTGTTTGACAGAGTAACACCTCCTTTTGACTTTGCGTCAATGACGATATGTAATTTTTTCCATGTTATCACAGTACATAGGCTTACATGTAACAATTTGATGGTCAACCTAAGTTTGCGGTTACTATTTATTGTTTGTTTGATAACTTTGTGACATTTTGGATGTTTAGATAGATAGTCGTTGTCTTTCGAAGATAGAGGAAAGCATCCGAGTCAGCGTGGTCTTGAGGAGAGGAGCTGAATTACTGAGGGTTGTTGTTGGTGGGGGGCTAACACCCTACACACACGTCACACGCACACACACCAGCTAGACGCTGCCTTGTTTTCTTGTATTTCTTTTTGGGTTGAACTGACTAAAAACTAAGTGGAGTTTTATTATGTTTTAGGCTTTACAAGGTGCTTGGCACCTCCAAGGGTAATTGTGAAAACCATGAGAAATGAACTGTGAAGGATTATGAATTGAATTGAACAAAATTTTCTGACTGACTTTCTCTATGTGGAGTATTGCATTTATTCATTGACTGTTTTGTGTTGGAATCATTGGGTGTTTATGGAAGTGTACAGATTTATTAGATAATGTTCCCTGAGTTAACTAGGTAGGTTGCTGTATATTCCTACCGTGATCTTTGTATGGTTTTTCCTGTGACCAAATCTTTATTGGTGAAACCGCTACTACTTGTTATTGAGGTTTGTCTGTATTGTTTAGAAATGGATTTTGTCTATGAAAGTGCTTTGGATCTTACCACACTGATTATTGAGTATTGATGATTACTGATTATTATTTTCTATCTATTTAGTTTATGCACAGACCACACATTTATTTTGCTACCTCATGCAAGTAAAGCAAGCTCCAGTACCCCGTTCTGCCGTTCTGAGTGTTCTGAGCGTTCTGAGTGTTCTGACTGACACGCCGAGGCGGCACAAACATCCTACCTAATCAGCCTATACAGTCCTCCTAGTTTCAACAATGAATGGCTGTAACGTCAGGCTCATGTGGAGTTACAACAGTGGAGGACGAGAGCGAACAAAATGTGCACATAATTTGAATCAGCTTGTTCAATCTTTTTCTTTGTCTTCATTATTTTACAGCCACTGAGCGATTCCGTTCATGATTAGGCTACATGATCGTTGACAATGCGACACCGCACATCTGAAACCTGCGTTAACACAATGTTGACTGACGATGACGTAGCGGGAAATTACTTTCTTTTTGTGCAGCTGTTGATGCAGACTTTATCCAAAATACATCTGGAGTCAAGGGAGGCCAACAGTTGATAGAAGTAGTTGAGGTCTTATTGTTAATGCTTTAAAAGGGCCTGCTGTCTACCGCTCCACATGCCAAGAGGCAGAGCGGCCGGAGCCCACGAACAAAATAAAGGTCCATGTAGTGTGACGGCCGCAGTCCCCTGGAGTCCCGGGCCCCCCCTGGAGTCCCGGGCCCCTAGTGTCCTGGGCCCATGGAGTCCCGGGCCCCTAGTGTCCTGGGCCCGTGGAGTCTCGGGCCGGGCAACGACTGTACCCCTAAACCCCCCTGACGCTCCGCCACTGTTTCACAGGGGCGGTAGTGGCTCAGGGGTAGAGTGGCCGATAGATCGGCGTGATGGCAACCGTGCGGTTCCCAGTTCGATCTCGGGTTAGTGTCAAAGTGTCCTTGAGCAAGACTCCGTCTGAGGTTCTGGGGGGGTCGCTGACCCTGAAGTTTTTGGGGAGGAGGTCGTGTCATCTTGCAGCGTGCATGGACTGTCACCCCCCTTTGGAAGGAGAAAGAGATAGGGAGGGAGGGAGGGAGCAAGAGAGAGAGAAATGGAGTGGCAGGGGATGCGGCTGAGGTGGTGATACGAAAAGCATGGAGGGTTCTGGGTGGTATTGGGTGGGTATAAATATAGGGTAATTTAGTTTGGCATGGAGGGCGGAGAGTGGCGTGAAGGCCAGCTAGTTAAGGTGTGTTTCCTCCGCCTCCTGAACATCTGTGATTCTTTTTTAATGCTATACAAACTCATTTTGCTGGGGACCCTCCCCTAAGGAGCCTCCGGCCACGGACCTCACTTTGAGAACCACTGGTCTAGACATTGAATGTTTTTGTTTCTACATCTTATACAGTACAATTCTTTGGCTTTGGTTTCTTCAACATTATAGCAGCAACAATAAAACGTGTACGTAGTACAATGAGGTATTCTGTGACTGAAAATAGCGAATCTATTAGCTCACAACGCATCGCATCTGCGACCCGTTGTGAGCTTATAGATCAGCTATACTTCCGACCTGCCGCGCCATCGCAAAACTAAGTATAAATCGAGATTACAACTGTCCGCCTGGAACCACACTGGAATGTAATTGCCTCTTTCTCTCACAAAACACGCCTGCATCGATTTCTCTCAGAATATTTACAGCCTCTAGGAAGATGGCAAGCACTCGGGAAGTTGTACTCATATGCACTGTGTTTTTTTCTTCCTCTCTCAAAACTCAGGAAGAGTTGAAGAGAAGGCAGTTTTATGGCAAAGTTGTCATTGCTGCTAACAGCCCTGTCAGAGTAAATTGACAGCGGACATGCAGGTTTGCTTTCTCCACACCCATGAGTATACTGACACCTTATACTGACAAGTTATTATTTCACTACTCAAAGCTTGACTTTACTTGCAGAATTGCCGGCCACCTATTTTGCTTTGTTTATGCTTTGCAATATGCATGCTTGCTTTATATGCGGAGTTGGGAAAACAGTTGCATTGGCACTTTAGCATCACTTTATTGCGATTCATCTGCATTTGCATGCCCGTCAGCTGTATCCAAATATAATCCAAACACCCGGGACACATGTTAAAGCAATGTTGAACTTGCACAACTTCAACAGCCTCCGGAGAACACGCGGGCACATTTGGCTCAGGCGTTCCATGGCTGCAGCTTCCAAATAGAATTAGGAACTTCAAAGCTGCAGAATATGAACAATCTGAGGCTTTAGCATTACATCAGTTCTCTGAATTCTAAATGGTGACTGCCAGGAGGGGAAAAGACTAATAAAGGCTGTGGCAACTGTTACCGAACACACACACACACACACACACACACACACACACACACACACACACACACACACACACACACACACACACACACACACAGTGCCCTTTAGTTCAGCATCTAACGGAATGATAATTGAAGTTGACGTTTGGGAACTATTTTAAAAGAAAACATGTCAGAATTGGCAACAAGAATAAATAGAAAAGGGAAGCAGAGCCCCACAGACTTATGGCCAATTTATGCTCCGTGGTGTGTCTGCACTCTGCACTGCAGACCGTGAATAGCAGACAAATAAGCTCATAACGTGTTGGATCCACGGCGTGTTGTGAGCTTATCGATCGGGTGTTTTCGGCACACCGCACCGCCGTACAACAAAACTATAAATCTCATAGATTTAATGGGAGCTCGGGCACAACACTATCTGAGACCAGGGAAACTCCGAAGCCTTTGTAAGTGTTGCAGGCATGGCTATAGGACGAGGATGGAGCTGTGATCCCTGACCCCTGGTCTCGGGGTGGCAGGGTAATCCACGCAGCCTCGGAGATGCCGGGGCCTGTTGAATAAGGCATGAGACAGAGCAGGTAGCTAGCCCATATCCACTAGAGAGACCACTAAAGCTAATTAGATGCTCAGGAATCCCTCCCGTTCCACACACACATGCAGCACAACCCCCAGCTTTCATTAGCCACTTTCAACCTACGTCCCCATTATGGACATGTCATTATAGGTGGGGAAATGTCAGACAATAGACTACCACACTTTCAAAATCAGCAAAAAAATCTATCTGGCCTGTCATTTTTTATTATTGTGTTGCTATAATTGTGAGGATATCAACATTTTAGGAGGGCATTGAAAATAGGCGAAAGTTGCCTAAAATAGCAAATCTACAAGCTCGTTGTGAGCTTGTAGCAGTGTTTTGGTGTGTGACGGTACAACTAAGTATAAAAGGGAAAGCTGTAACATCCCTAAACCTCTAAATGACCAATCTTAACTTGTGGTGACAGTTGGTCCGCAAAAGTATAGTATTAGAAACGCACGCATACTCGCACAGGCACACACTCACACACATGACACATAAAATCATGAAAGCAGCTTTTTGATGCGTTTTATAAAGCAAAGTTAGATCACGATAATTATTGCGACCGAAGGTTTCAGGTTTCTATGAAAACCTGCATTAGTTGGGGCACGGTGGCACAGTTGGTAGTGCTGTCGCCTCACAGCTAGAAGGTCCTGGGTTCGATTCCCGCTCGGGACGCTGTGGGTGCTGGCGGCGTGTTTCCTCCTCTGCGTCATCAGTGCCCATACCCGAAGGCGGGGTTGGAGAAAGGGCCTTTCTGTGTGGAGTTTGCATGTTCTCCCCGTGTCCCCTAGGGTAGGTACCCTCACAAAAAACATGCAGTAATCCTGGTCACTAAACTGCCTCCCCCTGGCCAGCCGGGGCGCCTGATGGAGGGGAAAGGAACTGGTTGGAATAACGTGTTCCTTCCACGCGCTACGTCCAACTAGGGAAACTCCCCCCTGTCAGGTGTAAAGGAGCAACTTGGACACTCGGGTATGAAGGAAGCATGAGTTCAAGTCCGTTGCTCTCCCCTTGTCCCCCATATATGGGGACTAGGTTGGTGGAGGGTGTGTAGAGCCCAGGATCACATTAGATGATTGACACAGGGGTGAAAAATGGGTTACAAAATCGTGAGATAAAAAATATATTAAGAAAACCTGCATTAGTCGTGTTGTGTCACGTCGCGTCACGCCTCCATATATGGTCACGCCTCGTGACACGTCACGCCTCATGACACACTCCATGTGTGTGTGTGTGTGTGTGTGTGTATTTATTTTGTAATTTATTTTTATTCAATTCCATATTTATTTTATAAACTAGAATGACACTATATACAGTATGTACTTTGCTGACCAGTGTCAGTGATGGAAAGCACATTTACTCAAGTACTGTTGGACTATTTCCAATTTTCAGTACTTTTACTTCTAATACACTACATCTCATACTGTACTTGTACTCACTTGTTTATTTGAAAACTTTTCCATACGATGAAGTGTATAGGGATTAAGCGGTTACATGTTTTATTTATTAGTTATGCATCCACAGTAAAGTCAATAAAACACCCAGTAGGGAGAGTAGCTCTCACACACTGTGGCGTGCTCCGATACAACCTGTTCTCTGAAGGTTCTCCCGTGGTTTTAATTAATGCTCTTATTCTCATGTTGAGAAAAGTCTAACCTCATAAAATAATGAAAGTGATTGTATAGCACTACAGTAAAAGTCTTATAATGGAGGGGGAATACAACTGTGAACTAGACAGCACACTGACAATCCCCTTAGGGTCGGAAACATGCTCAGAAGAGAAAGTGTAATTATTTCATGATATATCTAAAAAGACAAAAAAAATACTCTGGTTGTATGAAAAAAACATGTGTGCATGACTATGTTCGTATAATTGTGTGCCATGGGATAATTTGTGGCCAGCTAACTTACTTTAGTTAAGAGTGCTCGCCTTTGAATAGCAAGGATCTCGCCAACTTAGCATAATTATGAGCACGGCTTGGATAACTAATAATGCATCTATTCCGTGTAACCCAGAACCTTCCATAACCTGGAGTTTCTGCCTTGCTTATGTTTCTATTTTCCAATATAACTAGAACTGGGGTGGTGACAAATGGTGTGACAAATAAAAATACAGGAAAACCCCTCCCCCACCACATTTCTGTCATTGTAGGAGGACATACCCTTCATCTGTATATACTGTAAGACAGAATACCTTAAAACATAAAAATAAAATAGCATTGCAAAAAAAAAATTGTAGATGTGCTGTTCTTTTATGAATTACTAGCTGGTTTAATCTTTTTTGTGTTGTGTATTAAGCATATTCAAACGGTGGACATTTTGCTAGTTGAGTGAGTCTGTGTCCATATTATTCAAACTCTTTTGCCAATTGCTTTTCAAACGAGCCACACCTCTAACGAAGCACAACTGGCATTAGTCTACACGCGCAGCCGAGCGTGACATTACTAACAAGTTACTTTGGGAACGGGGAGAGAGCCCGTTTGTAAGCCACGCTATCGCCGATTCAAATTGGCGATTGTTCCCTCTTCAGATAAGAGATGCTGGCAAAGTTAATTAAACTGCTTACTTTGAATACAGAATGTAACAAGCCTCATGCAGAGCCCTGGAGATATGGCATAATTTATTTTGCTACTCTGGATGTAGAATCCCGAAGGGTCTCATGGCAACCAGTGCCTACAGTACAAGTAGAAGACTTATATCCTCTCCATCTTGAGTCCATTAGTGTGTGGGTGTACAATGAGAGTGTATAGACATCTGTATTTGTAAGAAGACATTTACAAAGAAAGTAGAACAAAATTTGTGCTGCAATTAAGGAGAATTTTCATAAACAGCATGGCATGGGTATCATATGTCTCATGTCAAAACACAACTAAAATGTGTCACATCTTGTGTTTGAATTTTTTTAAACAAAGAATTCATAACCTGTCATGCATTAATTGTTTAGATATCGTCTTAAACATTCTCCATCTGTCATTTTCTATTTCGAGACTATACTCTGAGTATAATTACAGAAATGCGGAACGTACATAATACATATATAATATATATATAAATTATGTATATATAAATTATGTATATGTATTTATTTTGTATTCATATTATTCCATATTTATTTTATAAACTAGAATGAGCATAATTACAGAAATTCCTGCACGTTCCGTCACACAACAAGAAAACCCACGGTTAGCCCCAGTTCACTCTGGACATTGGGAACTTTTGTCAAACTCTTATCAAGAAATTCAAATGTCAATCCAAAAGCACCCCCCAAAAAAGTCATAGTAATCAGTGAAATAACTTTATTTTTCTCTGGGGGCGATAGACTATAGCTTATCCACAGTCACCGATCTATCACAGTTTGTATTGAGGGGCTATCAATCACCTGAGTAGGAATCCTGTGGCGACAAAAAAACAAGCCAGATAAGGTACAGAGCTGCATGACAACAAGACAGCGCTGGATGTTTATAGGGGCCGGTAGACTTTGCAGCAGAAGGCTGACTCGCTCCCTCCTGTGTCAGATTGATCTTTTATTGCCTGACACAGGTGCTGATTAGCAGGTGAGCAGAGGCTAATCCATGACAAAGCAGTGACAGTAATAACTGCTAAGCTGTCAAATGGGGAAAGACAAAATCCCTTGTTGTGGTGACAAATACCGGGGGGGGTGTGTGTGTGTGTGTGTGTGTGCGTGTGTGTGTGTGTGCGTGTGTGTGCGTGTGTGTGTGCGTGCGTGCCCCACAGGGTATTGTGATGTATGGTGTTTACAGTAGATGAAGGGCGTGCCTTCATCTACTGTGCCGCTGGCTAACCACTGTGGCGAACAGGGCCACGAGCCAAGAAAGAATGGGTTAGAAATGGCTTGTCTTACAATCCAGGAAAGTCTTTCACTATATCCTGGTAGAAAAAACCCCGTGGACAAAGGCTGGGCACCTTGAAGCCCTATCCATCCCAGCATTCCACAGCGCAGACCCCACTATCAGGGAGGAAATGCCAACCTCCACCATCTTTACCACTTATTATTCTTAGTTATTCTGGGGGGAACATTAGCGCCCAAAAATTGTGTTGTGAGCTTGTAGATCTGCTATTTTTATTGAGAGAATAGTAGTTTCTATTGAAAATAACTTCATGTTTGACATAGGCCTACTTGAACCCCAGCGCATCTCTATTCTGATGGGAACAAATTCACCAAAAAAAAGCTTGTAAATTGTCTATTTTTGGCGAGGAGGTTGGGTGATCCGTCTGTCTCACTTAGTATAGGGGTTTAAGTCAAATTAAGTGGTTAAACTGAAGTGCTTTGATGAATTCCAAATTCCAAGTATTCTGCGGCACTCCTGGACCCCTGGTCACGGCACCCTAGGGTGCCACAGCCACTTTGAGAAGCACTGCGATATAGCCTTGGGGAGATGGATTGCGAGGTAGAGCTCCGCACCCCATGTCAACAGCCAAGACCACACGTCTTCTGGCTCTTTTCCATTAGAACAACTACTGTTAGAAGAAGTGTACCGTGCTGATGAAATGCATTTCACAGGTTCTGGATTGGTTTCCACGTGCTATACGGCTCGGGTTCAGATAAAGGTTCTTCTCAGACACTCATCCAGCCAGGCTACTCAGGAGGTGGTACTATAAGCCTGAGATACCAGAACTCCAAGAGATCACACCGTGTGAGCGTGTAGATCTGCTGTTTTTTGGCCAAATGACATTCCCAGTGTTCATGTGTTTAATAGTTTAGGCTGTAATACTGCCTTTTACCACTTAAACCCAGGCTGGCATCTGTATTGTGGGGAAAGCTTTGGCACAAAATAGCAGATGATGTGAGCTTGTCCATCGGCTATTTTCACTGAATGCTTTTAATGTAAAAATACGCTAATATGGGTTTAACTCATAACTGCCGGTGTCTCTACATCAGCCTGTGACAGCGTTTTTACTAATCTTTCAAGACCCACAGAATATCTTGTTCCATGACAACATCCTGACCATGTTGATGCTACAAATTCAAAACATATTCGACAGTAGATTCATTCTCACGCCCACATCATGATCCCCACCCGTTACAACTGCCCCCCCCCATCCACACACACACACAAACCAAAATTAATTTCCTTTAGAATTTCATCTTTGTCGTTGGCACAGGAATGAATAACCCTCTGTTTCCATATTCCCCCCCTTAAATACCTTAGCGTGTAATGCAATAGAGTTAAAAAATCACACCCGTGTGAAGTGAGTGTTGCAACTCCATGTGGGGGTCCCTGGGGGGTCCCCGGAAGTTCGAGACACACAGGACCACGGCCAGGGTGCCGGCCCGGATCCGGCGAGCCGCCCCATGTGCGAAATGGTAGAGATATGAGATAGTTACCACCATGTGGGGGTCCCTCTACTGTACCCTGTACTGTAGGCCTACTGTACTGTCATTGTACTGTACTGGCACACCCGAAATCATCATATATACAGTTCATATGTGCGTGTGTGTTTGTGTGTGTGTTAGGTTGCGCAGGTGGTGAAAAACAACCATACTATTTTCGTGCTCATACCCAGGCACCCAGGCAGGCACCCATGCAGCCAGACACAGAGCCACACAGCTCCGTAAGGGAGTGGTTGCACCACTAAAAAAAAAAGAGAAAGGAAAAACCGACCCTGCCTGCATGCACGGCTTGCACGCATAATGGGGAGCAGGGGAAAGCAGGACGGATGGCTGAGATGGAGAGAACTCTCTCCAATAATTATAGTCGAGGGTGATTAGTCTGCCTCCGCGTGTTGTTGGTTCATGAGGAATCTGTTGACCAGCTGCATTAAATCGTCAATTTGGAGGCATTAGGCCGTGCCAAGTTCACACACACACACACACACACACGCGCGCGCACGCATGCACAAACACACGCGCGGCAGTAACGAGGAGCATCTGTGGGGTCGCTGCAGAGAGGAGTGCAGTGTTTGGATGAGCAGGCAGTCCCTCTGCAGGCCGGCCCACGCGTCCAGGCCTGACAGAGGTCAACGGCACGGTCTGATTAGGGGAGCGGGAGTCCTGTGTAATGATTCAGGAAGCATTAGCCTTTCCATAGACCCGTGCGGAGCGTGGCAGCTAGCCACTGCCCTCACGCCATAACATCTTAACGCGGCAGAGGGAGAGCGAGGAACAGACAAGTCACAAGGTAATGGGGTCAGTTCCACGCCTGGCCCTTTGTGGAAACTGTGTGTGTGTGTGTGTGTGTGTGTGTGTGTGGGGGGGGCCGGGGGGCTTCTAGCTAGTCTAGGGGCTAGCTCCCAGGCCACAACATTCAGCATTGTATGGAGGCCAGGTGGCTAATTTCATCACATGTGTTTAGGAAATGTACTCCTCGGCAGACTGGCCAGAGTTGTCAATGAGTTTTTCGCGAAATTAAAGCCTGTACTGGACAAAAAAATTATAAATAGGCAAACATTTGGCAAGAACAGCACATGTAGATCAGATATATTCAAGATATTTGGTGTTAAAGGGGGAAGAGGAGGGGACAGAGGATAGACCCCTGGCGGACATCGCTCAATGAAGTATATAAGTGGTGGTGGTTAAGTGGTTAAGTTAAATTGGATTTAAGTGGTTAAATCAAAACTCTGCCAGTCCATCCTCAATCATCCACTTTTCTCCTCTGTGAATTGGACCAATCCAACTGAAGTTCCATTATATCATGTGCTTTGACCACTGGTATATGCAGAGAGGGCCATTCAGAGGCATATTCTTCACTTTTTAAAAGTGTAAGCTTTTCTAGCATTTTTGCCACAGGCTGTAACTGTAGCTGTCGTTGTGGTCCCACACATAGACATATATATAGTTAGGCGCCTAATTGGCCAGTATGTCAACACCACCCCCATATTATGTGGGGAATTTGTCATAACTCCACTGCAATAAAAGTTGTATAGTTGTAGGCCACCTAAGAAACTTCTGTTTTATAACCATTACTGTTATATCTACAGTATGTATAGAGCACATTTAAAACAACAGCGTTAAACCAAAGTGCTTTAATGAAACTAAGAATACAAAACTAAAACAATAAAACTAAATGGAAATATTAAATGCACAAGAAAATTGTAAAAACACAAGACGAGGTTAAAAAAATACACTCAAATGTAAATGTATCATGAACAGACAACATTCACTCTCAGAAACATAACTCAATAGGGTTAAAATGCATTAATTAAAAAATCAACATAGAAAAGGCAGAAAGTGGGAAGAGTATGTTGAATGGTTTGTAGAAGCCTTATAGAGTCAGGAAGAATGTGGCTTTAATCAGTCCCTAATTAGTAAAACCACTCATATCCAAATGGCCACTGCTTGTAAAGTGCCAAGTGCTTGATGATGGCCGTGATGGACCTTGGCTTGAAACTGGGAACTCTTTTCAGGCCCCCCAAAATGACGTATTTGAACTGAAACTATGTGGCCCCCACCTTCACTTAACGCATTGACCGCCACGATGATTTGAATGAAATCCCATTGTGCCATGAATGCCTTTTAAGTGTTTTTGGGATTTGTAATTAATCATAATCGTCACGCTATTTTTTACCGTAAAGCGGGGCTCCCGGTTGCTAGGGAATGGTCAGCCCACTGTATTTTGCCCTCCACAAGATGGCGGCCCGCACACAATGTTGGGGCCGATCTTTATAGCCGTTTACTTTTTAATTACGGCTCAGATTGAGCTGGATTGAACAACGCACCAATGTTAGCGGCTCAATACTAAATCGTCGTTACCACGCGGTTAAAATATTAATATAAAATATTAGGTATTGTGTATTTTCTATTTTCTATCCCAATAATTTTGAACAATCAGGCTTTCTGATCATATAGGGCTTATGGATATTGCTCTCAGGAACAGCTCAACTGATTTGGTCATATGCGTGATGTCATCAGTATCTCCATAATTCTTCCCCCTCTTCAGTCTTTGTTCCAAATTTGCATTTCAACTTTGTTTACAATGTCCGCCATTGTTGATTTTCCAAACCGGCATGGAATGGAAACAAGCCTGGGTTTATCTACTGTAGCATCAGTATTATAATGACTCAAATACGGTAATAAATAAATTGCATATCAGCACCCCCACCACCTGTTATACGTAGCTGCTTTAATGCTTCTGAAGACTCGTAAATAGACAATGATCACATTAGCTATAGCAGATTCTCGCAAACTGATATCGGGGGACTGGAATCGGTCATGTTTTACAAGTGAAGCCAATTTATAAGCCAGACTAATATCACACTGTCGTGGTATTTTTTTTTGCCAGCGGCTGATTCGCGTCTGGCATATTAGCCCGGCTAGTAGCCAACAGTGCCGGGGGTTTTAGTGGTGGGTTATGATGAGTTAATCTAACTTCACAATCATTTTAACCACTGAATCCATTCATACTGTACGTATGCACTGCAAGCTTGTATCTGCTGTTTTATTGTTTATTTTGGAAAAATATGGAAAGTCTTGAATATATATTTTCAATCTCTTTTGTGGATCCCTGGCACAAAACATTTTCAGATTGGGGGTCCGCGGCCAAACATATTTGGGGGTCCTTCACGTGGAAAAGGTTTGAGAACCGCTGTTCTAGACCCGTTCAAACTCATCCATAGTGTTCGTGTGTGCAATAAAGTTTGCCAGTGAACACTGCATGCTAGAGAGCTGGGGGTCTAATCAGCAGACCTGCAGCTGTTGGGGATGAGAGAAGAGGCCATGTCTTGGTGCTAATGAAGTCAGCAGGTTTTGCGAACTCTGTCTCCGTCACATACTTTTCCTTCCTTTCCTAACTCTCTCTCTCTCTCTCTCTCCCTCTGCTCGACCTATTACAGCATCCATTGTGTTGTTGTGCATGCTACACTACACAGCATTATGGCTCCATATGTGGCCACTCGCCAGAGGCCGTCTGGAAGCTGTACGTCTACCAGCAGCTAGGGTTCAATTATGAAGTAAAACAAACAAACAAACAAACAGTGCCAGCGGTGGGGGGGGATTTTCTTTCTAACCAGTTTAGATTTCTAAAATGTTCTCAAAATTTCTCATTTCAAGGCCCCCCTGAATTGTAATTTGGCCATGGACCGCCAGTCTGAAAAAGTTCTGCCAGGGCCACCCAAATGGAAGAGAAGATTTATGTTTAATATCAATCAAGGATCCCATGGGGGTCCCTGGACCCCCATGAAATGCATACTGTAATGACTGTAAATACTATGAAATATTAATTTTGCGTGATTTTCTCAAGTCAATGCGGCCGCTATAGGGCTTTGATTTAAGCAGTGGGGGGGAGTTTATAAACCGGATCATACGGCTAGATTTAGAACGAATACCAGGGCTTTCCTCCGAGGTGGAAAGCCTGGTCACGAGAGGTTATAAGAACTAAACTCTCTCATAGCAAGTGATGGCACACACAATAAAATACTGTAATCTTCAGGTTGGCAAAACAAAAAAAGAAGTTGCTAGTGTGCAGTGTCATAGATGGGTGCCCTGTAGTGGTTTATGAGGATGCCTTGTCTCCCAGCCACAAAGCGTTTAATACATAATTAGTAGCAACTG